>NC_086321.1:237844709-238165959 GCF_036172605.1 Pelobates fuscus | reverse complement strand
CATCAGTCAATCAGCTCTTTCACCTGAAAGTCTTGTTTCAAACTCATCTTCCGGGTCCGATATGCATCCCACCAACGGGAAGCATGCATTCCATCTAAACCAACGACTTCTCAAATATAAAGGAAAGGGTGATGGTTATGTCAGGAACAAGTATTTTAAAGTTATTATCTCTTTGAATACTTCTGGTCTTTCCCTTTAAGTTCAGAGGTTCATTGACAAAAAAAATAGCCCATTAAAGACTGACCTGTCAGTGAACCAGTGTACTCTTAAAGAGCTGACACCCGCCTTTTATGCTCCTGTGTCTTGCATGTTTCTACTAACTAATTTTTCATGTTTCAGAATCTCCATCTCAACATAGAACTGGTTTTTCCACTTACGTCATTAAGCAAGAATTCCATCAGAATCTACAAATTGGATCCTTATACTCACATTGTTTCCTTTTTCCTCCATTGGACTTCAAATGTTTCCAATTCTGTTGCTGAAAGCTAAATTAACTCTCTTATTTGCGCTCAGCTAAAGCCAGTTTTGCAGACTGTATATTTGTTTTTTTTTCATATGGAAAGTGCTTTCTGCAGGAATCACCGAATTGCCTCAAGACTTGGGTGAATCACCAATTGTTATTACTTGTTACATTTGAACAATCTGCCCTGAACACTGCTTGTTTTCCTACTACTAATTGGCTAATTACTTTACAAGGTGAAGCAATCTTTTTATTTAGCATGGATTACTTTCTTTTTTATTTATATTGTTCAAAATCAGGTTCTGATTCATACTGTCTGGTTTAAAAAATACTTTCATGTTTAATTTATCTCAATTTTGCCAATAGAAGTATCTGCAATTTGATATACTATTTTCCTGATTGATCTGTAAGGAACAGGAGTAAATATGAGGTTAACTGTATCTACAACCAAAAGGCATTGCCATGACTGGTTATGCAACACCTTTATAAATTGGTGGGAAAAATCTAGTATTTGGAGGTGGTACGTAGATGATATTTTAATAATTTGGAAAGGATCATTTGAAGCCCTAAATAATTATATTTAAAACATTAATACAAAATCAACTGGCATTGAAATCTTCCCCTCAGATAGATAAAAATAAATAGATTTTCTTGATATAACGATTTATATAGAAAACTCGGAAATTAAATCTTTTTACATTAGGAGTTGCTATGATCCTATATGGTACTCTAGTATCAATTCACTAGATTATACAGAAATTGCACAGAGAAAGAACAATTAGACATAGGCATTCATTTCGATTCGAATACGATTTCGTCTGAAAATTCTGATTTTTTCGTATTTGTTTACTAAAATGTAAATGAAAGCCCTAAATACGAAATATAAACGAAATGAAAGGGCACATGCTGAATGCATTACCTTTTTGTTTCATTTCATTCGTTTAATAGACTCTGTGCTTCAGGGGAATTCACCCCCACAGCCCGGAGAAAATAACACTGTGCATGCATGAAAAAATAAACAAAAAATAAGGAGGGAGCCGGCAAGCCTACCAGCTACATCCTTGTAATACTATTAATTCCAACCCCCCCACATTAAAATCTATGGGGGTCACTCTGACCCCCATATTAATAAAAGCAAATGTAAAAGTACTAGTGACTAGGTTGCAATTGCTGCCCAATCGCTAGTGCAATAAGTTGGGACCTGGCACAGGTCCCCCCATTCCCCCATGGTGGGGAACAGAGTATAACCAAAATGTGCCCCCCCCACCCCACTCATCACTATGAGGGCTATTAATATAAACGGGAGGACCTAATGTCCCCCCTGGTCCCCACCAATGAGTGGCGTATGGGGACCCTAAATAAATAATGGGGGGACCTAATGTCTCCCCCAGGTCCCCACCCATGAGCGGCGTTTGGGTGAAAATAACACTGTGCATGCACGAAAAAATAAACAAAAAACGTGGAGGGAGTCCTAATGCCCCCCCTGGTCCCCACCCATGAGCGGCGGGTGGGGACCCTAAATAAATAAATATTGGGGAGGACCGAATGTCCCCCCCCAGGTTCCCACCCAAGACCGGCATGTGGGGACCACAAATAATAAAGGGACTAGGGGTCCCCAAGACCATAGTCACCCCCCCCCCATAAAAATACCCTACCTATCCCCCTTCCCCTAATAATAGTGATGGGGACCAATGAACTAACCTTGTGAAATAAAATTGTGCAAGGACCTCACAGCATAGCCGTCCACAGCTGTGCCAACAGGGGGAGTGCCTGTAATTACAGGTAGTCCCCCTGCTGCCCGAAAAAAGTTAAAATAAAGAGGTAGCAGAGGGATGTGTATGTGATACCAGAGAGAGTTAATGGTGTAACTGCAGCAGCTGATAGCATGTGAAGGGAATAAGAAGGTGATTGGCTGTGGTTCCAAACAGATAGAAGAGCATGCTATATAGTTAGAAGGAACCAGGTTGGGCAGGTGGGTAGAGCAGAATAAAATTCAAAGTCCTTTATGCATGGATATATGTTGACTTGGGGCTAAGAAAGAGAGAAAAAAACAGTTACTTAAAAGGCATGTACAACTGAGAGTGGCAAGTGTGGGGGCGGGGGGGGGGGGGGGGAGGTGGGAGGGAGGTGTGGGGGAATGGATCAAGCTAGCCATTTGCTATAAACAAATAAGTATTTGGCAACCAAATTTCTAACATCCACATTATTAATAACTACATGTAACATCCAGTACAAAATATTACAGTAGTAAACTATATGTAGCAATGATAGTATAATTTTTTACATAGAATAAGATTGACACTGGAAGAAAAGAAGTAATGACTAAGTATCTTAAAAAACACAGTGAAAGGTTTTATTAGTGCTCTAAAGGCTTCTCTATTAGCAACATGTACACTACCTGTCTGGAGTGTTCAGAATGTTTAGTATATTAAATGGCCCTCATTTACAGTAACTGTAATATGACATGTGCTTCCTATGAACAAGATTAAACACTGCCCTCTGCAGTGTCACATACGACTACAGAACAGTAATACCTTCCAAGCTGACACATGCAGGGTATGAAGTATAGGAACTCTAATTACATACTTACAGAGGTATTAATCAACATCTTTGCCGTCAATGTAAAGCAAACATTCACATCACAGATTCTAAATTTGATGTATCTGTGCAGAATGAGCCAACTGGTAAAAACAGGTAGATCAAATAAAAATAAATAACAATAATATGTTAATATATTCTAGTCATTCAGCTTAGCTGTGGTTAGAGAAACCAAGGTGTAAAAAAACATTTATTTAACTGATTCAATGTTCCCTATAAATTAAAGGAATAGCCAAGTTGTTCATTGAGAATCAAAATGGTATTGAATGTTTTTATCAAGAGAATTACAGTTTTGATTTATATGTTTTCTGATTTAGTAGACTTTATGTTTTAGAAATTCAAAAAATGTTCATGTGTCAATAACTTTAAATTCAGGTTGTGAGTTTAAGATTCATAAGTAATATCATATGTATGCCTCATGGTAGTCTGTAAATTCGAATCAATATGTCCAATTACGTTTTGCATTAGTATCTATTTTTATTATGTTCTTACTAATTATTTATTTTTAAGAACATAATTATATATTAGTAAGAACATGATAATAATTACGATGTGGCCTAAATATGGGTTCAAGAAATATAAATAACACAATAACTAACATGAAATAGTTAGATGGTAGTTTTTTCTACTATGAAGTACAACTTAGAATTTATATATCATTGTCCAAATTTACTATTTTTTTGCCTGGTTCCTATGACATGTTTTTAATAATTTGAAAATTAATATAGAGATTAAGCATTTTATGTCATTGTCTGTTAGTAATTAGAGTGAAAAGTTGTCAAACTCGTCCAACTAAATACAGTCAATCTGACAGAAACAATTCAATTGACTAGTCATTTAAAAATTGTATTTAATTAATTAATTAATTAATTAACTAAAACTCATAGTCTCATAGTCAAAAGTGTATTATAGACTTTTGGCTAACTTGCCCTGCCTTCCAGCAATTATAATGTATAACCATCTTTTTACAGGTCTGTCTTTGGCAAATTTTCCAATTTATGTATTGACTTCACCGATTTTGTCTCTCTTTTCCTTCATATTTAATTTTGTTGCTATCTTTTTCTCCTCAGTTTCTTTCTTTTATCCTTCCTTCTTCCTTTAAGGCCACTTTGTGAATACGTCATGACCCCAGCAGCCTCAAAACTACGTTCTATTACCTCCTCTCTTGGGCAATCACAGTGGCCTAATCCCTCCACCCATGTAGTGGGAAATACTCTAGACCTTATTTTCACTCATGAATGTAGTCTCTAACATCTGCAACACTCCATTTCCTCTCTCAGCTCATCATCTCCTGTAATTTGCTCTCACTAGCTCCGTCCCCCAACAACCTCAGCCTAACCCCCCTCAACTCAAAAGGAATCTAAGTTCTATAAGCCTCCAGCAGCTGTCAGCTGATATTCATATAACTCTACCCTCACCTCAGCCCTGGATGCTGCAGCCCCTCTCCAAATACACACCTCGAGGAGAATATGCCCCCAACCGTGGCACACTAAATCAACACGCTACCTGCAGAGATGTTCCCGTTCTGCTGAACGCTGCTGAATGAAGTCTCACACCAAGTCAGACTTTCTACACTACAAATTAATCTTGCGTTCGTACAGCGCAACCCTTACCCTTACCAAACAGTCATACGTTTCTTCTCTTATTAGCTCATGCTCTAGCAATCCCAGGCATCTCTTACCTTTAACTTTCTACTTTGCCCTGCTGTGGCCACCCCCCAAACTAACCTTGCAGCTGATAATTTTGCATTATTATTATTATTATTATTATTATTGCAATTTATATAGCGCCAACAGATTCCGTAGCGCTTTACAATATATGCTACTTTACTAACAAGATTGAACAGCTAAGGAAATAATTCTCACCACTTTGCCCCTCACTTTCTCAACCACACCTGGACCATGCTTCTCCAACCCTTCCGACCTTCTCCCAGACTACTGAACAAGAGGTGGCTGCGCTTATCCTTTCCTCTAGTCCCACCACTTGCCCACTTGATCCTGTCCTGCCTAACTTATCAGAGCTCTCTCCTCTTGTCTTGTGCCCTCCTTAACACACATCTTCAACTGCTCTCTTTCTTCTGGCACTGTCCCTGCTGTCCTTAAA
This sequence comes from Pelobates fuscus, assembly GCF_036172605.1. NCBI lineage: Eukaryota > Metazoa > Chordata > Amphibia > Anura > Pelobatidae > Pelobates > Pelobates fuscus. The sequence continues at coordinate 238,160,798 of NC_086321.1, read as the reverse complement.
CATGCTACTGTAGTACCCATCTTAAAAAAACATGTCTTGACCCATAATCCCCTTTTAACTATTGTCCTATATCCCTGCTCTCTTTTTCCTCAAAGCTTCTTGAAAGACTAGTCTTTACCCATCTGGCCTGCTAGTCTTTACCCATCTGGCCTGCTTCCTCAACTCCAACTCTCTCCTTGATCCTCTTCAGTCTGGCTTCCACCCCCTCCACTCTACTGAGACTGCCCTTATTAAAGTCAATAACAACATTATCACAGCTAAATCAAAAGGTCACTACTGCATACTAATTCCTCTTGACCTCTCTGCTGCCTTTGACATCGTTGATCATGTTCTCCTTCTCCAAACTCTTCAATCACTCGGTCTCTGTGACTCTGTCCTCTTGTGCTTTTCCTCCTGTCTCACCCAATGCTCATTCAACGTCTCCTTTTCTAATGATACCTCCACCCTTCATCCTGTCTCAGTTGGAGTCCCCCAAGGCTCTATCCTTGGTCTCCTTCTATTTTCTCTTTATCCTGCCTCTCTTGGCAAACGTATTACCTCATTTGGATTCCAATACCACCTGTATGCTGATGACACCCAGATATATCTCTCCTCCCCAGACCTCTCCCCTGATGTCCTGCAATGTTTCACCTCTTGCCTTTCTTCTATCTCTGATTGGATGTCCTCCCGCTTTCTGAAACTCAATCTTTCCAAAACAGAACTTCTTGTCTTTCCTCCTCCTAATATTAATCCTCCTCTCTCGCTCTCCGCTCAGATTGGTGGTACCCATATCAGCCCATCCTTACAAGCATGTTGTCTTGGTGTAACTTTTGACCTCACCTTTGAACCTCACATCCGGTCTGTTGTCAAATCATGCCAATTCCACCTTAAAAACATCGCTTGCATCCGCCCCTTTCTTACACAAGATGCTACTAAAGAGCTTGTAAATGCTCTAGTAATCTCTCGCATGGACTACTGTAACTCTCTCCTAATTGGTCTTCCCAATAGCCATACTGCCCTGCTACAGTCTGTAATGAATGCTGCCACCAGACTGATTTTCCTCTCTAGTTGGTCCTCTCATACCCCACCCCTCTGTCAGTCCTTATATTGGCTTCCTGTATCCTATAGGAGTCAATTCAAAGTGCTAACCGATACCTATAAATCACTGAACAATTCTAGCCCCTCTTATATCTCCTCACAGATTCATAGGTATGCCCCTTCCCTGTCTCTCCGCTCTGCCCGTGACCTTCTCCTGTCTGCTGCTCGCATCTGTACGTCCAACTTGCGCTTGCAGGACTTCTTGCGGGTAGCTCCCTTCCTATGGAATAGCCTGCCTACTGCAATCAGCCTTAAAACCCATTTCTTTAGGAAAGCTTATGGCCTCCCAGACTAACCTCTCCCTCACATACCTGTCTCTTGCCCTCTCCTAAAGGGCAGCACTCTACTCTCTCCTCCAGCTCTGCTTCACTCCCACCTTATTTGACTGCTATTTCCTGTCCTAATGTGTCTTATACCCCACCTCCTATAGACTGCAAGCTTGTTTGAGCAGGGCCCTCTTCAACCTATCTTTCCTGTAAGTTTTCTTGTAATTGTCCTACTTACAGTTAAATCCCCCCTCTAATAATATTATAAATCTGTTGGCACTATATAAATGGCGATAATAACAATAATAATAATATGTTGTTGTTGTTGTTCATCTTTATTGCATTTGATCTAACTTTTGATAGTTTTAAGATTATTTACCTTTATTAAATATTAAATAAGTTAACCCCGTCGTAACAGCTGATTAGAAAAATGGCTTTAGATGTTAAGAGCAGTGTTGCGTCATCTATCATAAAGAGGAGCCTTCATGTGAATGTATCTACCAAGCTGGTTGTTTGCTTTCACAATACAGCCCTGCGAAGAGTCCTCAAACAGGTAATATGAAACATAAAATCAATTCAACATTTTTTCAATAATGTTTCAGGAATGCAGTGTCCTATCATTGGAATTTGGCTCATTGCCCAAGGGAGATTCATTTGCTTAGAAAGGGATTAAAATGGTATGTTTTTAAATATGATATTGAATGTGATGGGCACTCCTTCGGGTTGACCAGGCGAATGCAATGTTCTGAATGTTAAGCATCATAGGCAATCATCCAGATACTATGAATATCTCAATCAAAATTGTAAAGGAGTGCAAACCCTTTAGACCTTTATGTCAGTGGTCTTTATGGCATGGTCTTAATAAGAGCAGTTAAATATGATGGACATCACCACTCATTTAAAAAAAGAAACAATGCATACATTGCACAATAAATTGGACATGCAATACAAAAATAAAATATTGACTAAAGGTAGAGACATGAGTACAATCTATGTTTTCCAATACCATAGTCTTTAAATACCTTATTTAGGATTCCATATAGTTAGTGATGTCGCGAACATAACATTTTCGGTTCGCGAACTGGGCGAACCGCCATAGACTTCAATGGGCAGGCGAATTTTAAAACCCACAGGGACTCTTTATGGCCACAATAGTGATGGAAAAGTTGTTTCAAGGGGACTAACACCTGGACAGTGGCATGCAAGGTTGGATACCAAGCTAGCCATGTCCCATTCCTCGTCCTCACTGATGTCATTGAAGGTCTCTCTTCCTCCACCCAGGAAGCAGGAGATGGAAAAAGATGCTTGGTCGGTCCTCCTACTTCAAATTTGGGGCACTGCGCGTGCAATCTAATGTGCCACCAGATAGGAGTAGTGTGTTAAGTAGTACTATTCCTATCAGTTTAATCCCTGTTACGTCCCCTATCAGGGGACGTGTATATAAGGCATCGATTTTAGGAAGCGGGAGATAGAAAAAGATGCTTGGTCGGTCCTCCTACTTCAAATTTGGGGCACTGCGCGTGCAATTTAATGTGCCACCAGATAGGAGTGGTGTGGTAAGTAGTACTATTCCTATCAGTTTAATCCCTGTTACATCCCCTATCAGGGGCCGTGTATATAAGGCATCGATTTTAGGAGGCGGGAGATGGAAAAAGATGCTTGGTCTGTCCTCCTACTTCAAATTTGGGTTACTGCGTGTGCAATCTAATGTGCCACCAGATAGGAGTGGTGTGTTAAGTAGTCCCCCTCATCAGCCCTTTTTTAGTCGAATGTATCGCCCACTGTCAGTCCCTTCGGGATCCATCCCTCATTCATCTTAATAAAGGTGAGGTAATCTAGACTTTTTTACCTAGGCGACTTCTCTTCTCAGTGACAATACCTCCTGCTGCACTGAAGGTCCTTTCTGACAGGACACTTGAAGCAGGGCAGGCCAGAAGTTCTATCGCAAATTGGGATAGCTCAGGCCACAGGTCAAGCCTGCACACCCAGTAGTCAAGGGGTTCATCGCTCCTCAGAGTGTCGATATCTGCAGTTAAGGCGAGGTAGTCTGCTACCTGTCGGTCAAGTCGTTCTCTGAGGGTGGACCCCGAAGGGCTGTGGCGATGTGTAGGACTTAAAAAGCTCCACATGTCCTCCATCAACAACATGTCAGTAAAGCATCCTGTCCTTGCCGGTGTGGTCGTGGGAGGTGGAGGATTACTTTCACCTCTTCCCCTGTTAGATTCCCGTTGTGCTGTGACTTCACCCTTATACGCTGTGTAAAGCATACTTTTTAATTGATTTTGGAACTGCTGCATCCTTTCCGACTTGCCGTAATTCAGTAACATTTCAGGCACTTTCTGCTTATACCGGGGGTCTAGTAGTGTGGACACCCAGTACAGGTCGTTCTCCTTCAGCCTTTTTAAATGAGGGTCCCTCAACAGGCACGAAAGCATGAAAGACCCCATTTGCACAAGGTTGGATGCCGAGCTACTCATGTCCCGTTCCTCGTCCTCAGTGATCTCTCTGAAGGTATGTTCTTCCCCCCAGCCACGTACAACACCACGGGTACCAGATAGGTGACAACGAGCACCCGGGGAAGCCTGTTGTGGTTGTTATTCCTCCTCCTCCTCAAAGCCACATACCTCCTCTGACTCCTCTTCCTCACAATCCTCTTCCAGCGTTGCCGCAGGTCCAGCAAGCGATGCTGATAAGGCTGTTTCTGGTGGTGATGGTGACCACAACTCTTCCTCTTCCTCTTCACGCTCATCTACGGCCTGATCCAGCACTCTTCACAGGGCACGCTCCAGGAAGAAAACAAATGGTATGATGTCGCTGATGGTGCCTTCGGTGCGACTGACTAGGTTTGTCACCTCCTCAAAAGGACGCATGAGCTTACAGGCATTGCGTATGACCGTCCAGTAACGGTAAAAATTCCCAGCTCCGCAGAGGCTGTCCTCGCACCTCGGTCATACAAATACTCGTTAACGGCTTTTTCTTGTTGGAGCAGGCGGTCGAACATTAGGAGTGTTGAATTCCAACGTGTCGGGCTGTCACAAATCAAGCGCCTCACTGGCATGTTGTTTCGCCGCTGGATATCGGAAAAGTGCGCCATGGCTGTGTAGGAACGCCTGAAATGGCCACACACCGTCCTGGCCTGCTTAAGGACGTCCTGTAAGCCTGGGTACTTATGCACAAAGCATTGTACGATCAGATTACACACATGTGCCATGCACGGCACATGTGTCAACTTGCCCAAATGCAATGCCGCCAACAAATTTCTTCCGTTGTCACAAACCACTTTGCCGATCTCCAGTTGGTGCAGAGTCAGCCACTGATCCACCTGTGCGTTCAGGGCGGACAGGAGTGCTGGTCCGGTGTGACTCTCTGCTTTCAGGCAAGTCAATTCCAAGACGGCGTGACACTGCCGTATCCGGGATGTGGAATAGTACCTGGGGAGCTGGGGGGGGTGCAGAAGAGGACTCAGCCAAGGAGGTTATGGAAGAGGATGGAGTAGGACGAGTAGAGGAGGTGGCAGCAGGCCTGCCTGCAAGTCGTGGCGGTGTCACCAACTCCTCTGCAGAGCAACGCATTCCATGCTTGGCAGCCGTCAGCAGGTTTACCCAATGCGCAGTGTAGGTGATATATCTGCCCTGACCATGCTTTGCAGACCAGGTATCAGTGGTCAAATGGACCCTTGCCCCAACACTGTGTGCCAGACATGCCATTACTTCCTTTTGCACAATCGAGTACAGGTTGGGGATTGCCTTATGTGCAAAGAAATTTCGGCCTCAGACTCCACCAGCTTGTATGGTAAAAGCTGGCGGGCTAAGAGTTCAGTCAAGCCAGCTGTCAGACGCCGGGCAAGGGGATGACTTTGTGACATTGGCTTCTTACGCTCAAACATGTCCTTGACAGACACCTGACTGTGGGCAGATGAGCAGGAACTGCTCAAGGCGAGAGACGGAGGGGCGGATGGTTGAGAGGGGGCAAGGAGGACAGCAGTGGTTAATGTGGCTGAAGATGCTGGACCAGGAGGAGGATGGCGGCTTTGAGTTTGTGTGCTGCTTGTACTCATTTGCTGATCCCATAGGTGTTTGTGATGTGCGATCATGTGCCTTCGCAAAGCAGTTGTACCTAGGTGGGTGTTGGACTTCCCACGACTCAGTTTCTTTTGGCACAGGTTGCAAATGGCATCGCTGTTGTCAGAGGCAGACACACAAAAAAATGCCACACTGCTGAGCTCTGCAATGACGGCATTCTGGTGGTGCCGATGCCGATGCATGCTGTCTGACTGTGCCACTAGCTCCTTGCGACGACCTCCCCCTGCTTCCAACTCGTCTCCTCCTCCTCCTCTCTGTCTCCCCATCTGAACTTTCCCCCTGTTCTTCTTCTTTTCTAGCGGGCATCCACGGACGCATCGTCATCATCAACCGCTTCACTTGTATCTGACAACTCAGCAAAGGAAGCAGCAGTGGGTACAACATCATCATCATCACACCGTACATGTGTAATGCTGCCTGACTGAGACATATCCCTGTTATCTACATCCTCTGGCAATAATGGTTGCGCATCACTCATTTCTTCCAACTGATGTGTAAATAACTCCTCTGACATACCAAGTGAAGCGGCTGTGGTGCTAGTGTTGGTGGTGGCAGCAGGCGGGTAACTTGAGAGGTGCCCGAAGCTAAGCTGGAGGAGGATGGTGCGTTGAGGTTCCGAGCGGAAGCTGTAGAAGATTGGGTGTCCTGTGTTAGCCAGTCAACTATGTCCTCAGAACTTTTCAAGTTCAGGGTACATGGCATTTGAACACTAGGCATTATTCTAGGGCCAAAGGGAATCACAGCACCACGACCCCGACGGCCCCTGTGGGGTGGCCTGCCTCTGCCTGTCATTTTTTTTTCGATTAGTGGTACTATGCGTGCAAGCTACTGTGACAACAGATATGAGTGGCACTGGTCTGACACTATGCCCTGGCAGGCCCTGAAATGCACACTCATGAAGGAAACTGACTGCTTTTATATTACAGTCCAAAAAGTTTAGTTTTTTTTCAAATGCAAGCTAATGGGACTCCAGATATGAGTGAGTGGTGGCACTGGGCAGGCCCTGAAACGCACACTCGTGAAGGAAACTGACTGCTATTATATTACAGTCCAAAAAGTTTAGTTTTTTTTAAATGCAAGCTATTGGGACACCAGATATGAGTGAGTGGTGGCATTGGGCAGGCCCTGAAATGCACACTCATGAAGGAAACTGACTGCTATTATATTACAGTCCAAAAAGTTTAGTTTTTTTTAAATGCAAGCTATTGGGATACCAGATATGAGTGAGTGGTGGCACTGGGCAGGCCCTGAAACGCACACTCGTTAAGGAAACTGACTGCTATTATATTACAGTCCAAAAAGTTTTTTTTTGTTAAATGCAAGCTATTGTGACACCAGTGAGTGAGTGGTGGCACTAGGCAGGCCCTGAAACGCACACTAGAGAAAGAAACTGACTGCTATTATATTACAGTCAAAAAAGTTTTGTTTTTATTAATTACAAGCTATTGGGACACCAGTGAGTGAGTGGTGGCACTGGGCAGGCCCTGAAACGCACACTAGTGAAGGAAACTGACTGCTATTATATTACAGTCAAAAAAGTTGTTGTTTTTTAAATGCAAGCTATTGGGACACCAGTGAGTGAGTGGTGGCACTGGGCAAGTGGGCACAGTATACGCTGTGAGCTTGACACACACGCTGGCAGACAACTAACTGCTATTCAATCTATTACAGTCAAAATTGTATTTATTTTTAAAAATGTACACTACTGTTACACCAGATATGAGTTGCAACGGTGTGACACTGTGCCCTGGAAGGCCCTGAAACGCACACTAGTGAAGGAAACTGACTGCTATTATATTACAGTCCAAAAAGTTTTTTTTTTTGTTAAATGCAAGCTATTGTGACACCAGATATGAGTGATGGCACTGGGCAAGTGGGCACAGTATACGCTGTGAGCCTGACACACACGCTGGCAGACAACTAACTGCTCTTCAATCTATTACAGTCAAAATGTTATTTTTTTTTAAAATGTACACTACTGTTACACCAGATATGAGTTGCATTGGTGTTACACTGTGCCCTGGCAGGCCCTGAAATGCACACTCGTGAAGGAAACTGACTGCTATTATATTACAGTTCAAAAAGTTTATTTTTTTTTAAATGCAAGCTATTGGGACACCAGATATGAGTCAGTGGTGGCACTGGGCAGGCCCTGAAACGCACACTAGTGAAGGAAACTGACTGCTATTATATTACAGTCAAAAAAGTTGTTGTTTTTTAAATGCAAGCTATTGGGACACCAGTGAGTGAGTGGTGGCACTGGGCAAGTGGGCACAGTATACGCTGTGAGCTTGACACACACGCTGGCAGACAACTAACTGCTATTCAATCTATTACAGTCAAAATTGTATTTATTTTTAAAAATGTACACTACTGTTACACCAGATATGAGTTGCAACGGTGTGACACTGTGCCCTGGATGGCCCTGAAACGCACACTAGTGAAGGAAACTGACTGCTATTATATTACAGTCCAAAAAGTTTTTTTTTTTGTTAAATGCAAGCTATTGTGACACCAGATATGAGTGATGGCACTGGGCAAGTGGGCACAGTATACGCTGTGAGCCTGACACACACGCTGGCAGACAACTAACTGCTCTTCAATCTATTACAGTCAAAATGTTATTTTTTTTTAAAATGTACACTACTGTTACACCAGATATGAGTTGCATTGGTGTTACACTGTGCCCTGGCAGGCCCTGAAATGCACACTCGTGAAGGAAACTGACTGCTATTATATTACAGTTCAAAAAGTTTATTTTTTTTTAAATGCAAGCTATTGGGACACCAGATATGAGTGAGTGGTGGCACTGGGCAGGCCCTGAAATGCACACTCGTGAAGGAAACTGACTGCTATTATATTACAGTCCAAAAAGTTTAGGTTTTTTTAAATGCAAGCTATTGGGACACCAGATATGAGTGAGTGTTGGCACTGGGCAGGCCCTGAAACGCACACTCGTTAAGGAAACTGACTGCTATTATATTACAGTTCAAAAAGTTTATTTTTTTTTAAATGCAAGCTATTGTGACACCAGATATGAGTGGTGGCACTGGGCAAGTGGACACAGTATACGCTGTGAGCCTGACACACACGCTGGCAGACAACTAACTGCTATTCAATCTATTACAGTCAAAATCTTATTTTTTTTTAAAATGTACACTACTGTTACACCAGATATGAGCTGCACTGGTGTGACACTGTGCCCTGGCAGGCCCTGAAATGCACACTAGTGAAGGAAACTGACTGCTATTATATTACAGTCCAAAAAGTTTAGTTTTTTTTAAATGCAAGCTATTGGGATACCAGATATGAGTGAGTGGTGGCACTGGGCAGGCCCTGAAACGCACACTCGTTAAGGAAACTGACTGCTATTATATTACAGTCCAAAAAGTTTTTTTTTGTTAAATGCAAGCTATTGTGACACCAGTGAGTGAGTGGTGGCACTGGGCAAGTGGGCACAGTATACGCTGTGAGCTTGACACACACGCTGGCAGACAACTAACTGCTATTCAATCTATTACAGTCAAATTTTAGAAAAATGTACACTACTGTTACACCAGATATGAGTTGCACCGGTGTGACAATGTGCCCTGGAAGGCCCTGAAACGCACACTAGTGAAGGAAACTGACTGCTATTATGTTTTTTTAAATGCAAGCTATTGTGACACCAGCGAGTGAGTGGTGGCACTGGGCAAGTGTGCACAGTATATGCTGTGAGCCTTATACACAGGCTGGCAGGCAGGCAACTGCAATTACATTACACAGAAAATAAAAAAGAAAAAGCAGACTGATGTTCTAGCCCTAAAAAGGGCTTTTTGGGGTGCTGTCCTTACAGCAGAGATCAGATGAGTCCTTCAGGACTGTAGTGGACATTGAATACACTAGCCTAGCTATCAATTTCCCTATCAAATCAGCAGCAGCTACACTGTCCCTACTCTCACTAAGAATGCAGCTTCACAATGAATGTAAAATGGATCCTGTCCAGGAGGTAGGAGGGTCTTGGAGGGAGGGTCTGCTGCTGATTGGCTGGAATGTGTCCGCTGACTGTGAGGTACAGGGTCAAAGTTTACTCAATGATGACGAATAGGGGGCGGACCGAACAGCGCATGTGTTCGCCATCCGTGGCGAACGCGAACAAGCGATGATCGCCAGGAACTATTCGCCAGCGAACAGTTCGGGACATCACTACATATAGTACATTTGGTGACATGAAAATATATGTTATGAAACATATTGCACCCTTCTGGCTGTTCACCAAGGATGAAGTAAAGTTTTCTTCCTTTGGCTTAATTTGTAAGTTGTCTGCTCTCATTCTGGTAAATTGTGAAGTTGACATAAACTATTATACTAAGCTAAGAGAATAAACATAAAGACAATTGTGCACCTCTTGGTGTCCCTATTTATGTGGGGCTGTCAGCATTTTGGGCTCAAATCCCTGTATCTCTCTTTTCTATCTTAATGTCCCTCTTCTCTAGGACTTTGCTGGGGTGTCTGAATGTATAACAGAGCTCTAAAGCAATTATATTGACAGTATTGTGTCTTTAAATTATAAGTTCTTTAGGATATTTAGTCATAATGAAGACTAATTTTAGAACTCACCATTTAGAATATCCAAATATTTAGATACTATCAATCACTGCTATATAAACAATCACACAAATGCCATTGAGTAAACTCTAAAATTAAGTACAAATGCGGTGTAAGAAAACAAACTTGGTGTATTGAGTCTTATCCATGTATTGCTTTTTCACTAGCACTGTAATTTTAAATTATTTGAGCATCATCTTAATTTATAAAAAATATAATTTTATGTCTATAACTACACCATCCACCACAACTCAACTAAATGTAATCAAAATGTTTTATCCAAATATGAAATTTAGTATATTCAATGTAGTATAACTATATTACCATGTCATTTAACTGTGAGTTGACTAAGAAATTAAATATCCTAATTTGAAAATATTGCTAAACTGGAATTTGTTCCACACTCAACTGTTTTGGTCAAAGTTGAACTATTTGGTTTATAATTTGCCACATCACAAGTTAGTAAATAAATACCAGAACATTTTGTTGTTTTCACATTTTGAGCTGCTGAATATGCTCTTGAGTACTTAAAGGAACACGATAGTGTTACGAATACAAATATGTATTCATAATGCTAAAGAGCACTATTCCGCGGCGAATAAATGGTTAATTAACCATTTATTTGCTTACCTTAATCCAGCGCCGGGCTCCCTCATCAGCCTCCGAGTGGAGCCGAATGCGCATGCGCATTCAAACCTGCCCACAGGAAATCATTATTCAATGATTTCCTATTGGGATCTGTTTTGACACTGGACTCCGTGAGGACGTCCAGCGCCCAATAAGTCTGATTCACTCCAATTTACTCCACTAGGGGCTGGATTAACCCTGCAGTGTAAATATAGCAATTTCTCTAAAACTGCTATGTTTTCAGCTGCAGGGTTAAAACTAGGGGGACCTGGCACCCAGACCACTTCATTGAGCTGAAGTGGTCTGGGTGCCTATAGTGGTCCTTTAAGTTATATAGAACATGATGTACAACATTGCAGTGGCTTTAAGTAGACTTTTTTCCTAATAGAATAGCAGCATTTATTGATTAAAGGAACACTATAGGTATCCAGACCACTTCAACTCATTGAAGTAGTCTGGGTACAGTGTCCTTTTTCCACTTAGTGCTGCAATGTTAAACATTGCAGTTCCAGAGAAACTCCAATGTTTACATTGCAGCTCTAATCTACCTCTAGTGGCTGTCTCCCACACAGCCACTGAGGGTGCTTCCTAGATTAAAATGGACCTTTTGTCTGGTATCTGACGCACGCTGGGATCAGGTAAGTAAATAAATGCCCCCTGAGGTAACAGTTATTTACCACCTTAGGAGTGTGTGTGTGTGGCGGGGGTGAGGGGAGAATAGTATTCCTGGCACTATAGTATGCTTTTAATGACTTACTATAGAATTTATGGTCATAATTATCTACTGAAGCTTTAGTATTATATTTTACATACTCGGATAACTATATCTTATTATCTTTTAAAACAGCAATGAAACGGTCTACTTCAAAATAACAAAAACATATATGCTTTTCAAAAGTCATTGGGAAGAGTAATTTTTGTACGTTGCTTCATTTGCACTTGCTTAACTCTGACCTTTTTGTAAGACACAACCATTCGTGTATTATAATTTAAAAGCTGTCTTTCTTCTGTTATCAGATAACATGTTAATAGTTCCACAGATAGATTTTCAAGCACATTTGTACTGTTGATAATATCTTCATGCTTCATTTCGTCAACTTTTTGTTGTGGTTTTCAACCAGTGTCATCCACATATGACCTTTTTATTCTTGTTTCTACTTGTAGATTTCAGCTATGGGAATATAAAAAGAATGAATACATTTAATTACCTAAAAATCTTTCCACTAACAAAAAATCTGCCTGTTTGTAGACCTTGATTTTCAGAACTTTGAGACACATTGTCTTTTTTGGATCAGTGGAAGACTTAATAGTAACTTTAAAGTCAAAATTTTGTGTAACATGACTTTATATTTTAAACAATTGTGTGGTGGAATTATGTGCAAGTATCTGTGATAACTAATGATCTATATACAATATGAATAAATATGTAACAGGAAAACAGATACATGAATTTTACAACAAGACAGGAAGCTTCCTGTCTTGCTTATATGTATTTACTAAAACTTGCCAGCAGCACTGAAACAGTTAACAATAATATAAAAAGCAAGAACCAATAAAAACAGAGTAAGCAGTATAATAGGCTAGGAAATCCCTCCCACTTCCTCTTTCTTTGCTGCTGGCCTTCCTGTTTGCTACTATTACTGTTTTATGTCATGTTAAGTTTGGCTTTGTTCTATATGTTTTCTCTGTTGCCTCTGCTTAATAACATCCCATGGTTGAGTTGGGCAGCCTATCCTTATTGTCGACACTTAGTCTTGGACTCTTCTCCACTGATTAAGTAGGTCAATTTTTATAAAGCCTTCAACAAATGGGATTTTATATAAAAACTTTTCAATTATGAATGTGCTAATTACACTCTTAAATCATACATATCCTTTTTATTAATGAATGCTTTCCTCTTGAGAGATACATTGAGAAGGCACTAAAATTCATATTCACTCACATTTATTCTTCCAAACATAAAAACAAGAGTCAGAACGGTGGCCATGATTTGTTGACCTTCTCTTAAAAGCTACAAGGCTTTGCAGTTAATCATTTGTCTCAGGACATTGGTGCAATGCGCTAACATTCACACTCCAAATTTAATCTTGAATGGAACACTGTTGCATCCTAATTACATTTTAGGTATTATTGAACCCGAAATTTGTGAAAATTACACCATCAGTAGTGCGATAGTAGATTATTGGTTTTCTACATAAAGACCATCCATGCATGAGAACAGGCAGCTGCTTTGATATGTGCAGTCCATGTATGCAGACTAGCTAAGGATGTTGTGTGTGGTGTGTGTATTTCCAGGTAGGGCTTGTCCTTTAGGACTCAGAGTTCCTACCTTGCTCCTGTCTGTATAACAGATTTCTTTAATATAATTTAAAAACAAAGAGAATAGTATAATAATACCACTACCATATTAAATTAAAATGTTCAACTAATACAAATATATGTGTAATGTTTCCACAACTATGATATCAGACTAAAATAAACATAGTTCAGAATATTCAATTTGTATTTATATCAGGCTGTAGAAAGAAATTTTAATTCACACTCTTCACCTTCAAGATCATATTTCTGGTGGCGTGGAGCTGCTAAAAATGTCTTTATAAATTCCACATATTGTAAACGAGCATGTGAAAATGTACATAGCCAAATTTTTTTTTAAATGAATATAAATAATAATCTAATATTAGAATATAAGACCATTCCCTTTTTTGTTATGACTGGTAATCTTTGTTACTGTTGTGAACAGAAAAACATAATTAAGTTTGTTTGAGAATAACTCCTGTATTAGATTAGGTTGAACTATAATATCTTATGCCTTTAAAGAATTCATCTTTGCAAAGGATTTTTTGGTTAAAATCCTTTTCACAACTAAATGCTGTTGAATCCTTTTCTCAACTAAATGCTGTGGAATATCTACGGATAAACCAGTAATTACTGGGGGAAATCACTAAACACTGATCAGCCACAACATTAAAACAACTAACATGTGAAGTGAATACAATTGTATTGTTACAATGTCACCAGTTAAGGGATAGGACATATAAGGCAACAATCGAACAATCAGTTCTGAAACTGAATGTGCTGGAAGCAGGAAAAACAAACAAGCAAAAAATATATGAGTGACTTTGACAAAAGCCAAACAGTGATATGAGGAATGGGTCAGATCATCTACAGAATGGGTCTTGTGGGTGGTTCCCGGTTTAAAGTGGTTAATAACTACCAAAATAGTGCAAGGAATGTCAATTGGTAAACCAGCATTAAAGTCATGGTTGCCCAAGGCTCATAGATGCATGTGGGAAGTAAAGGCTAGCCCGTCTGGCACAATCACACAGAAGAGCTACTATAGCCCACATTGCTCAATGATGGCCATGATAGAGATGTGTCAAAAAACAGTGCATCGCAGTTTGCTGCATATAGGGCTGTGTAGTTGCAGACCGGTCAGAGTACCCATGATGACCCCAGTATATCTCCGAATGTGTCTTTAATGGAGACATGAGCATCAGAACTTGACCATGGAGCAATGGTAGACGGTTCCCTGGTGTGATTAATCACATTTTCTTTTAGAACAGTTAGATGGCCTAGTGTGTGTGTTTTTTACCTGGAAAAGAGATGGCAGCAGGATACACTATGGGAAGAAGGCATGATAGCAGAGGCAGTGCTATGCACTGGGCAATGTTCTGAGATTTATGTATATGTTACTTTGACATGTACCACCTGTGGAGGGACCGCGGCCTGTCCGTGAATTGCCCTTCTTTATATTATGTGTGTTCAATCCATCCCTTCGTGGCTCCACGAAGGAAATTAATTTGCCTTCTGAAATACATTCAGAAAAGGAAGGGGGAACACACAATACTAGGGGGAAACATATGAATAAGCAGTGGGCACACATGGATATGGCACTCAGTGACGGCGTTCTGTCACAAACACAATTATGTATCTCCTTTTCTGATTTATTATGGCTTCCTGAAACTAATGTTGGTTAGAATTATTTACTCTTGAAAAGTGGAGCAACTACAAGAAGTGAGTTATTTAAAACAATGGTCAGTCTAAACAAAAAAAGATACTCAATATGGCCCATACTATTTTAACATACAGTATGTCATTGTTTAAAATGTACTGTCTACAATCATTACAAAAAAAATCCAAGTTAACACAGGCAAAAATGTAATTATTATTATATTATTTATAATTGCAATTGTAATTGCGATACTGCCAGGTTTACAGAAATTACAGGTGTCAGACAAGATGTTTTTCAAATTAGTGGTGTTCGGGAATAAATAATTTTAACTGTGCTAGTAATATATATTAAAAAAAAAACACTTTTTATGTCAATCTACCAATGACTAAACAATAATTATTACCGTTGAAGGGTCAAGTGACAGCAGCTGTGTGGTTTTCAGAACATGACAATTACAGAAACTCCTCAAATTGGTGTAACCAACATACCAAATAGAAGGAAGTGTGGGCTGTAGCACAGTTAGTGCAGAAGACTAAACCTTTACAATTTGTTTCAATTCACAAACTGTGCAACACAGCCAAGGGTAACATCTGCACACGTCTTTTGTGTTGGCATTAGTCTTTTAACCACAGTGGCTGCAATTGCTCGGCTCTGTTTGTGGCTTGGCATCTATTCATTACTTCTGGTGAAGTGATGGAGAAGCAAGACGAGACAATCCTTTCTGGGAGCAAAGTGATAATCCTAATGAGTGACACATCACATGCTGTCTGAAGTTAATTGTCTTCCTTATGGCTGAGACACATTTTTTTTTTTATGTGGAATGTTCTAATTTATAGATGTAAAACTATTACTAAAGCTTACTTTACAACACGAGTGTCTGGAAAGAATATGGTTTTCTGGATACTTTAAAAACTACAGGCATATTTAAGAAAACTATGTCCTGCTTCTAATGTTTTGCAATTCACCTGCTCCTTGTTTACTTTTCAAGTTTTCCAAGAATCGTCTAGTAGCTACATGGCTGAAAACATTTGATGCCTGCCTTATATTATTTGCCAATCACACAACAATGGAACTGGAGCAATTTAAGTTCATTAACTCTTTAAAGGGGCACTTTAGCCACCAGAACAACCACAGCTTAATGTAGTTGTTCTAGTGAGTATAGTCCGTCCCTGCAGGTATTTTCATGTAAACACTGCCTTTTCAGAGATGCTTTGCATGGAGTCGCTGAACTTTCCTCATGGAGATGCAGTGATTCAATGCATCTCTATGAGGTGATAATGATTGGTCAGCAGGGCATTTTGCTCTGCACCCCACCACCCCGCCTTCTTTGCTGGGAAAGCATTGGATTTGCTGAGATCATCAATTCTGGCTATATCAGCCAAGGAGGTAGATTGGGGCAGGGCCAGTGCTGGCAAATCAGGAGGGGAAGGCGAGGGGAGCCAGTGCCGGCACACCCGCGCAGCGCTGGATTAAAGGTAACATTTTCATCTATTCAAGGGGGGCAAAGGGAGGGGGGAGGGTATATAGTGTTTTTAACACTATAGGATCAGGAATACATGTTTGCATTCCTGAACCTATAGTGTTTCTTTAAATATATTTAAAAAGGAACTGAAGCGGAATGGGCTTTGCCACAATACCTTCCTTTTGTTAAGGGCTGTCCACCCACCCTAATTGTTACTGTATCTCAGTTACTTGCCCTGTTGGTTACATGAGGAAACAAGTAACAATGTAATATTAACTCTTGTACGTCTGGTTGTTCAGTAAAAATCCTATGTCAATTATTTTACACCATATTGTTCAACAAACGAAGAACAACCAGGCCACCCAGGAGAGGAGCGTGGCATCAATTGACCTACCTAACTTGGCTCACACTGCTTTAATTGCCAACCGCACAAACTAACTGGGTGTTCCCTGGGTGGCCGCCAGTTGTCATACAAGCACGTGGCGGCGGCAATCTTAACATACGAATTGCACCAGTGGTGTTTGGTCAGAGGTCAGAAACAGACAATTACAGCCTAAGGAAGATTATTTAAACCCGAATAACTTTTTTGTCAGTGCCCTGTCATGGTTTGCACTAGCTGGTTATCTCAGTGTGTTCCTGATTGTGTTTTTCTGGTATTTGACTTTGGCTTTGTTTTGACTTCACTGATTTCTGGTATCCTTGACTTCTGGCTTTCCTCATCGTTGTGTCTCTTTCTGTGTCCCTGACCTCGGCAAGTATTTTGACTATTCTCAGGTACGTTAAATCCGGCCATTCCAAGATCCAGTTAGATGTTATCCTTAGTCCTAGGTGATAATATTCTGTGTGCTGGATCAACTATAATCCTGACACACATATACTTTATTGTTAAATTTGAAGATAGGTAATGTGATGGTTTCCCTTTAACTAGAGAAAAACAAGTAGCAAGAGAGGTGAGAACGGACAACAGCTTAATTTGCCTGCCCTTCGGTTGGACCCCGCTCAGATCTTCACAGAGAGAATATATCTGAAGCATATCAGACTGGTCCCACCCATACAGGCAGTGCAGATCCAAAATGCCAGCAAGATTCCCCTGCACAAGAGATACAGCAACCTCAGACTATCGTTTCAACCTTGAAAGGTATCATCAATGAGGTATAGCCAATATCCCTCTAGGCACCTTGAGCAAGGGGTTCAAGTCTGGATTGCCCTTTAAACTTAAGGAGAGAAAAACAAGTAGCAAGAGAGGTGAGAGAATGGACAACAGCTCAATTAGCCTGCCCTTCGGTGCGTCCCCGCTCAGATCTCAAGCTGGATTTAGCTCATCTCGTGCCATTACAGAGAGAACATATCAGAAGCATATTAGACTGGTCCCACCCGTATGGGCAGTCCAGATCCAAAATGCCAGCAAGTTTCCTCTGCACAAGAGATACAGCAACCCCAGATGATTGTTTCAACCTTGTAAGGTATCATCAGTGAGGTATAGCCAATATCCCTCTAGGCACCATGAGCAAGGGGTCCACATATGGATTGCCCTTTAAACTGTATCCCTTTATCCCTTTAACTATAGTCCATAGAGCAGCCACGAGGACAAATGTTGATAGTTGATAAATAAAGGAATGTCACAACCCAGGTCCTCAGAAGGGTTATCTGGGTGATGCAAAGAGTTTCCAGGAGTGTTCCCTAAGTAAATGTACTTCTTAATAAAATCTGGACCAAAAATAGCAGTGCATGAAAAACATGTGCAGAAATAAGTAATATTAACAGTGTTTTTTTTTATTAAGAAGTATTCTGAGTATGTGGAATTGGACACTCCCAATATATAGTACAATATGTGAAAATGTCCAACATATTATCCCAATGTGCACAACATAAATGTCTTGTGAGTAGAATAAACTTGAAAAACAAATGCCAAAAAGCACAATAATATAAATATGATAATATGTTGCACATTTTCATGTAGCAGATAGTGTTGAAGAATCAGTTTAATACAAAAAGTTATAGGAAAAATATAAGACAAGATAGGTTCTATTCAAGGGCAAAGCAATAAGTAAGAAGAAGTCGCCATAGAAACAAATCACATGTTTCACAACAGTTAGAACACTGCTATTGGATAGCCTGATTTACTACTATGAATATGGCTCACATGCTCAATCTTCCAAACAGAAATGTTCTCTTTTGTTCTATTATTTCTCTTTTTATTAAGCCTTCCTTCTTCATTTGTATTAAATCCCTTAATGTATCTGAATATTGTGTTTGCCTTTTTGAACTCACTTTTCTTTTCCAAGATATAAATAATAAGGTATTGGACTATTTTCCTGGCATACCATTTATAGTGAGTCATTTGTGGCTCTTTTGGCAAAACTGAATGGTCTCTTTTGGTCTGGACAGAGCATGCCAAACAATGCCTTATCTACTCCTTTTCTTTCCTTACTATAAACACTGCTCCCTTATTTTTGGTTTTACCCCTGCTACTCTACATTTCCTATCAATATACAAAATAAAAACAGCACAAATGATCTATCTATCTATCTATCTATCTATCTATCTATCTACCACACTCTATCTATCTATCTATCTATCTATCTATCTATCTACCACACTATATCTATATATCTATCTATCTATCTATCTATCCCTGTAATATATAATTTACACATATAAATGCACATGGATCCAGCACTCACTCTCCCGGTCTTGTCCTTGCCTGGGTGCAAATCTCTAATGCTAAAATAGGGGTATCAAGGAAGGTGCACTCACAGGACTTTGTAAGTAAATCTTGAAGTTTTATGGGGCATTTATTCACCAGAAAATGTGTCAGCGTTTCAGTCCTCTCTGGGACTTTTTTCAATACCTGTATATATGTATACACACACAAACATATATATATATATATATATATATATATATATATATATATATATATATATATATATATATATATATATATATATATATATATATATATATATATATATATATATAGAAAAAGTGTACAGTACCTTGCACTCAGGCTGCCAATGGATTCCAAAATAGTCCAAAAAAACGGGTGCATCACCAGGGCTGTGTATCCATATATCAAAGAAATGTGGCTGCACTCACGGTAGATTCTTTAAAACTTAACGTTTATTTACTCCATAAAACCGATCGACGTTTCAGTCCAGCATGTGGACTTTCATCAGAATCATATAAACCATGGTACAAATATCACATATATATGAATGCATAAATTAGTGAACTCACCCCAGGTGCTGTAAGTGGGTGCTGCCGGCGTCCTCCCCACCGCGGCACATGCGCACACAGCTGGGGAGGACGCCGGCAGCACCCACTTACAGCACCTGGGGTGAGTTCACTAATTTATGCATTCATATATATGTGATATTTGTACCATGGTTTATATGATCCTGATGAAAGTCCACATGCTGGACTGAAACGTCGATCGGTTTTATGGAGTAAATAAACGTTAAGTTTTAAAGAATCTACCGTGAGTGCAGCCACATTTCTTTGATATATATATTTGGCAATATATATATATATATATATATATATATATATATATATATATATATATATATATATATAACAAGGAAAATAACCAGAACTCTATCTATTATATAATTTGTCTGTGTGCTAACTGTTGCACTCAAACAAATAAAAAAAAATAAAAAAATGATAAAAGTTATTTTTACTGAGTGAAATTTTTCAGTTTTCATGGTTATATATACGTATACTCAAAGAAAAAAATATTTGTGTACTTTCTTATTCTATGTTTAGTAAATATGTAAAAACCATGCTAAGTAGTGTGTATTTTAACACAATGTAATAATATATATATATATATATATTATATTATAATATATATTGCTTTATAAAGTATCATTAAGAAGAACAGTTTTCAATGTCTCTCATTTCAGATATCTCATGGAGAGTATGAGCAATACGTTATTACTCATTTATTGAGAGGATTATTCAATCCAATTTAGTATTAACAGTGATTGCAGCTGTTTCTGTTTTCTTAACAGCTTACATATGGTAAATTAAATTGGTGGTCTAGAACATGTTGACAAAGACATGCTTTTCTGGTAAAAATGGTTTATTGTATGAGTAATTAATTTACAGCTCTTAGGAAGTTCAGTTGGTGCTCTTTAAGGGAAATCATAACAGTAATGTGGAACATTCATTTTTAAATAGAAATTGTTTTTTTTTTTCACTTGCTGAGTGAAGGTCTTTATATTTTCATATTCAAATTATGTTTAGATTTAATAGAAAATCTAAAAAATTATTATTTCATTGTTTGCACGGCTTTCTAATCCAAACAAATCAAAATGACAAATTGGCTTAAATATCTCCACAGACATAGATAACTGTATTTTTGAATAAACAATATTGTGTAGTTTTTATAATAAAATAATGTTAGCCATGTTAACCTTGTCTTTGTTTTCCCACTTCACACAGTTCTACAGAACCAAGAGTAAAAAGCGCCAAAAACAAAAGAAATGATCCCCCAACTCTGATATTTATCTGGGAAGGTTGGCACAAGTAAGATAGTAACTACAATATATTCTATCTCACCTAGATGCTCAAGCTTCAAAAGTGAGTTTCTATCTAACATAAGTACTTATAAAATATTATTTGATAATTAAAGCTCACACAAATAGTTTTCATGCAATATTTTTATACTTGTATTGAAAGTAAAATGTGTTTTAGTTAAAAAATAATACATTTACAATAACATACATGATTTGTCACATATTAATCAAATAGATAACACCTGTCATACTAAAACAAATAATATTTATTGAGAAGAAAAGAGATAGAGCTTAGGCCAAGGGCAGAGGAGCTTGGCTGCAAAGCCGCAAACCCTAGCAGGTAACTGACTGGGTGTTTGAACACCCTCTGAGATCACAGTTGATGAGGAGAAAATTGGAGGATCATGTGTGTTTATTTGATTTTATCCTATTTTATTTTTATATTTACATTTAAAAAATTTGTATATTTATTCTTATTTTTTTATTTATTTATAGATTTTTTTATTTTTTTACTATTTTCTTCATTTTTAAAAAATGTTTTTTACTATTCTTTACGATGTCTTTTTTATCAGATAAATCATCTTATTTTTATATCTTGCCTTTTTTTACCCACTTATTACACCATAGATAGCCATACACATTGCACTATAGATATCCAGAATTTAGGCTTTTTCCCATAAATTTATGTATGCGATTTTGGACAACATTTGTTTACTGTATACTGTTTATTCCCTAGAGACTACATTTCCCTAATAATTTTCGATCACGTGATTGCAATTCCATATAGACATATTTCTTGTTTTACTTTTTTATTTTATTTGTGTACTCTTTTGGCAATAAGCATTTAAAAAAAAAAAGATCTAGGCTATCCGCTTCCTATGCTTTTTTTTTCTCATACTTTCTGTATTTCCTGCGATCATGTGATAACGATTAGACTATTTTGAGTTATGCGTGTACTACATTCCCTATAACTCTTAGCGAATGCACAATCGTGATTGCTATACCCCCCCCCCCCCCCCAACAAATAACCTGTCGGATATACAAGAAGAAAGTTGTATTGTTCTTAATTTCTTATTAGTCCCGCCGTGAGCGTTTTTCCAAGCTGCTTAGCATGGTCACGTGATCAATTCCCTCAGATCATGTGATCACACATTTTAGCAGTATTCCTAGCTAATTAAAGAATATTTATGCTGATCTCTATTCATCCTCTTATGTTACCATGTAATTTATAGAGATGTATTTGTGTTTTGTATGATGGCATTGTTTTTTTAAACTTCTGTCACGTGACTTAAATAGTGGTCGTGTGACCATGATGCCAATTTGCCTGCAAAAAGTTCAAAATAGCTTACTTCATACAAATATTTATACAGCCAAATTAATTGTCTGAAGCTAGGAGACACAGTTATGGTGCAGAGAAAGTAAGAATATATAAAGGAACTGGTATAACTTGACAAAAAATGAGTTCATGGATAGGGTGCTTGCAGCATAATAATCACAATAAACAGTGGTTGTTATAGAGCTTGGTTTACTTAGTTAATTACACAAATTGTGTAAAAATTATTGCAGGTAAAACTTTTAAAAGTTGGTTTTATATACAAATGTACTGTTAAAAAAGTCTTAGCGCTTTAAAAGCAATGTATAATATATGAAGGTGCACAATATGAGACAGAGGAAAACTATAATTGAACAAACACATATCAAAAATGACAAAATTACAATGGCCTATAGGGCACTGTAAAGCTTATCACGCACTGAAGGTGCCAAATGACAGCATATTTAAGCAACATTTTCCCATTTGTATTATATATTAATATAGTTGCAGCTGCTTATTGAACAGCTACCCAATCAGAAATCATTACTTCTACCTAAACGCCAGCAGACAGCACACTGATAGTCCTTACTTACAGATGTAACACCAGCTGTAAATCTCTTTGTCCAAGAATTCCAATCACCAACGGCAAGCCGTGTATTAGTTTACTGAAGGTACTAAATGTAATCGAAAACGGAAGATGAGGAAAAACAAGAATACAAATGATTACATACAACATCAATAAAATAACATTTACAACTAGAGGTATCTTTTCCTGGTCAAACTATTATTTGCCTTTTTATATATACCATTCCCTTGTAATGCTCATATTTACCATATATACCATTGTAAGTTCATTTTGGACAGGGCTATTTTCACACCTGGTTTCTGTATACATTAACAAGTTTATCATTCAGGGTTTTTCTATCCCCATTGCCAAATGTTAACGGATATGTTGATTCTAAATAAGTAATTCTATTTATTTCAGAATATACAAAGGTATATATTCTTCTATCTTTTTATTTTATTTCTTGCACCGTAATATACATATATACTGAACAAAATTATAAATGCTTTTGTTTTTGCCCTCATTTTTCATCAGCTGAACTCAAAGATCTGAGACTTTTTCTATGTACACAAAAGGCCTATTTCTCTCAAATCTGTCTAAATCTGTGTTAGTGAGCACTTCTCCTTTGCCGAGATTATCCATCCACCTCCCAAGTGTGACATATCAAAATGTTGATTAGACAGCATGATTATTGCACAGGTGTGCCTTGGCTGGCCACAATAAAAGGCCACTGTAAAATGTGCAGTTTTATCACACAGCACGCCACAGATGTTGCAAGTTTTGAGGGAGCGTGCAATTGGCATGCTGACTGCAGGAATGTCCACCAGAGCTGTTGGCTGTGAACTGAATGTTCATTTCTCTACCATAAGCGTTCTCCAAAGGTGTTTCAGAGATTTTGGCAGTACATCAAAACTGCAGACCACGTGTAACCACACCAGCTCAGGACCTCCACATTGTCAGGGTACCTGAGGTTTCTACCTCCGAAAGAGGTAGAGACTTAGCCGTTCATCCATCCGGACGGTCTGATTTCCCCCTTCCTCGCGGTCTATCCGGTCATGCAAAGCCGGCCGCGAGGGAGTGACTCCCTTTTATAGCATGACGTCCGGAAGTCGACGTCAGGACGCCAACCCGGAACGACCTGTCACTCAATTGCTTCAGGACCAATCAGGACGCCTCGGAGGCGTGTTTACTTATCTGAACAGGGCATTTAACAGTGCTTCTTTCATTAGCTCATTGCCCTGTCGTGGTTCTAGCTTGTTCTAGTCACTCAGTGCTCGTGTTTTCTAGTTATCCCTCTTGGTTTTGACCCGGCTTGTTTGCTCTACTCTGCTTATCTCTGTTACCCTTGATTCGGCTTGTCTCTCGCTTACCTGTCTTCTGTTACCCTCGACCTCGGCTTGTCTTTGACCATTCTCTACTGTACTACTTACGTTAGTCCGGCCATTCTAAGGTCCGGTATACGTATCTGGCTACTGTTTGTACTCTGCGTGTTGGATCCCTGTCCCGATCCTGACATTACGTCAGGGCCAATGGATCCTGCAAGTACAAACAGTCAGCTTGCTTCTCCTGATCCTAGGTTTGAAGCCATGGATCACAGAATGGATCAGATGGCGCTAGCGCTACAGGCGTTATTATCTCGTGCCAATAACCCACCAGAGGAGATACGTACTACTCCTATCTCTCCTGTAAGTTCAGGCCTAGAGGTAGCCACAGTAGGTGCTTCTTCTCGCATTACCCCACCAGTACGCTATGGTGGGGCTCCTGAGAAATGTCGTGTTTTTTTAAACCAAATTAGTATCCACTTTGAATTGCAACCTCGCTCCTATCCTACAGATAGGGCAAAGGTAGGATTTATTATCACCTTACTCATTGAGAAGGCTCTGAGATGGGCCAACCCACTATGGGAGAACGATAACCCGTTAGTATATAACTATAACGCATTTGTAGCTGCTTTTAGAAGAACGTTTGACCCTCCAGGTAGAAAGGTTCATGCAGCCAGATCACTGTTGCGCCTGAGACAGGAGAACCGAACACTTGTGGATTA
Organism: Pelobates fuscus; assembly: GCF_036172605.1. Classification (NCBI taxonomy): domain Eukaryota; kingdom Metazoa; phylum Chordata; class Amphibia; order Anura; family Pelobatidae; genus Pelobates; species Pelobates fuscus. The sequence goes on along the minus strand of NC_086321.1, from coordinate 238,136,295 downwards.
TGCACTAGAGTTCAGGTCTCTGGCGTCAGAAGTCAAGTGGAATGAGCAGGCGTATATGGATGTATTTTTGAATGGGCTATCAGATGTAATCCTTGACGAGGTTGCTACTAGAGAACTTCCTGAAAATTTAGAGGATTTAATTTCATTCATTTCTCGTATAGATGAACGTTTAAGAGAGAGACAGAACACTCAAGAGAGGAACCGGAGACCTTCCTTTAGGTTAGCCCCCGCATTTCCAAGCCCTGACTCCACGGTCTCTCTGCTTCCTGAACCTATGCAGATAGGCTATACCCGCCTCTCTGAGGAGGAGAGACAGCACAGGAGAAGGGAGGGGTTATGTATGTATTGTGGAGCCAGAGGTCATTTACTCTCGAACTGTTCTAACCGCCCGGGAAACGCTCGCACCTAAGTTTCTCTAGAGGACAGGCCTTGGGTGTTTCTATTTTGTCCTCTACTCCTAATTATAAAGATCACAGGCTTCTGCTACCAGTTTCCTTAACTTGGGAGAAGGAAGTAGTAAAGGCTATGGCGTTGATAGATTCCGGAGCTGCTGAGAATTTTATCGACCAAGCCTTTGCCACTAAACACAATTTCCCATCCCAGTTAAGGGAGACACCCTTGGCCGTCGAGGCCATAGATGGTAGACCACTACTGGACCCTGTTATCTTTCGTGAGACCATACCCATTAACTTAAATGTTGGTATCCTACATGTGGAGAATTTATCTCTTATGCTCATTTCGTCCCCTTCTGTTCCCATAGTTCTGGGGTATCCATGGTTGAAGAGACATAACCCTATTATCGATTGGGAATTAGGGGAGATACTCTCGTGGGGTCAGAGCTGCCAGGAGAGGTGTTTACGCAAGGTTTCTCCATTGGCTAATATTAACACACCTGGTAGTCCTACTCAGTCCACAGAAAAACAGATACCGTTCCTGTACCAAGACTTAAAGGCAGTATTCGACAAGAAGAATGCCGATTCTTTACCTCCACACAGGTCATTTGATTGTAAAATTAAGCTTCTACCTGGGACTATGCCCCCGAGGGGTAATGCATATCCTTTATCTGTTCAGGAGAACTCTGTTCTAGAGGAATATATTCGTGAGAATTTAGAGAAAGGATTCATTAGGAGGTCTTCTTCTCCTGCCGGGGCTGGGTTCTTTTTCGTTAAGAAAAAGGATGGCACGCTGAGACCTTGTATTGATTACCGAGGCTTGAATAAAATAACTATCAGAAATGCTTATCCTATCCCATTGATTACCGAGTTGTTTGATCGTCTTAAGGGCTCCAAAATCTTCACCAAGTTAGATCTCAGAGGGGCATATAATTTGGTGAGAATCCAGCATGGACACGAGTGGATGACGGCGTTCAATACCCGGTATGGCCACTATGAATACACAGTTATGCCGTTTGGACTTTGCAATGCTCCTGCAGTATTTCAAGATTTGATTAATGAGGTACTTAGGGAGTTTCAACATGATTGTGTTATTGTCTACCTGGACGACATACTGATACACTCTAGGGAGATTGAGACTCACCATAGACAAGTCAGAAAGGTATTACACAAACTTCTGCAACATGGCCTATACTATAAATTGGAGAAATGCAGCTTTGACCAGTCTCAGATAGACTTTCTTGGTTACGTGATTTCTGGGGAAGGTTTTAAAATGGATCCTGACAAACTCCAATCTATTTTAGATTGGCCTTTGCCCAAAGGACTCAAGGCTATTCAGAGGTTTATTGGTTTTTCCAACTACTATAGGCGCTTCATTAAGGGATACTCTTCTATCATTGCGCCTATTACCAATATGACCAAACAAGGGGCTGATACTAGGACCTGGTCTACGGAGGCTCTTGTTGCTTTCAAGACTCTCAAAGAACTTTTTGCTTCTGCCCCCATTCTAGTCCACCCTGATACGACTCTGCCGTTCTTACTCGAGGTCGATGCTTCTGAGACGGGAGTTGGGGCTGTTCTGTCTCAAAGGTTAGGGGTGGACAAACCGTTACACCCTTGTGGGTTCTTCTCTAAGAAATTATCTGGGCCTGAAAGCAGATATGACATCGGCGACAGGGAACTGTTAGCGTTCATTAAGGCTTTAAAGGAGTGGAGACATTTACTAGAAGGGACATTACACCCTGTTACTATTTTAACGGATCATAAGAACTTGTGTTATATTGGGGAGGCTAAGCGCTTATCCGCCAGGCAGGCTCGTTGGTCCTTGTTCCTCACTCACTTTAATTATGTACTTACTTATAGACCTGGTTCTAAGAACTCTAAAGCCGATGCTTTGTCTCGTCAATATGAACCGTTCACTATAACTGAGCCAGTCCTTTCCTCCATAGTTCCTAAGGGTAATATCATCGCTAACACGAATCTCAGGATTCACTCTCCGTTGCTTGCCGAGATCATGAAATTTCAGCATCTTGCGCCCAAACAGACTCCTGGGGATCGACACTTCGTTCCTGCCACTCTCCAACTAGAAGTGTTACGCTGTTTCCACAACAGCAAGGTGGCTGGACATCCTGGCATTCGCAAGACGTATGCTCTGATCTCTAAAGATTTCTGGTGGCCTGAGTTACGTAAAGATATTAAAGAATTCATCGGGGCATGTGAGGTTTGTACCAAGACCAAGCAACCCCATTCGCTTCCATGCGGATTGCTGCACCCTTTAGAGGTTCCTGAAAAGCCATGGTCCTGTTTGGCTATGGACTTCATTGTTGATTTGCCTATCTCTAAAAAGCAGACTGTTATCCTCACTGTGGTGGACAGATTTACTAAGATGGCTCACTTCATTCCCTTACCTAAACTCCCATCTTCGCCCGAATTAGCGGAGATATTTGCTAGGGAGATTTTCCGTTTACATGGGATACCTTCCCAAATTGTATCTGACAGAGGTTCCCAATTTGTTTCCCGTTTTTGAAAATCCTTCTGCTCTCAACTAGGCATCAAATTGAATTTCTCTTCTGCCTACCATCCTCAGTCCAATGGAGCTGCTGAACGCACCAACCAAAAGGTTGAACAATATTTACGTTGTTTCGTTTCTGAACACCAGGACGATTGGGTCGGTTTGATTCCTTGGGCGGAGTTTGCACACAACAATCTCGTCTGTGATTCTATGCATTCTAGCCCCTTCTTCATGAATTATGGCTTTCATCCTTCCATTCTTCCTTTGGAGCCCTCTTCCCAAGGGGTACCGTCGGTGGATGTCCATGTTGCCAATTTAAGGAAGTTATGGGACCAGACTCGACAAATTCTTCTGCACAATTCTATGCTGGTTAAAAAACACGCTGACAAACGTAGAAGGGCAGCACCGGTGTTTGTTCCAGGCGATAGAGTATGGTTAAGTACTAGAAACATTCGGTTAAAAGTGCCTTCCATGAAGTTCGCTCCTCGGTATATTGGACCTTACAGGGTACTGACTCAAATTAACCCAGTTGCGTATCGTCTAGCTTTGCCTAATGCCTTACGCATTCCTAACTCATTTCATGTTTCCTTGCTAAAACCACTAGTATGTAACAGATTCTCCTCCACGATCGCCCCTCCTCGCTCTGTTCAGGTGGAGGGTCAGGAGGAGTATGAAGTCAATTCCATCGTCGATTCTCGAATCTCCCGGGGGAGAGTACAATATCTGGTCGATTGGAAAGGATATGGTCCTGAGGAGAGAAGTTGGGTACCTCAGGAGGAGGTTCATGCTCCCCGTCTCCGCAGGGCATTTCACTCTCGCTTCCCTTCTCGTCCTGGTGCCTTCCGCCCGGTGGGCGTATCTGAGAGGGGGGGTACTGTCAGGGTACCTGAGGTTTCTACCTCCGAAAGAGGTAGAGACTTAGCCGTTCATCCATCCGGACGGTCTGATTTCCCCCTTCCTCGCGGTCTATCCGGTCATGCAAAGCCGGCCGCGAGGGAGTGACTCCCTTTTACAGCATCTAGGCAGGAAGTTGTCATCAGGACACTCCTCCGGAACGACCTGTCACTCAATTGCTGCAGGACCAATCAGGACGCCTTGGAGGCGTGGTTACTGCTCTGAACAGGGTATTTAACAGAGCTTCTTTCATTAGCTCATTGCCCTGTCGTGGTTCTAGCTTGTTCTAGTCACTCAGTGCTTGTGTATTCTATTATCCCTTTTGGTTTTGACCCGGCTTGTTTACCTTACTCTGCTTATCTCTGTAACCCTTGATTCGGCTTGTCTCTCGCTTACCTGTCTTCTGTTACCCTCGACCTCGGCTTGTCTTTGACCATTCTATACTGTACTACTTACGTTAGTCCGGCCATTCTAAGGTCCGGTATACGTATCTGGCTACTGTTTGTACTCTGCGTGTTGGATCCCTGTCCCGATCCTGACACACATGAAGCATCTTCACCTTCAAGATCATCTAAGACCAGCCACCCAGACAGCTGCTGCAACAAACGGTTTGCATAACCAAAGTATTTTTTGCACAAGCGGTCACAAACCGTCTCAGGGAAGCTCATCTGCATGCTCGTTGTCCTCATCAGGGCCTTGACCTGACTGCAGTTCGTCATGGTAACCAACTTGAGTGGGCAAATGCTCACATTCAATGGTGTCTGGCACTTTGGAGAGGTGTTCTCTTCATAAATGAATCCCGGTTTTCACTGTACAGGGCAGATGGCAGACAGTGTGTATGGCGTTGTGTGGGTGAGCGGTTTTCTGATGTCAACATTGTGGGTCGAGTGGCCCATGGTGGCGGTGGGGTTATGGTATGGGCAGGCATATGTTATGGACAACAAACAAATGTGCATTTTATTGATAGCATTTTGAATGCACAGAGATACCATGAGGAGATCCTGAGACCCATTGTTGTGCCGCATGATAATTCACGGCCCTATGTTGCAAGGATCTGTACACAATTCCTGGAAGCTGAAACATCCCAGTTCTTGCATGGCCAGCATACTCACCGGACATGTCACCCATTGAGCATGTTTGGGATGCTCTGGATCGTCAAATATGACAGCGTGTTCCAGGTCCTGCCAATATCCAGCAACTTTGCACGGCCATTGAAGAGGAGTGGACCAACATTACACAGGTCACAATCAACAACCTGATCAACACTATGTGAAAGAGATGTGTTGCACTGCGTGAGGCAAATGGTGGTCACACCAGATACTGACTGGTTTTCGGACCCCCCCAGGTCCCTCTAATAGAGAGACTGCACATTTTAGAGTGGTCTTTTATTGTGGCCAGCCTAACGCACACCTGTGCAACAATCACGCTGTCTAATCAGCATCTTGGTATGCCACACCTGTGAGGTGGATGGATTATCTCGGCAAAGGAGAAGTGCTCACTAACACAGATTTAGACAGACTTGTGAACAATATTTGAGAGACATAGGCATTTTGTGTGTGTATATATATATATATATATATATATATATATATTTATTTGTGCTCTGAATCTCTATTATGTTAATGGGATGTAGAGGAGAAGCAAAGTTGGTTGAGATGTGCCGAAACCAACGTACGAGTAGGCCTGTAAAAAAGAGGGTAAAAAGGAATTCAAAGTAAACACACTTTATTGCAAGTTTAAACTGCGAGATTTCTGAAAGCCTGCCTGAGCTCCCTTTCTGGTTGAGGGATGTAGGAGTTGTATATTGAGGATTTCCAGCGTCCCAGCCTCTTAATGATGTGTACCGGAGTGTTAGTGCTAGAGGCTGATGATGCTGCGCCGATGCGAAATGAGTGACCAGAGAAGGAAGCTGGGTTGTAGCCTAACCTTGAAAATAGAATTCTGATGTGTGACATAAATTTCGCTGTGGTGAGTGGGTGTCCTTGGAGTAGAAGTAGTGGAGTATCTGGTGAGTGCGTGAGGTGAGAAACCAGGAGCATATCCAGAACATGTACAGGGCACCACAAATTCTCGGTAGGGAAAAGGGGAATGATAGTGGGATAGGCAGAGTGATTAGTCTTGGTAGAAGGCAAAGAGAGTACAAAATGGTCGTCTACTTTCTTTAAGTGAGAAAGTTTGAGGCATCGTACTGTGTCTCCTTGACGTATCACGGTGAACTCTCTAGGTCTGAGGAAACCGTAGAAAGCCAAAAAAATGGCAGATTTCATGACTAAATTGGTATTATGGTCAAACAAGGATTTGTCCAATAAGTCGCTTAGGAGCCGGAATATTGGACCATCTATTGGTAGCTTAGTCGTGCTAGGGGGGACTGTGACCTTGAAAATACCTTTGAGGATTTTCTTAATGTGGTAGGAAGACAGAAAAGGAGCGTGGTTAGGGAAGTTAGTGAGGATGTGGTGTTGTACTCCGGTGAGGTAGAGTTTGATGGTATTATGAGAAGTTTTAGGTGTAAATGGCAAAAGGAGGCAAAAGCCACCATGGTTTTGATGGAAAGGTCACCTTGTAAGCAAAACTCGGCTGTGAATTTGTTAAAGATAGTCAGTGCCCTAGCGTAAGAGATAGTGGTGTTGGGAGACAGTGCGTGGTGCATGAGTGTTTGTGCGTGGAGTAATAGTTTGCTTAATCCAGGGTTAGCCATAGGAATGATGGCATCCTGGCTGATTGAAGGTGTGCCGGAGGGGGGGCCCGGCCGAAGACCTGCAATTTAAGAGCATAAAAGAGTGTTAGCAGCTGAGTAGAGGAGGTGTAGTGAATGAGGTGTAAGATATCTATCTTGCTTAAGCATGTATCCCTACATGCTGGAATAGTAGAATGTAGGCAAATTACAACAAAAATTATACATTGGTATGACTGAAACTACTCCATGAAATGGAGGAAAAGAAAAAGGATACAGATATGTCAAATAACACTTCATTACTTGGAGTGCAAGTAAGCAGCCCCCCGAGATGGGTAAGGTTGCGAAAGCAATGGGCCATTGTCTGGACGTGGTGTCATTGTGTAATTTTAATGTGTGCTGAACCAGCTTATTTGTTAGATGTCAGACGGGTCGGGAACATAGACTTGGTGTGGGCTCTGAAGCATATGGAGCAGATGTGCAACAACCTGCATGCGCTGTAGCTGCATATGCCTGTGTTAAAGTTATTACACACCTGCGCCTTGCCCAAGAAGGTGATGGGTCTGCCCAGCTTGTCTCTCTGGACACCTTCCTGTCTAGGGAGTGGGGTGAGGGAATGGTGGGGCGATAAAGTGGAAGTGGAAGGGTCTGCGTCCTCAGGGCATAGACCGGTGGAGTGTGAAGTGGAACCACAAGAGGCAAGATGGGGGCCTCAGACCAGCAAAGTGACGGCAGAATAACTCAGTATCTATCTGACACCAATCGATTCTAATATTGAATTGTGTCAGATGAGTAGCTGCCTTGGCCGAAACTGATTTGTAGTAATCGTAAAATGAGGACCCTCCATACTTGATGCCCAAATCAACCACCTTGTGCATATATAAATCAAGCTCTTCTCTCCTATGTGGGTACACCGTGCAGATAACGTCGCGATAAGTGCCAAACGCGATAACAATATGTGGGATGGTGAGTTTTTTTATTCAAAAGTGGGTCTCTGGCTCTTAATACAACCGAAATGTCCCCGTAGTTATAAGCTCTATTTTCTAAGACGTCTTGGGAGGCTATGAGGAGGGACATTAAATTGACGTCTTTTCCATCAAGAATATCTTTCTTGATGGAAGGCGGAACAGAGTGGACTGGTGAGGTGTGGGCAGTGGGAGTGGTAGTGGCTGGTGGGGGAGGGGAAATGAGGGGTATGGCAGTCAGATCGGTCGAGGTTACCGGTGTAGGGACTGCTGGGGCTGTTAAGTCACCTGGAGTGGCTATGGCTGATTCCACCTTCAGCAACCTGCTGTTAATGGATTACAGATTGGCCAGTATAGCCGCCAGAGTTTCCTGGGTGGAATCAGGGAAGCCAACCTCGTGCCAGGCCTTGGGTCATTGGCCTGAGTCATCAGCAGTGTATAAAGTTCTGCTTTTTTGGTGGTGGCTGGAAAGGGGATTCCCCTGAGCCTAAGTTCAGCCAATATTTTTGGAATGGTCCAATATCTGGGATCTGGCAGTAGAAGGAGTGAGGGATTCCACCGGAGACCCAGGCCTGGCTGGCGTGCTGGGTATATCGTCTGATGGGGGATCGATGATTGGTTCTTGAGACATCCTGAAAGGAATAATGATATGGATAAGTAGGGTATAGTGGAGGTGGGATGAAACCTCCGGAGAACTGGCCTGTTAGCTAATGCCGAAGCGAAGAATTAAAATTAGAACCAAGTGACAGATGAGGCCCTGCTATTGCTAAGCGGCGGTGAGAGGCTCTACCTATGATTTGGGCCGAGGGGGCTTTGTAGCCACCAGAACGAGGTGGCAGGATGTCGGCCTCTCGGTGACTGTAAGAGATTCAAAAAACGTGTGGCAGTGACATGGGAAGCCCTGACTGTAGCCCTAAAGAAGAGCGAGCGAGGTGGCTAGCTATGATTTGGTCGTGGGGCTGAACCTCCGTGTATGAGGTAGGGGTGTAGACCTCGCGGACCGCAGTATTATTGGGGGAAGCTAGGGCCAGCACCTGACCCTGAAAGCCAGTTCTCTACCCTGATGGAGGCTTGTCTCTTGAAGGAAGTATATAACGTATGTAGATACTGACCTTGAGTGTTTGTTCTGTATATTAGGAAATTGCTCAGGGCAACTTCAATATATATGTCTATATATACTTTGAAGACCAGGTCCAGTCCAGGAACCTAGGGGTAAGAAAGATGCTAGTAGGCCAGAGGCGTGCCTTTGGTAATCCAAGAGTAAACATGTAGAACGTATGGAATGGTGTGTAACAGAAAAACATAAACACTCGTGTAATAAGAGGGGCCTGAACGTTGGTCCAAATTTTATTTTTTTTGAGACAAGCCCCTGGGATCCCACAACTGAGCAGTATTATTTGACAGATATGAAGGTGAAGTGAGGCCTTAGAAGGACGTAATAGTAGTGAGTAAGATTAGGGATACCTACTACTGAAACGTCGGGAACCAGGTAGACTGATGGTCTTTGAAGGCGTAGTTAATCTGCGCAATGGTGTAAGCTCGTTTGAGCATGGTCCTCTTTAACCTATTGTTCCTGTAAGTTTTCTTGTAATTGTCCTAATTATTGTTACATCCCCCCTCCCCTCTCAAAATATTGTAAAGTGCTATGGAATCTGTTGGCGCTATATAAAGGGCAATAATAATAATAATGGTGCAGGTCTAAGTAATGATATGTAGAAATTAAAAGAATTAACATTTAATATAATAGTAACCTGGAGAGTGAGGCATATTTAACCTGGTGTGTTTAAGTTTTGAGCCCACTTTGGGAGGTGGGAGGGTATTGTAAAAAAGGCCGTGGAGGCTGAAATGAGGCCTCAGGAGAAACGTAAAAATGTTTAACCTTATTTACCTGATACCATGACACGGGATACTGGAACCACCTCCTGGAGTCTTCTTGAAAAATAAGTAGTACAACCTAAAACATTTTTAAAAATTAAGAAACATGAGAATAGTATTACAATATAAACAGAGATTTGAAAATAAGAGCTACTGGAAAAGTGAGCATGGAGTTTGATCACTTTAAGAGGTTTGTGGGGCTCGGCCCTTTGAGAGAGGAGGGGAGAAGAAAAATAAAACATAAAGGGGATAACTGTTACTTTGAGAGAATACCCCTGGGATATATACATAATTAAATGTGACAAAGTGTGGTGAAAAAATGCCATTTAGAGTAAGGGAAAACGTAGGTAGAGCCATGAACACATTATATAAATTAATACATAGAGGAACATACTTAAATATGAAAATGTAAAAATGCATAGAACCTTATGTATTCGGCTACCGAACGTGCAAGAGAAATTTAATAGGACCGCGTGTGTTTAGATTTAATTAAATGAAATGCTAGAGACCCAGCCGTTCGTATGTGTTTCATCTAACGAAAGTGAGAAACAGGCGAACGTAAGGTGAGTATAAGCGTTCGGTAAAATTTTATAACGTAAGAAAGAACGAAAATCGTGTGTACTCTGCGGTCGGCTAAAAAGTGCCCGAACGCAGAAGTACATGAATGGCGGATAAAACGAATGGGTAAGTAATATATCTAGGGAGCCTATCACCGTGTTTTTAGGCCCGAACATGGGAAATAGCCGAACGCTATTTCCCACGTTTGAAGCTTACGTTTGCGTGCCGGTCTCGTGACCGGAAGCTTGACAGCCGGGTAGCGAGTTGGAAAAGCCGTGGGGCAGCCGGTGGATGAGCCCGGAAGTCTGCGGTAGGTGCTGCTGGAGGGAGACTGCTTGCTTAATGCAGGATTTGGCGGGAACAGCTGACTGGAAATGTAGGTAACTATGGTGACAGTCAAAACAGCTTGAACGGCAAAGGTAATGGCCTTCCAACATACATATATAATTGAATTGTATATATATATATATATATATATATATATATATATATCAATTGTAAAAGTAACACTATATATTTAGGCTACAAAATGTAACATCCTGCAGCAAATCCTACAACCCTCAGGCCTCATCTCACACTCATACTCAGTGGAGCTCTGCCTTTAACATCCTGCAGAAAATTCAACAACCATCAGGTATTGACTGAAGATTGGAAGACACTCCACCTCATTTATTCTTTGATTACTACCATATTTCCATGTGTTACTATAGAATTGTTACCATTTATACCTGTAGTTTGCCACTGTAAGTTATTGTGCATACAGTTTTTACTATTGTCATTTACTGTTTCTGACCAATATTTCATGTACACAGTTATCAATACTTTGGGGGATAGAACTTGCTTGCTAAACTTTTCAATAGTATATAACACATGGCTACTCTACCCTCAGCACTCCCCTCCTCCCCCTCTTTCCTATTCTCCTCCAAACTGTAAATACCTTCATATAACTGTTCCATCTCTGTCCTTCAGGCCTCATCGCACAATCATTCTCAGTGGAGCTCTACATTTAACAGCCTGCAGCAAATCCAACAACCCTCACCACTTCCTACCCAGGTTCACCCTAAGTATATAGCATGCTCCTACAGCTGTTTGAGATTCTCCCTCAATGAGCCATGACCTCAAATTTTCCCTGCTACTGTCAGGATTACAAGTTGATCCAGCACACAGTACTGTGTCACACCTAGGACTAAGGATAACGTATAACCGGACCATAGAATGGCCGTCACTAAGAATAGTCAAAATACTTGCCGAGGTCAGGGACACAGAATCAGACACAAAAATGAGGCCAAAGCCAAAAGTCAAGGATACCAGATATCAGGGAAGTCAAAACAAAGCCAAAGTCAAATACCAGAAAATCAAGATCAGGAACGCACTCTCGGATAACCATAGGCATGAAACCACAACAGGGCAATGAGCAAGAGGAGAATTGGGTTTAAATACCCCTCCTGTTGATCCGATTGGCTGTAACCACTTTGACACCAAAGGCAATTACCAGGTTTCCATGTGCATGATAGCTGCTCGGCACAACTTTTCCTGCCAGGACTGTAATGTTGCTCGGCACAACTTTTCCTGTCAGTAAACGCCATTAACCACATTTTTATATGCAGATTAATACGTGACAGCTACCTCTTGTCTCAAATCCCCATTTTATGCTTTAGATTGTAAGCTCATGGGCTATCTAGCTAAGCACTTTGTATAAAAGAGCTCCAATGGCTAGTTATCACCTTACGAGCAGGGCTCTCTCTACCTCTTGTATTTGTCTGTGTATATTGTATGTTCTCCACTAATTGTACAGCCCTGCGGAATCTGTTGGCACTTTATAAATACCAGCAATAAATAAATAGACATGTTAAAACCTGTCTTGGAGATCGTATTAACAAATGAACAATACATACGTATAATCCAACTAATTGCTGTAATTTCTCACTCTCCTGTACCTTTTTTTTTTCTATCCATTGGTATAGTTGCTTGTTGAGTATGTTTACATATTTTGCCCATAGTATCTCAATTTGGACATCTTAATATCCAAATTTTTATATAACATTTTATTTTTAATTCTTGCTACACTATGATGGCCAAAATTGCACTTTTTCCTGCTCTCAAAACTATTTTTGTAGTTTGACTGAGGTTTCCTGATTTGATGAGAAGCGGCTGATATTCTTTCTGTTACATTTCCCATTTCCCTGCCTGACTGGATTGTGTGCCTGTCAGCTAACTGGCTTGAAATTCCCTGCCAGGTGGACAGCTTTGATGGCTAAGAGGTGGCGTTCTGCCCAATAAAGCAGCTTTCAAGCCTGGAGCCATGAGGATGAGCTCTCAGTCCTCTCATGCCGCAGCCTAGTTTAATATGTTAGCAGAAGATACCGTCAAATATTAAATTGTATTGTATAGAAAGCTTTCAACATGTTGCTGAATTCTTTCTAAGCGTCGCTTTTAGCACGGCAATATTTTTTTATGTGCTTCTTTTTTTTTCTTTTCTGGGTTTTTCACTCAGTTGAAATTCCCCATGTCAATGCCCAACTTTTGTTTTGTTTGATTACAAGGTGGGTTTCCAGCCTTTCACATCACTAATTTATCATGATTTCGATTCCATCTCTTTTTCTGACAGCTGTGACTGCATTGTGTATTGATACAGGTAGGAAAGTAGACAAACGGTCTCCTACAAGACCACTGTCAGTGTTAATCTCAGATCAGACAAATCTAGCAAAGGGTTTCTGGAAAACTGTATTCTTTCTGCCTCGCTTGTTCTTCATTCTTACTACAGGTTTCGCTGCCTAAAAGTTTCCAGAGTACACATCTGCAAACCATGCTCTACAACATTCTAAAAATACTAAATAAAATGTTTATAATTAATCACTAATTGAATCCACAGGGGGAAATCTGATATTGTGATGATTAATGGACAACAAACTCCTATTGAGTTTCATTGTGTTACTGGAAAATGCAATTATAAATGTTGATAAGATCTTCAAGACTGTTTTTAACGTGTTGTAGCCTAATTGAAGTAAAATATTATGTTAAACAAACTTAAATGTTCATACAGCAGGGGTCATGAGGGTTACAGTATTTGAAGTGCAATGTACCTCAACTAATTGATCTCTGAGAAACCCCATCCACTCATATCAATCAAACAAACAAGGACACAACATAATACAAATATACAGAGGAAGAATGACAATGCAAACAGGTTTTTAGACTGGAACAACAACATTTTAAGGGACACATCTGTGCCATGTGAGGCAGTCTTAAACCATAGAACACAAAATCTTTCTCTAGAGAAAATAATACATTATATACTGTATATTAAATAATTTAGGTGCAATGGACAAACACAGTGGCTGCAAATCAAATTAAATCACACATGTTTTTACCTTTATATATACAGTGATTTAGGACTAGACGAGTGTATAAATTTTCAGATGAATTAAGAGTCATCTGAACTTTGAGTGAGTAGTCATTTGTCCGAAATCATGAATTCTGAAATGTTAAATGGACGAATCACAAAGCAAAAGAAACCGACAGTGGGTAAAACTGTTTTATTTTGTAATTTAGACTTCCGCTTTGGCGCCCAAAAAAAAAGATGATTGATGGGAAGAAAAGATGATTGATGTTTTTTTGCACAGGCACTTAATGTTGACTTTATTCACAGATCAAGTAGGAAGTGATTAACAGAAGGGAAGAAGAGGGGAAGTATTAAAACAATGTATATTTATATATTATATAACTAATAATTATAATAAATATTTGTTCTTCTCACTTCAGCTGTGAACCAAATGACTCAAAAGTGAACCTATCAGTATACTGCAAAAATATATACATTAATATACATATGTATATTTTGCACACTAATTTGGTTTGTCTGAATTGTGTTTCCTGAAACCAATGCATGGATGAAATTGTCTGAACTGAAATGCTATATGGACAAATCCCAAATTGCCTAAAACATTTTTTTCTGACAAATCAATTCACACAAACCAATTTTTTTGCTGTGCACCAGACTACACAGGACCATGCTTCTCTCTGTTCATATTTGCCTGCCTTCTTTAAAATGTTGCACGCCTTCGCTGTTGTCCCATGTATACAAAGGTCTAATGTGCCACATTTATTGATTAGAAAAAAAGCCATGTGTGCAGAATATATGTGGATGCAACCTATGCTCTAGGGTCTTCAAAAAAGAACTCAAACTTGATGTACAATTGTTGAAAAAGTATTATTAAGATTACTTTTTAGCGATAGGAGACAAAAGGCGAAGAGAACAATGTATTCACTAGAATACAAAGGATAATTATAAACTTTGTTACCATTATTTTGATTTTTAGCAGCATTCTAAGGCAACAACAGACAGAAGAAATGTAATCAGTTATTCGAAAGAACATTAATTAATAAGAATAACAGCAAGAAAAATAATACAATCCTTTCTGAAAACGGTTGAAAGCGACACATTACTGCTGAACACAATAAAAAAAGAAATAGATACGAAGAGATACATGTAGGGATTAGGGGAAAAGACTATGAGAATTTCTGAAAGGATTCTGATGGGTCATAACATGTAATAGTTAACTATCTATAGTAAAAAACATCTCTAAATTAATTTTTTAAGTACAGTAATAGTAGAAAGTCAAGGATATTCTGCATTTCAACCATACAGTGAGGGCTATATCGCCAGATTTGGCACAGCTTTAATCTCAGAGGGCAATAATAAAGTGAACCAGAAGGGCACGAGCCTAAAGTGGTATGGATAGCTTTTTTGAACCAATATCTATTTGGAAAATATCATAACAATAATTATTACCTACATCCCTGTGCTGTAGGAAGACCCACTGTTACAAAAAACAGTGATCTGATGGACAGTTGAAAACTTGTTGTTGTGTATTTATGTAAAATAAAAGTTGGGGCAATAATCATTTAGACATTATCTATATGCATTCAAATATTGTGTTAAAAAATACCAAGGCCATTTCTTTATATACAAAAAAAAAAAAAAAACTAAGCCAACTTAAGCTTCTAAAATACAAATGTTTTTATTTACCTTAACCTACAAACTACTAAAACTAAATATATCTATTCTTTTCTGATCAGCCAGATTATTAGTGCACAGTAAAAACACTAGATAACACACAGAAGATATTTTCTCTTTGCTTTGCAAAACACACCTTGATATCCATCTCTAATATTATAAATACATAGCATATGTGAAGCATCACAACAGAAGGCATCAGAGTAACTTCTTTATAGATTAAATTCAAAGGTTATTAAGTTTGAAACAGCAGATAGTTTTTAAAGAATAAACAGGGATTTCCTGAACAAACTGTAGAATATGTTTATTTAAGCACACCACCAAACACTGGTTGGGCCTTCAAGGGGGCATTGCCAGTGATACAATTTACTTCACTGGCAACACACATAATGGACAGGCTGCCAGGGAATTAGGCATGCTTGTGCTCTAAAGGGGTGTGTCACCCTGCAATTCAACATGCCTCTTGTATGTACGTAGTGGGGAATCGCGATGCAGCCTAGAACAAAATCTAACCCTATTCAACCCCCCAGTAACGACAGACCACTTAGTATGGATGAAACAGGCCACAGCATTTATTATCACAAACGAAGTTACTGCATAACACATCCATAACTTTATTTATTAACCCCTTAACGCCGTTACGGCGTTCTATGCCGTCGCGGCTTTAAAGGGCTTTAAAGCCGTTGCAGCGGCATAGAACGCCGTAACGGCTTGCAGCCCCAGGAGCAGAGGTGTACTCACCTCCGCCGCGATCCTCTTCTGGGGGGCTGTCTGAGAGCCCAGGCAGCCCCCCTCCGGCAAATGAGGCCCCCGGGGGCCATGTGATCGCTCTCAAAGAGCAATCACATGGCCCCCTATAGCTGGCTATGGATCTGCCAGCAGGGGGACTGTCTAAAATATTAGACAGTCCCCCTGCTGGTAGGTAGTGTAAAAAAAAAATATTAAAATGTTATAAAATAAATTAAATGCCTTTTTATATATATAATATATGTATATATATTATATATATAATATATATACATATTATATATATGTAACGTCATACGTAATGTATTTTAATATTAATATTAGTATATATATTAATATTAAAATACACTTAGAATGACGTTACATATATATAATATGTATATATATTATATATATAATAGATCTACATATATATATATTATATATATATATATACGCATAATTACAATAATAAATAAATAAATTAATTAAATAAATAAATAAAATATTGAAACAAAATATAAAATAAATTATATATTCATATGTAATTTCATTCTAACTGTATTTTGTTATTAATATATATATTTTGGAAACAGAATACACTTAGAATGACATTCTATATATATCTATCTATATATAAAATACAAATAACCGCAAATATATATAGAGAGATAAATACATATAATTACATAAAAGATTACATTAGTATACACGTAGAATTTATATACTTATAAATGCATATATATTAAAATTCTACGTGTATATTTAAGTAATTTTTTAACATAATTATGTCATTTGATTAATTAAAATTTGATTGACATGCCTGACAACACAGGGAGAAAGTGCAGAGAATTTAATTCGCAAGCACTATATTAGACCCTGTAACTCTCCAAGACACCATAAAACCTGTACATAGGGGGTACTGTTTTACTCGGGAGACTTCGCTGAACTCAAATATTAGTGTTTAAAACTGGTAAATTGTATTACAACGATGATATTTTAAGTAAAAGTGAAGTTTTTTGCATTTTTTACAAACAAACGGCACTTTTATGGACTATATTATTGTTGTAATATGTTTTACTGTTTTAAAACACTAATATTTGTGTTTAGTGAAATCTCCCGAGAATAACAGTACCCCCCATGTACAGGTTTTATGGTGTTTTGGAAAGTTAGAGAGTCACATATAAGGCTTGCATTTCATTTTTTTGACATTGAAATTTGCCAGATTAGTTATGTTGCCTTTGAGACCGTATGGTAGCCCAGGAATAAGAATTACCCCGATGATGGCATACCATTTGCAAAAGTAGACAACCCAAGGTATTGCAAATGGGGTATGTCCAGTCATTTTTAGTAGCCACTTAGTCACAAACACTGGCCAAATATTAGTTTTTTGCTTTTTTCACACAAAAACAAATATGAACGCTAACTTTGGCCAGTGTTTGTGACTAAGTGGCTACTAAAAAAAACTAAACATACCCCACGTTCAATACCTTGGGTTGTCTACTTTTTCAAATGGTATGCCATTATGGGGGTAATTCTCATTCCTGGGCTACCACACCGTCTCAAAGGTAACATTACTAATCTGGCAAATTTCAATTTGAAAATGGAACGTTCTATATTTGACCCTGTAACTTTCCAAAACACCATGAAACCTGTTAATGGGGGGTACTGTTGTACTCGTGAGACATCGCTGATTACAAATATGTGCATTTTGTTGCAGTAAAACCTAACAGTATTATGACATTTACAGCTAAAATGTGAGGCGGAACTACAAATTTAAAAAAAAAATTAAAATTTCTCACAGTTTTTTTTTTATTTTATTCATAATAAATTGTTTCATATACAAATATTTTATATGAAATGAAAGCCCTGTTTCTCCTGAACAAAATGATATATAATAAGTGTGGGTGCATTTAATATGAAAGAGGGGAACTACGGGTGAACAGACATATAGCGCAAATTCCAGTTTTTGTTTACGTTTTGTTTTGATCAGAACGTGTACTATTGACTCCGTCCTGAAGGGGTTAAATCTCTTCTTTTCTGTAACCAAAACGTTAGACATAAATAAGCATAAATTAACATATATACATATATAACACCACACATAGTGTTATACAGTGACCCAACCGTCCTTGCCAATAAACATAGAGTGGTTCCTAATCACCACTCCCTCTCACCTCCCCCCTCGTCATAAAAATCATATATTTCCAATGCCTGCCATCAGCCGACCTTATCCACGCTCGATGGGCACGAGACCTCAGGCAACCTAAAGTTTAACCTTTGGAGCAGGGGAGGTTTGAGACCTTAAAAAACTTGTTCATCTTATTCCATATACTTAAACGTAACCTCAAACTCAATTGGCAAGGACATAGCCCCAGCTAGCTGTGACTAAATATACTAATAGGGCTGGCGGTAGGGAAGCTGTTTGCTGGCCCGAATCCCAAGTGGCACTGAGGTAAGACCTCCCCCACACTAGCTTACACAGAACATAATCCCACAGACCCACAGACTCTTTCCAACCAATCCCATGCATCTATCCCCACACTCCTACATGTGCCCTTGTCCGCTTAGCTGCGCTATCTCCCCAGGGCCTTGATGGCTGCTCAAAGACAGATCCCTGGTGTCCCAAGAGGCAGGAAACCAGGGAACTAAGTCAGGACCACCAATCTTAAAAAAATAAAATAAAAAATGAACATATAGGATTATAAGGGCTTTTCATTTCAATACATATGTCAAGAAAATAGATAATTAAATTTCACATTTACATGTAGGCATGCACACATTCATAATCATCAGTGCAACTCAAAGAAAGGTTTCACTTTACTACTAAATTAAGTATGTTAGAAACAAATTGACAATAATGTAATTAGTCATGTTGCGTAACAGACAAAATGTTGATTTTAACATCAGTCCTCTGTTATTTCCATATTTCTTTGTTTTAACATATTTCTGGTATATGAATGCTCTCAGTAATTTACTAACAGACTTCAATTATTCTGGCAGTTGGTATCAGCTACAAAGTCTATAATTCACCTTCTGGTTGACTTTGAAAATGTAGTATGCAGATGGGTGGACTCTTGTGTATGGTTGCTCTGTGCTACATTTGAATTCCACACTCTTCTTCAGGGATTGAATGTTTTTTTTCTATCTAATGAGCTATAGAATTTCATATGATGACACTCTGGGATTTTAGCATTCTGTTATTATACAACATACTTTAACTGGCATGAGACAGAATTGCTTGCAGGGAAAACACTTTTGGGAACATATTGGGTAATGTATCAAACTATTTAATGTAGTTTAAGTATGTAAAAAATCTATCTATCTATCTCTGTCTGTCAGTCTGTCTGTCTGTCTGTCTGTCTGTCTGTCCGTCTGTCCTACTATCTATCTATCTATCTATCTATCTATCTGTCTGTCTGTCTGTCTGTCTATCTATCTATCTATCTATATGCCTGGGTGCTGACCATATATATTATATCAAAAAAGAGAAATCAAGGTGCACTTGCAGGACTTGTGAAATTTTAATAAGATTAACTAAATGACGTAAAAAAAAAATGTCCGACCAATGTCTACGATTTTGTCCCCAAAAGGTCAAATTGGTCTTGTCCACATATGATAAACTACATGGGCACAAGATAAGATGAATTACATGATCAATACGGCATGTAATGTAACATTTTATAGTTATATAGCTCCCCTTATGTGGATGGAAAAAAAAACTCCCGACTAATCATATGGTTGCACGTCACTTAACCAGCACATTTGTAGCAACGACTTTAAACTAGCACTTGATCAGTGAACCAAAATATCTTTCAAATTTCTTGTTCTTTTGTAACAACTAGATTCTTATTGAAGACTTACTAAAGATTGTATTGCAATATTTCCAAATATTTATAGATTGAATCACATATCATTTCTACCTACCTGGAGATGAGGATTTCATAATTCCAGTCGTGTAATAATTTTTCCAAATGTTATCAGCTTTCAGCAGGGCATTATGCAGTGATTGTTTAGTATATACCCAATATCGAAATTGTTCTGTCATTTCCAAAATTTGCGCATCTCGTCAAGACTGGTCTGTATTTTATTTCAAAATTCACATGTATTGTGATAAAGGCAGATACTTATTCAGAGGACAAGGATGGAAACTGATCTCCAGTAGTAATACGTTGCAGTCTGTACTGTTCCTGTCTGTACAGATTATAACCAATTAGACACTGTGTTCTAACTACATGTACATCAAGAAATTCAAGTGAAATATAATCCAATGCCAGCTAAATTAGGAATTAGGAGCTGCATTAATCTCATTAACAATTTCTATAGGTTCTGCAATGGTGCCTTGACAAATTAAAAAGATGTCATCCACAAACCGCTGGTAACAGATGATCTTAGACGATAAGGAGCCAAATGTATGAAAACTGTGTAGTTGCTCATACCAAATCATGTATGTGTTGGTGTATGAGGTTGCCTTTCCCACCCATATTGTCGTGCCAGAGATTTAAAGTAGACCTTGGATTCAAATTTGAAATAACTACAGGTGAATATGAGTCTCAATAGTTCCAAAATAAATTCTGGTGGAGTACCACAATGGCAATCGAACTATGAAAGAACATATTTCAATACCTTCATGTCTTACTCATTTGGAATAATATTGCATAGATTTTAACATCATTTGTAAGTATCATTATTTGTTGTCATTTTTGTAAAAATCATTGTGTGTTTCTTAAGCACCTAGGTAATGTAAACTTGGTAAAATAGGTAAACTTGCTTTTATGTATTAATAGACTTTAGGCTCAAGAAACTCATACCTGGTACATAACATAGATCTGCCAGGAGAGTTGTGGACATCTTTGCCAATTGTTGTAATGCTATATAATCCACTCATATCAAGGGTGTTTAGGATGTTGTCAACCACAAGGAACCTGGCAATTTGCACGTCAATATATACAATTTAAAGACCCAACTAAATCACAGATTACATTTTTGTTTTGAACTTGGTAAAAATGTCAAAGGTCAGGTGTTGATATATAGAAATATCATCTCTATACTTAGAATATGATTTAATATCTACTGTGCTCCCCTTGTCAACAGGGCATATTATGATGTTGAGGTCCTGCTCTAGATGTGACAATGCTAACCTTTTATCTGTGGACAAATTGGAATGATGTATCAGAAGGTTTTTAACCGTGGTATCAGCATCAGCTTGCACAGCTTTAAAAAAAGTTTTCATAGAGGTATTTTTGGATTTAACTTCAGTTTTATATAGTGGATTCACTTTGTTCCAAATAAATGTGACTTATTGAGCTTTAGAGTGCCTGGACTCTTTTCATCTCAATATGTGTTGAATTCTATTTATCTCAATTTCAGTGTTAAACTTGCTAGATTTAGACACCAGTAGAAATATGAAGCCTTCAGATAAAACCAAATAATGATGTGCTCAGACAAATTAAACATACTGTATATACTCGAGTAAAAGATGACCCAAATATAAGTTGAGACCCCTAATTTTACCCCAAAAAACTGGGAAAACGTATTGATTTGAGTATAAGACTAGGGTGGGAAATGCAGCAGCTACTGGTAAATTTCTAAATAAAATTAGATCCCCTCAAAATTATATTAATTGAATATTTATTTACAGTGTGTATACATAATGAATGCAGTGTGTGTGTGTGTATATAATGCAGAGTGTGTGTGTGTATGAATGCAGTGTGTGTGTGTGTGTGTATACAATGCAGTGTGTGTGTGTATGAATGCAGTGTGTGTGTGTGTATGAATGCAGTGTGTGTGTATGAATGCAGTGTGTGTATATAATGCAGTGTGTGTGTGTGTATAATGCAGTGTGTGTGTGTGTGTGTGTATGTAATGCAGTATGTGTGTGTGTGTATGTGATGCAGAGTGTGTTTGTGCATGAGATGCAGAGTGTGTAACCTTGGTGGGGGGGTGGGCATTTTTATTATTATTATTTTAATATTAAATGTTTTTTTATTTTTTTAATATTACAATTTTTATTTTATTTTAACATTATTTTAAAAAAAAAATCGTCCTCCCTCCCTGCTTGATGCATGGCCAGGGAGGGGGGGCTCTCATTCCCTGGTGGTCCAGTGGTGTGTACTGTGCAGGAGGGGGGCTGGCAGTGAGCAGTAACTTACATTTCCTGCAGCTCCTGTCAGCTCATTTCTCCTGCGTTCCGGTCAGCTCCCCACTGTAAGTCTCGCGGACTGAGTGCCGCGCGGAGCGTTGCCACGGTAACCCTTGGCAACGCTCTTACGCCGCGGCTCTCATGAGACTTACAGTGGGGAGCTGACCGGAATGGAGGAGAAGGGAGCTGACAGGAGCTGCAGGAAAGGTAAGTAACAGCTTGCTGCCAGCCCCCAACAGGACGGCTTGTAATGAGCCCGGCGGTCCTGGTCTATATTATGGCAATGCAAGTTGCCATAATACAGACATTGACTCGAGTATAAGACGAGTGGGGTTTTTTCAGCACAAAAAATGTGCCGAAAAACTCGTCTTATACTCAAGTATATACGGTAGATGTTTAATGATCATTAAAAGGATGGGCTATAGTGACCCCTTCCTCCTGGTGTTTGCATTAGATGCAGGCTCACAGAACTTGTCAATGTTAGTTGTAGAAAATGCACGCTTGCAGATTTATTATCAAAATCTGTGCTGTGGTTGAAGGATTTGTGTCTTGGTTCCACTGAGCCACCAGTATACCTGATGGAATTTTTAATTATGGTTAGCATTATCTCGTTTTTTTTTTCCAATCTAATCAACTAATTTAATTTATGGCAGTTAATTTAGTCTTGAAGTTTTAATATGGATTTTATTAAAGACACGGAGGCTCCTATTATGCATATCTCTTTCTTTATTACTCTCAGCAGCAAAGATAGAGGAATATAAATATTATCAAAATGAAAGAAAAAACTGTATAGGCACACAGGCAACCAATCACATAACAGAGGAAGTGACTATAAAAGGCCTGTGTTTCCCACAATCCCCCTCTTTCTTTGCTGCTCTCAGACCAGATAAGTACTCATTTGCTCAGCACTACTGACTATTTGTTCTGTATATTTTATTGTATATATATTTATATTGTGCTTTTTGGGCTTTGCTATGTGGTTTTGCCCTATCCTGTGCCTGTGTGGTGTGCCCCTGCTGGGATTTTCCCCTCCCGACCAGTCTGGTTTTCCCCGCTGCCTTCCCTCCTCTCCTACCCCACTCCTCGGGTCGTGGGTGGCCTCCTGTGGGTGGCCATGTGGGTTTGCGGTCGGGCAGGCTCTTGCGAGCCTCCGCTCATTTCAGCGATGGCCCCTGGTGCAGACGGGTCGGGTCGCATGGGTAGTGTGCATGCGACCTTCCCCTGCAGTTTTGCTCTCCATGAGGTGCTTCTACTCTGCCTCGTGTGGCGGCCATCTTGGACCGGAGCTTTTGCAGCGGTTTTACCGTGAGCGTTAAGGGTTCCCTCTCCTCTTACCCGGCCCTCCTCCTCCTTACTCTGTCAGTCTCTGAGGCTTTTTCTTGGGCACACCGCTGGTCAGGTATTCTGTGTTTTTTGTTATGTATGCCTAATTAACCATTTTCTCTCCTGTGGGTTACTCAACCCTGTCCTGCTAGTTCCTACTTATTATTCTTTTTCTTCTTGTGCAGAAATATCCACTTATATATTCTTATGCTCTGTCACCCTGTTTGTGAGTCTGTACATTGCAATGTATAAGTGATATGGGTAGATTACTATGTGTGTCTAGTTCACATGTGCTTTAATTTGCAAGTTAACTTTACTGAAGGAGTGACCTAATCTTGCACTGTGTTTCTGTTTATTTTAATTGCTTAAATAAAAGTATTATTTTCTCCTTCTAGCTATAAGCGTTATTACATGCAAGTGTGCTTTGTCGTGTAGACAATACATCTTATTTTTGTATATTAGTCCATCTTGCTATGCAGGCTGAGGGTGATGGGCCTGAGAGCCCATTTAAGGTTTTCCCTCTAGGGCGACTGGGGAGCCTGTGACCTCTGGGAGGTTTGTCAGGCCTTACTAGACTCCAGTATGGTGTATTCCTGCCAAGGAAAATTTACCTCAGCCCTGGGAGCGATGTCGTCTTCGCTTTCCCAGTTTGTAACGCAGCTCTTTTAGTGCCCTCTGCGGCTACCCCTACTCTACTGGGTATGGGGCTGCCCCGCCTCGCCTGGGGCCCATGAGGCTACGGCAAAGGCTTATCACCTCACCTCCCACTCCTTGATGCAGGTCCTGCCTGCAATGACGGACTCGCTGAGGCGGTCAAAGATGGCACGCTCCCACCGCGCATAAGAGCCCCTGGTCGGGCTAAAAAGACCAAGCTGTGGATACGGGTTAGACCCCGTACTGAGAGGTCGGTTACCGACTGGAGTGAGGAGAAGGATTATGAGGTTATGGTAGGTGTTAAAGGTCCGACCCCTTCTGGGTTTCTCTGGGTAGTCCCCAGTTTTCTTTACGAATCGGGCTGATAACCTCAATAGCTCTGGGCTTCTCCCTGGAGAATTTAAGGATTTACTTATGGATGCACTGGGTCCCCCACCCCCATTTTTTCTGTACACAGTGTATGTTCTACTTGATTCCGCTACAGCGGGGAATCTGAACGGCCGGCTGCATCACCTATTGGCACTATTGGCAAGATTGCTATGGCCGTAACGGCAGAACGCCAGAAGGCGATTATTTTGAAGGTTGACCCTCGATTGGCGAATGTGGCCATCTCCGAACCGGTCCCTCAGCTGAAGGGAGGCTGTTCAGGTGCAGAATTTTGTCAAGGTACTGGGGTTCTACGTGAAGACTTTCACGGCGATTGATAAGCCCCAAGTAAATAAGAATGGTTTCTTTTGATGGGGCTGGGCGTAATGGGAGCCGCCCGTCTGGCCGTGATTTACGGGACTCGTTCCGAACACGCCAAAGCTCCTTTTTCCCTATGCAGGATTTCCATGCACTCTAGCCCCCACACTAATCCCCAGCAAGGGGGAGAATATATTTTAAGTCCCTACCACCCCATGGTAACACGTTGGGCGGACGCCCTTCTGACGTATACCCATTGTTTCCCCTCCTCCTCGAGGACGGATGGCGGACAGGTTTGGCCCAGTTTCTACTACGGATGCTGCCTTGACTATAGGCTCATGGTTTCTCCAAGCGGTGCGGGGCTACCATCTAGAGTTTTTTTTTCTATCGTAGCCTGTTCAGCATTTTTGGCCCCATTGCAGTTGCCTGTCAGGGGGTCCGGAATCGTGGTTCTCCATGGAGATCTATGATCTGCTCACCTTAGGGGCAATTCGAGAGTTGCCCGGTGGTTACCGAGCTTCAGGTCAGCCTAGTCTTGGTACCTAAACAGCGGGGAGGGGTTCGCTACTTCCCTGACCTCTCTGTTTTTCCTTTGGTACCTACACTTCCATTGATGGGCATCCACTGCCTCCGGGATCATCTCTAGGCATCAGATGGGATGGCCAATCTGGAATTGGAGGTATATCCTGTAGCAGTTATTATAAGCACGGAATACAGGGTTTTTTCGTTCGTGGTTTTTTCTAGGGCTACTGTTCGGTCTCTCATCGGCTTCTGGGTATCCCACCATGAGGTACAAGGGATACCTGTCTGATTATCTACCTAGACAACGTCCTGGTCATGTCCCTGTCCAGGTAACAGTTACGGTTACATGTCAACTAACCGTTTACGGTGCTTCAGAGTTTGAATTTATTATGAGCAGTTGGGAAGTCGGTTTTCTGTATCCCTCACAGACGGTGGAGTTTTTCTTGGGTTTCACGATGGAATTCTATCAGGCTGTTCCTGTTCCTCCCTGGCTCCATGATGAAAACCATGACGAAGGTAGTCATGTGGACTTTTAGGACAGAGGTCCTGGTGGTCAGGCGTTTCGTGAGGGTACCAGACCTGCCTATGGCTTCCATACAGACTACATCTGGATGGAAGGATTCCTATCTCTGTCCGGATCACTCTTATGAGGCAAGGCGGAAGTTGAACGACAGGTCCAGAGACTAACTGATCCGATGGCTTGGCTCATAGGTAGGCCTGGATCAGCGGGTCCCTCTGTGAGCTGTGAATCTTTTTTCTTCCAGAGACGTGTGGTCCGAGTTCGAGAAGATGTTGCACATCAACTGTTTGTAACTCTTGGCGGGAACCTTTTGCTTTTTGCAGTGTTGCCCCGGTCGCGCTAATGACTGCGTTATGCTCTGAGTGGACTGTATGTCGGCGATGAGTTCCATTGCCTAGCTAAAGGGCAAGAAATCGCGCACGTGGCTATTCGTGGCATAAACCTTCTGGAGACTTTGTCTTCACAGAGTCTCGGTGACAGCAGAACACATTCCATGCCTTGACATTTCTAGGGTCGATTGGAATTCACGGTTATTCATGAGTTTCTGGAGACTGGCGCGTATACGCTTCGGTGTTTTTCACATTTTGCAACGGTTGTGGAAGCTGTTCGAAGTGGATCTGTTGGCATCTTGCCTTAACACCTAGTTGCCGAGGTTTTAGGGCTGGAAGGCGGCACCTATCGACTGTAGCGATTGGCTTGTTCATTCAGGTTTGACCGGATACTTGGATGTAGGCCTTCCCTCCTTTCGACTCGGTTGCTCGCAGGTTTTTGCAATTGGCCCATCATTGGGTTGCGTTGGTATTGATTGTACTCTGCGAAGGTCGCATCCATGGTTTTCCTCGATTACGGAGAATGACGATAGTTTGCCCAGGTTTGATTCCAAGCGTTCAGAACCCTTCTAGACTGAATGGGAACACACTTAGTGGACCAAGGCCTTCTTCATCGGATGACGTGACTCTTTTCGGTGTACTTGGATTATCGCGGGCGTTCCGCGATTAACTCCCCGTCTCCTCTGTAACACATGGACGCCGGGTAATCGATCGACTTTCGGTCATCATGACAAGTATGGTCCGGTTGATACGTGGGACTGACACTGGTTTCCATATCTAACCCTCGACATTGGATTTTGGGTTTTTCGTTCCTAGTGGTTAATATCCTTCGTAGATCATCTATGTAGAGGATTCACCTTACTAGGCCACCTGGAGCTAGAAATTTTGCCCTGCGTTCAGGACATTTTTGACGCTATGGCCAGTGGGGTGTCTGAAGACTTACCTGGAGGTTATGCAGCCACTACGTTCTCCGGACCGTGCACTTTGTTCTTTCCTTCTGGCGCTCCCCACCTACCGGTGTCCACTCCTACATTGGCGCAATAGGTTTAATGACTACTATGTTGGCTGGTTTCAACATGTCGTTTGTTGCATCCCACTTGATACATGGAGGTATGACGTCCAGGGCCTCAGAGGACGGTTGTCGTTTGGAGGAAACCTTACCAGCTGTTGTCCGGTGGCAAATGTCGAGTTTCATGATTCTCTATTTCAGGCCGTTGATCACATTGCATCTCATATGGTGACTCAGCTTTGAACTTGCATAATAGGAGCCTCCGTGTCTTTAATAAAATTCCCAGATTTTACTATTAACATGACGTAAAGTCATGATTTTATTAAAGACACTGAGGCGAGTATTATTCCCACCCACCCTCCCGGTGTTGGGTTTTGGGATGAGATGCTGTTGGACTTTTCAGGTATGTTGCAATCTAGTCTGTTTATTGTATTGATTTATTGTGTATATTTACTGATGATGTCTCAACTTTCTATGGTTTGGTACTAATGGTATTTTCTATATTCTAGGTTTGAGTTCCCAGACTGCTCCTGATGAATTTATTTGATGAGTTTCAGTTTGGAGTTTGGATTTTACCATATTTCTCTCTTTTTTTGTAGCTTGAAGTTGTCGATTTGTTCCTGTTTCCTGTTCACACCGGTGTGTGATGTCGGTTCATGTTTCCTGGTCTTCGGTTTTCACAAGAAAGAGGGGGATTGTGGGAGACACAGGCCTTTTATAGTCACTTCCTCTGTTATGTGATTGGTTGCCTGTGTGCCTATACAGTTTTTTCTTTCATTTTGATATTTATATTCCTCTATCTTTGCTGCTGAGAGTAATAAAGAAAGAGATATGCATAATACTCGCCTCCGTGTCTTTAATAAAATCATGACTTTACGTCATGTTAATAGTAAAATCTGGGAATTTCATGGCTGCACTAGATTTCAATACAGAAATGTGGTAACTTTTCAATGATTGGATGGATTGCTTAACAAAAAAACAATTCATGTCAAACCTTTTGAACTATAATAGCCATTTAATTTGACAAACAATTTTTGACAACTTTCATTCAACTTTCATTCATTTCTTACTTTTTATCCCTGAAGCAAAAGGATTCCTCTTGGCTCTATAGTTGTCTGAGATAAAAATGCCACTAAGGTCCAGATCTACTACACTGTTATTAAGTGTAATAATATCGTCATAAATATCTTTTACTGAGCTAGTATGTGTTTATTATTAAGCTGCCTTGGGCCATGATACCTTCAATGTGTGCTTTATATAACAATTAGCATTTCTGACATTTCTGCAGGAGTTCTAGATTTTAACAAAAAACGCCTGACACATCATCTTACAATATGTTATCAAATGTTTCATGTGCAAACATTGTATGAGATCTTTAATCATCTTTCACAAGAGGTGTATTCATTATTGTATAGAAATTCAATAAACTCCCTAATTTATACAAGCCTACGTGAACAAAGGTTGGATTCGTAATAATACAAAGTCACTGATGGCAAAAACAATATATTGTTCTGATACATTTTTGCATCAACTTCTAGCGTCAACAGCAATAACCATGTTAACTTTTAGGTTCAGGGATTCTATTATTTTGCAGCTGTGGTATTTAATGTCAGTTCCTTCAATGATTAGTGTCTTTCCATGTTCCTCTTACACGGAATTCAATTTAGTATGCAGAGTAACTAATGCCGAGAGGTCCGTTTTCAGTGACACTTGCAAGCAGAGTCTGTATCTCCAGAGTATTTAATACCTACATGCACATTTTATTTACATTTGGGAATCAGGGAAACCCATATGAGGTTTAGCTAGGCTTATCAGTTGTAAGAGCATGTCTTCTGTGACAAACCCTTACTAAAAGCTGCGCATCCCCCTGAGATCAAAGAGGAAAGAACTACAGGAAGTCTAAAACAGTGCATGACCATTGAGACCTTGGCTGTAAAAAGTAATAACCAGTGCTTTGTCCCCAAAACTAATTTTTACATTTAAAAAACAAACAAACAAAAAAAAAACACACAACATATTGGGATCATTGAAGCATTTTGCAAATCATGTGACTTTCTTTTTTTTAACACTTTAATCACTAAGGATGTCAATGCTTAAAAATAGCAAGTTGGTCGTCAGGGCAGTTATTTAAAAATAAAAAATAATCACATGCAATACGTCAGCTTGCAGTGAGTCACAATAGATAAGTCCACCAACTGCACCGGCCTTATCCATATGGTATAAGATTACTGCTCTCTTCAGTGTAATTGACTGGAATTACTTCTAGCCAGTCATATTGCATCTCACTATAAACATTTCAAGACTTTTACATGCGTTTGGTGAGTAAATTCTTTAATTGACTCCAGTTTATTATTTATACTAGTATTGCAGTATATTAATTGACAACAATTTAATAATGTCAGTCAATCAAAATTGTGAACCGGACATAGCATAAACTGATTGTAACTTTGGTAGGTACACTGTGAATGTATAAATGAGTTCTACTCACTATAGTAACTAATAATCCCATAAATATCTGTTAGAGAGTGGTTAATGAGATAGTGCGGTAAAATCAGATGCCATAGACCAGAATGAGAGGTTTGGTGGAATGTCTTCCTGACAAGGAAGTGATTTGCCTAATGCCTTCATCAACTTCTCCAACCTGTAGTGTTTCATGATCTTGGAATCCATATATTTTGTATTGCATTATTTAAAAAAAATAAAGGCTTATTTTCCTTCATGGTTCCCTCTTTAAATTATTTTTAGACACTTCTTTCTGGGATGGAAATGTGGTTTTAGTTTGCTTGAAAGGGCTGGTTAACAAAATACGTATATATTTCAAGTTTTTACACTTTTGGGGTTCTTTGCAATATAAAAGTTGTAGTGAGTCTATTTTTAAATAGCTATTGGGGAAATTTGGGACATCAAATCAAATATATTGTGATGTTTTTGGATCCACAGGCAATGAAAAGTCATTACACTGAAATGATAAATGCACTTTTTTTGACTAACAGTTTGATTTAGGTATTTCTGAGTATCAACCATGGTGCAGTGGAACCATTAAGAAGGTCTATGCTAACAGGTAAAATATGATTTAAAAATGCATACCATGTCTAGACGCTGTACAGGTAAAGGAACAGTAATTGACTATGTGGGTTCTATAGAGGACTAAAATGGTGACATACTTCTCAATAAAAACACCATTTGTTGTTGGTATTGTATTCAGGATAATCACAGAGATTGGTTGACTGAGCTCTCGGGAAAGTCTGTGTCCAGATAGCAAGTTTCTGCAAGTAAAGTAAATTTAGGTTACAATGATTAATAAAATGGCTCTGTCACCTTTAAACACATTATATGTTTTGCAAAGGGGTAAAACCATTATCGGAATTTCAATGGGACTAATTAGTGTTATTGTCAAGACAGACAGCTAAATTTGATAATGGTTGTCAATTTCCACAAAGGTGACAGAGTTGCTTTAGGATTAATATAGTACAGTATAATATTATAATATTATATTAGTGTATTACATCATATGACATGGTTATTTTGATACAGTAAGATTTATAGTTAGGGTTAATGGTAAATCTAATCTGATCTTACTCAACATATAACACTAACATTCAATGATCATCTACGTTAAAATGAGTATCTAAGCTAAATCAAACTGTAAGTTAAACTTTGCATCTTAACTGCTAAATAGTAATTAGTTTGTAAGTATGTATTGTACAGCCATGTGTAATCTATAAGCTGTATAAAAATTAAATACTAATAAAAACCCTAATGCTAAAGGTTATGATCAGTGATGCTGTATCACACTCCCTAACATTCTGTGCAACCTCAACCTTTCTGAGTTTGCAGTACCTCATCGAGCATCTGTCACTAGACACAGTGCATGCACATTCATGAGTTAGTAGGTAGCTGAAGAGGAAAGACACTTCAGCATGGCACCAGCACTGCTTTCAAAATGAATCACTTTGTTTGCATAGATATGATCAAACCCTGGGATATCTATCAAGCTCTCTTGTAAAGTTACATCATTTTCACATGCAGAAGAAACCAGGACACCAGAAAAAAACAACCGATAGACCAGTCAGTAGTCCAGCTTTACAGTTACTCACCAATACATACCAATGGACATTGATAAGTATAACACCTGGTAATAGCGTGCTGAAATATTTTGTGCAGAAATCACTGAATATATATTATACATATGTAATATGTATCTTATATCTATAAGATAGTGTACTAAAATTCATGCTCTTCAAAGTGATGGAATAACAAGCTTTACAAACATAGACGTGTAGGCTGCATAGTGACCTCAGCTGACCATTTTGAGTACTACATTCACCATAAAAAAATAACTAATAAAAGCTGATAATTTCTTTACAATTGAACTAGATATGCTGATGATTATAATATCCCTTAATTTTATCTACTAAAGTGAGAATTAAAAGTGAATTTGAAATTTAAGGTCAAAATAGCTGAATTGGGAAAATAAGTCAGCTATGCTTTCACCTAGGCTACATGGGCAATACATGGGTTAATTATATGGCAGCTGGCCAGTATTCGCTAGCCAGGAACCAAATGAATATAGTAAAACATTAATTAATTAGTAAATAAAAATTCTATGTGGGTCAATAAGAACCTTATACTGCTACAATTGAGGATTTTATTAAAGACACGGAGGCTCATATTATGCATAACTCTTTCTTTATTTCCTCAGCAGCAAAGATAGAGGATTATAAATATTGTCAAAAATGAAAGAAAAACTGTATAGGCATAACGGGTAGCCGATCACATGGTAGAGGAAGTGGCTATATAAGTCCTGTGTCTCCCACAATCCCTCTCTTTCTTTGCTGCTTCCTCAGACAGATAAGTGTTTTGCTTCTCTCTGACTCTATATTGATTTTTCGTTGTATACTGATTTATGGCTTGTACAGTCTTTACCTGTTACCGCTAGCGTTCCCCCTGGGACCCCTTAGTGCTCTTCTCCCTTCCCGGGGATTCCTGTAGCCTGCCCTTCCCTCCTCCTCGTGCTTCCGCACGGCTCCCGGCTCTGTGCTTTTGCCGCGACCGCTCTGTTTTCGGCCGCGGCTGCGCACGCATTCTTCCCCGCTCGCGGGCGGGCTCGGCGGGTCGGGTGCACGAGCCCCTTCCCCCGCCGGGTGCCCGGTCGCGTGCGCCTTCCCTCTCGTGCGGCGGCCATATTGGGCGGACCTCGATCCCTCCCCTGTGCTGCCGTGCGGTCACCTTTGCTTTGCCGGGTCCCCTGGGAACGCTAGACGGTCTGTGTGTATCGCTTTCTGTGGGTTACTCAACCCTTTGCTCTCCTTTATTCACCTTAGTGTCATTTAGTGGTTTATTTTATTTAATTGCCCACTACAGCTTTACATCATGCAGGATAGGGAGGATGGGCATACAGGTCCCCCTGGGGATTTTCACTCAGACAGTGCTGAGGGTGCTATGGCCTCCCAAGAGTTTCAGGCCATGCTGGAAGCCACTATGGCCTCCTCCATTCAGAAGGCTATTGCCTCGGCCATGGGGGCTGTTACTACTTCTTTTTCGCAATCCATGCACTCCCTGGTTTTGCCTGCTCTGGCCTCCCCCGCCCCTACGGGTGTGGGGTCCCCCTCCCCTGCTCAGACTGTGCCTGGAGCCCGTAAGGCAAAGGCCAAGTCCAAACATGTCGGCTCCCACTCCTCGATGCAGGTTCTACCTGCCATGACTGACACGCTTGAGGCGGTCACAGATGGCGCGCACCCCACGCGCAAAAGAGCCCCTGGCCGGGCTAAAAAGGCTAGATTATGGAAACGGGCTAGAGCCCTTGATGATGGGTCGGATACCGACCGGAGTGTGGAGGAGGAATCCGACTATATGGAGTATGACTCCTTTAATGATGATGATGTATCTGGCGAGGATTTGCCCCTTACGGGCGTTAACCCATCAGAGTCCTCCGCCAAGGCCCGGGGTCCAGTATTAGGCCCCTCTGGGGATGACAAAACGATCCTTGACCCTCAGGGTAACCCCCTGTTCGACCCAGACGACCTGCGTCACCCCCGGTCCGCTGAATGGGTCCCCCCGGATCATATTGCCCAGTATGTGGCCAAACATATCCGCACACCCCTTTCCAGAGAAGGCCGCAATAAACTACGGGCCGAATGCCCACGCCCTTCTCTCCCGGGCGCTGCGGGTAAAACCCCAGATATTGACCCACAGATTGCCCAGTTCCTGGGTAAGTCGGGCTGGAAGCCCAAAAAGGGTCTTGGCAATTCCCTGAAGGGATGCCAGGACAAGATCCTGGATACACTGGGACCCCTCTCGAAGCTCTATGAGCTTCTAGATGCT
The DNA here is from genome assembly GCF_036172605.1 of Pelobates fuscus. Taxonomy (NCBI): domain Eukaryota; kingdom Metazoa; phylum Chordata; class Amphibia; order Anura; family Pelobatidae; genus Pelobates; species Pelobates fuscus. The sequence goes on along the minus strand of NC_086321.1, from coordinate 238,103,175 downwards.
GCTAAAGCTGGGGATTCAGTTTTGGACGTGGACGTGGCCATAGGTTGGGTCCAACGGGCCATATGCTTGCTGGGGAACGCCAATACGGCGATGTCTACAGAAAGGCGTAAGGCGATATTATTAAAAATCGACCCTAAACTGGCCACTATGACTGTGGCGGAACCTGACCCGACAGAAGGGGGTTTACTGTTTGGTACCTCCTTCGTTAAAGACATGGGGTCATATGTCAAGACCTTCACGGCGATTGACAAGGCGCAGGCGAGCATGAAACGTGTGTTCGCGCCTAAGGTTTTCGGAGGGGCCGGGCGTAGCAGGAACCGTCCACCCGGCCGGGGTTTCCGAGGCGCATTCCGCGCTACCAGAGGTTCCTTTTTTTCCTCCCGGGGATTTCAGGACCAAAGGACCCCTCCCTTCTTCCCAGCCAGAGGTCGGGCTTGGGGCTCCAGATACCCCCGCAGTGGTACCACCAGCAGACGTCCTTACGGTGAGTACCCTTTCTTTCCCTCCCGTTCAGGTAGCAGGGAGGCTGGCCTTATTTTACCGAGAGTGGACGAAGCTCACCTCGGATGCTTGGGTTCTGCAGTGTGTAAAGGGGTATCGCCTAGATTTAGTTTCAGTGCCTGTCCAGTTTTATTCCCCCAGAGAACTGTCCCTTCCACGGGAAAAAGACGAGATGATCTCCGCGGAGGTCGGGGAGATGCTCTCCAAGGGCGCTATAGAGGAACTGCCATTCGCCGCCAAGGGCTTTACGAGCAATCTGTTCCTGGTGCCCAAGACAGGAGGCGGAGTTCGCCCTGTCATAAATCTTCGTCCCCTCAATGCCTTCCTACGTTACCAACACTTCCAGATGGAAGGTATACACTGCCTCAGGGACCTTCTGCGCCAGTCGGACTGGCTGGCCAAACTAGACCTGAAGGACGCTTACTTCACGGTCCCCATTGCTCTGGAATTCAGAGATTATCTCCATTTCACATGGCACGGGCGGCGTTGGCGCTTCACCTGCCTGCCTTTCGGTCTCTCTTCGGCTCCCTGGTGCTTCACCAAGCTTATGAAGCCTGTGGTGGCGTTCCTCCGTACCCGAGGGGTTCGCCTCATTGTTTACCTGGACGACATTCTGATTTTGTCCCAATCGAAGGAGGATCTCCTTCTACACCTGGAATGGACTACCGCCCTGCTACAGAAGTTGGGTTTTCTGATCAACTGGGACAAGTCGGTCCTGGATCCCGCCCAGTCCATAGAGTTCCTGGGGTTCAGAGTGGACTCCGTCCAGCAGTTCCTGTTTCTACCGAGTTCCAAGGTGAAGGCCATTCAGAAGGAGATTCAAAGAGCTCTGCGTGTCGCAGACTTGTCCATCAGACAGCTGGCAAGAATAATTGGCCTTCTCGCGGCCTCTATTCAGGCGATCTTCCCGGGCCCGCTACACTACCGGGCCCTTCAACGACTCAAAGGGTCACACCTTCGGTCAGGTCACTCCTACGAGTCTCGGATACGCTTGGACGCAGAGTCCAGGGACAAGTTGGTGTGGTGGTTAGCACACATGGAGGCGTGGAATGGGAGAGCCATCTTCGGCTCCATCCCGGACATAGTGATCGAATCCGATGCCAGCTTACACGGCTGGGGTGCTCGTTGTGGCGACGTTTCCACAGGAGGCAGATGGTCCGACGTGGAGAAATCGTTGCACATCAACTGCCTGGAACTCCTGGCTGGGGCTTTCGCGATCCGCAGCCTTACCCCAGGACGGGCGAATTGCTGCGTTCTCCTCAAGATGGACAACGTATCAGCGGTCCGCTACATAAACCACCTGGGGGGTACGAAATCCAAGATGTTGGCAATTCTGGCGAAAGATTTCTGGCAATTCTGCCTCTTCAACAACGTTTCGGTAACAGCGGAACACATTCCGGGCCTAGACAATTCGGGAGCGGATTGGAATTCCAGACACTTAAGAGACTCTGGAGATTGACGTCTACAAACTTCGGTGTTCCAGAGCCTGGACATGTTGTGGGGAAAGTTCCGGATGGATCTGTTCGCATCTCGACTGAACACTCAACTGCCGAAGTTCTTCAGTTGGAGGCCGGATCCGGCTGCGGTGGCGACCGATGCCTTCCTTCAAGAATGGCCGCGGGGTCTGCTATACGCATTTCCTCCATTCAACATGATAGCGCGCACGATCTCGAAACTGGTTCGCCACGACTGTCGTGTAGCGCTAATCACCCCGCTTTGGAGATCTCGACCATGGTTTCCCCGCTTGATGGAGTTGTCGATCGATTACCCTCGGTTGATTCCAATCTTCCAGGACCTCCTTCTAGACCCAGATGGGAACCCACACGGGCTAGTATTACAACACCAGCTACCCCTGATAGCGTGGTTCCTTTCAGGGGACCTTGGATTGTCTCAGACGTTCCGCAGACAACTCTCCTACTCCTCGATAACGCCTGGGCCCCAGGCACACGAACTGCCTATCGAACTTCATGGAGATCGTGGTCTGGTTGGTGCATGGAACGGGCAGTGGATCCCGTATCTGCCCCTCTACCTCTGATCCTGGAGTTCCTCACGTCCCTGTTTGACTCAGGCAAGGCGTACCGCACGATTAACCTCTCCCGCTCGGCTATCTCGGCCGGACACAGGGGTTTGGATGGTTCCCCTGTCGGCAGACATCCTTTTGTATGTCGTCTTCTCAAGGGTATCCGCCTTGCTCGTCCTCCTCGGCCTCGCTTCTCTGCCTTTTGGGACGTTAACGTGATGTTGCAGTTCCTCTCCTCATGGTACCCTAATCAGGAGCTGACTTTGAAACGACTGTCATCCAAGTTGGTAATGTTACTCTGTTTGATCTCTTGCAAGAGGGTCTCTGACGTCAGGGCCATGGATTGGGACGCCGTTGCATTCACCCCAGAGGGTGTTACTTTTGATATATCCAGGAGGACTAAATCTGCATCCAAGTCTTTTTCGTATCCCAGGTTTTCTGGCTGTCCGGCGCTCTGTCCGGTGGATTGCCTCAGAGTTTACCTGGATGTCACGAGTTCCCTTCGCTCTGCCGATCTACACGATTTGTTCATATCCTTCAAGTCGCCTCATCGACAGGTTTCTACACCTACCCTGGCACGTTGGATACGTGAACTGTTATCCTCTGCGGGTATAGACACCTCTGTGTTTACGCCCCATTCTGTACGAGGAGCGATGGCTTCTAAAGCCTCCTCAGTCGGGTGTCATCTGGAGGATATTATGCGGGCGGCAGATTGGTCCAGAGAATCGACTTTTAGAGACTTCTATTTCAGACCTATTGAACACTTCGCATCTCGAGTAGTTGCACAGCTTTGAACTTGCATAATATGAGCCTCCGTGTCTTTAATAAAATTCCCAGATTTTACTAGTAACATGACGTAAAGTCATGATTTTATTAAAGACACGGAGGCGAGTATTATTCCCTCCCGCCCTCCCGGTGTGGAATGGGGATACGAGATGCTTGAGACTCTACGGGTTTTTGCTGTTCAATTAGGTATGTATTGATTATATGTGTTTATTTATATGATTGGATGGTTTGGTACGTCTTATTATGTTTACTAATTATTTATCTTTTGTATTTCAGAATCCAGTTTATTGTTTGTGACTCCTTACAATGTTGTTTGGTAAGTCTACAGTTTTGAGTCTGGAAATTACCATATTTCTCTGTCTTTTTTAGCTTGATGTTGTCGCATTGTTCCTGTTTCCTGTGCTGATCAAGTAGGACATCGTTCTTCTTACCTGGTCTTCGGTTTTCGCAAGAAAGAGGGGGATTGTGGGAGACACAGGACTTATATAGCCACTTCCTCTACCATGTGATCGGCTACCCGTTATGCCTATACAGTTTTTCTTTCATTTTTGACAATATTTATATTCCTCTATCTTTGCTGCTGAGGAAATAAAGAAAGAGTTATGCATAATACTCGCCTCCGTGTCTTTAATAAAATCATGACTTTACGTCATGTTACTAGTAAAATCTGGGAATTTTTTTTATCTCCATATGCCTCCATCTATCCAACAATCCCAAAGAAAACTGTGTATTTGACAAGCTTTAAGGGCCTAGGTTTTTTGAGATGAGACACGTTTGTCACCAAAGCCTTTTTTGCAATTATGCGTTTATTCCAGGACAATTTCCCCCTTTCTGTTTAAGTGAACCCATACATATTATATACATTTTTATTTAAAGGAGAAATTGTGCTTTTTTTTTTTTTAGAAACCCTATATGTCTACGTTACACAATACTAAATAGAAAAGAAAGGGCGTGTACCCCAGCTTGCTAGGCTGGGGGGTCGCCCAAGGAGGGGAGTTCTGCAGCTGTAGTACTGCTTGAATAATGGTCTAAAATATTTTAATCGTGGGTATCATCAAAAATATGATCCCTAAAGAAAACAAAACAAATAAACCTTAAAGTACCATCACCATCCTAAACACACTGGGGTGGGTCTTATCCTCGCTATCAATAGTATACAGTGAACCTGGTGCTTCAAAAGGGATGAACCAGAAAATTGTGCAATGGAAAACTCCCTAGAAGGGCACTGGTCAGTAATCACTGATCGAGTCCCCTGCATGGGCCATAGACAACACGGTATCCCTATTGCACTCTGCACTGTACGTAGACCTATGGTAAATAACAACGTGTCCCTGTGTGACTACAGGAGCATGAAGTAGCTATCTGACCTGTTGGAGATACAATATATTAATCCAGCGTCAGGACACACTGAATGGTTACTTGGGTTTGCACTCGGCACTGTGCATAGACCTAAGGTAAGTAACAACGTGTCCCTGTGTAACCACAGGAGCCTAAGGCAGCCGTCTGACCTGCTGGAGATACAATGTATAAATCCAGCGTCAGGACACACTGAATAATTGCTTCGGTTACACTCAACACTGTGCATAGACCTATGGTAAGTAACAACGTGTCCCTGTATGACCACAGGAGCATAAAGTAACCATCTGTCCTGGTGGCGATACACTGTATAGACCCAGCGTCAGGGCACACTGAATGATTGCTCTAGTTGTTGCAATAGTTGTGCGGGGTCAAAGAGCCTGCCGTAAAAAAGGCGGCATAGAAGTGTAACTGGTAGCAGTTTAATAACAGCCTAATCCTGACCAAGACTGACTAGGATAACTTGATGCAGTACTTGCCCTTAAGCTTGTAGGGGCTGTGATTAAATCGCTGTGGAGAGACTAGGGAATTTGTTCTGCACTGTCCGTGGTTTGAGGAGTCTGCTGCAGAGTGGTGACCCGTTGGCCTCACCGGTAACAGCCTAATCCCATCAAAGGCCGACTACAATAGCTTGCTGACGTATTAGTCCCTATAACAGTAGGAGCTTGTGAGGAAGTCGCTGTGAAGAGAAAAAGATTCTACACTATACTTAGTACACTTGTCCAAAGCTGCTATCAGGAACATAATCAGCATAGGTTGAGCGAGAAAATGACCCACTACCCTCACCCAGTGATCACATCAAACGTGCTGGTGATCTTAAAAATAAAAGTAATGACCTAACGTCCGTTTCGGCGCTATTAGAGCGCCTTTATCAAAGGTGAACCGGTATGGGTGCCTGGCTGGGTTTAAGTAACCCGCCCGATAATGTGAGTGACCAATTGCGGCGCTGGGCGTGTCACGCCTCTTCGCGCCGTGTTGCCGTGTAGCCCGTCAATTGGTCCGTCAGATCGCCCACGTGGGTATCTGTGGGGCGGGTCGACGGACAAGGGGAGGGTGTCAATCCCCCTGACTGGAAGAGGACTCCTCCCCGAAAAAGAGACATGGCTTAAACGGTTTAACCCTTCATACTTTGTCCACATACTAGTGAGAGACCCTTATTACACGGTAAATCTGGGTAGAAGCCCATAGACCGTTGGAGCTTAAAAGCTAGGAGGGTTTAGCATATGCCGATTAATTCAAGGTTATTATTGGGAAATATAGAGCTGTAATAGCCCTTACAGGGCTTCAGAACAATATTAACCCTTGTTCATATGCAACAGAAATCATGTTGCAGTGGAGGACAAGGCAGGGTACGTCTCACACATCCATAAACTATTAATGAAGGGGGAGACACTGGTATAGAATGGTCCTAGGGATAACTGAACCCTTTCAAGCGTATAGACGGACCTTATACCTGCAGCTATTGGAATGCAGGCAAAGGTGCCCTCTTGCATGTGGGATGCAAATGAAGTGATCCTATTATGTCCTATGTAGGGAAGGTCCTAGAGTGGAATAGGACCAATGTTCATATCCCAGAGGAAACCAAACAGAAACAATCGGGGAAGGGGGTAAGAGCCCAATTTGGTAATAGGTGGAAAAGGTACGGGGCGGTCACTACATATATTGGCACACAGGTACTCGGTACAACACTTTCTATATGTACAGAAAAGTGTATCTGTTAGCAAACAAAAGACCAAAAAATAAAATTGAAGACTGGACTACACAAATCTATTTACATATGTACATAGTGGGGAAACTCATCAATCAATAAACGGGGTGAAGGTAAACCCTTCATTGAGGCCTTTGGGGGCAAGTGTGTCAAGTTTGTAAATCCAATAACATTCCCTTCTTTTAAGGGTTTGATCCAAATCCCCGCCTCTTCTGCCCAGTTGGATTCTCTCTATTCCGGCAAACTTGATACATTTAGGAGTGTCCATGTGGTTGGTTCTAACGTGTCTGGCAACTGGCGTGTCTCTGTCAGACGTTATAGAGTGGATATGTTCCATAATCCGTCGCTTGAATGGGCGTATGGTTTTACCTACGTATTTCTTGCCACACTTGCACATGAGTAGATATACCATTCCCTGGGTGTTGCAGTTGAAAAACTGTTTTATGGGAATCTCAACGGTGTTATTATAGTTAGTGAGGGTTTTTGACCCTTTGGCTATGTATGTGCATGCGACACACTTCCCACACTGGTATGTGCCATGTATAGTCAACCATGTGGTGTTAGTTTTTTTGGGGGGGGGGGTAGGTAACTAGGTACCAGCATCTCTTTTAGATTTCTACCTCTCTTTGCTGTGATGGACACCCTAGTAGAGATGGTGTCTTTCAGGTGTGGATCTTGTGTCAGCAAGGGCCAAAAGCGACCCATTACTTTTTTTACTTTGTCCCATCCAGCATCGTATTTTGCTACACATCTGATTAATTTTTTAGAGTCTTGCTTGGGCTCATCCATGAGTAGATCATCACGGGTACTATTGAGTGCTCGCTGATAGGCATGTTTTAAGCAACGGTTAGGATAGCCTTTTTGTTTGAATCTGAGTCTCAATTCGGTTGCTTTGAGTTTAAAATCCTCTATAGATGAGCAGTTTCTCCTCAGACGGAGGTATTGGCCCACCGGGATCCCTCTTTTGAGTGGGGCAGGGTGGTAGCTCTCCCATCTTAGCATGCTATTGGTAGAGGTGGGTTTACCCTGTACCGTAAACCCACCTCTACCAATAGCATGCTAAGATGGGAGAGCTACCACCCTGCCCCACTCAAAAGAGGGATCCCGGTGGGCCAATACCTCCGTCTGAGGAGAAACTGCTCATCTATAGAGGATTTTAAACTCAAAGCAACCGAATTGAGACTCAGATTCAAACAAAAAGGCTATCCTAACCGTTGCTTAAAACATGCCTATCAGCGAGCACTCAATAGTACCCGTGATGATCTACTCATGGATGAGCCCAAGCAAGACTCTAAAAAATTAATCAGATGTGTAGCAAAATACGATGCTGGATGGGACAAAGTAAAAAAAGTAATGGGTCGCTTTTGGCCCTTGCTGACACAAGATCCACACCTGAAAGACACCATCTCTACTAGGGTGTCCATCACAGCAAAGAGAGGTAGAAATCTAAAAGAGATGCTGGTACCTAGTTACCTACCCCCCCCCAAAAAAACTAACACCACATGGTTGACTATACATGGCACATACCAGTGTGGGAAGTGTGTCGCATGCACATACATAGCCAAAGGGTCAAAAACCCTCACTAACTATAATAACACCGTTGAGATTCCCATAAAACAGTTTTTCAACTGCAACACCCAGGGAATGGTATATCTACTCATGTGCAAGTGTGGCAAGAAATACGTAGGTAAAACCATACGCCCATTCAAGCGACGGATTATGGAACATATCCACTCTATAACGTCTGACAGAGACACGCCAGTTGCCAGACACGTTAGAACCAACCACATGGACACTCCTAAATGTATCAAGTTTGCCGGAATAGAGAGAATCCAACTGGGCAGAAGAGGCGGGGATTTGGATCAAACCCTTAAAAGAAGGGAATGTTATTGGATTTACAAACTTGACACACTTGCCCCCAAAGGCCTCAATGAAGGGTTTACCTTCACCCCGTTTATTGATTGATGAGTTTCCCCACTATGTACATATGTAAATAGATTTGTGTAGTCCAGTCTTCAATTTTATTTTTTGGTCTTTTGTTTGCTAACAGATACACTTTTCTGTACATATAGAAAGTGTTGTACCGAGTACCTGTGTGCCAATATATGTAGTGACCGCCCCGTACCTTTTCCACCTATTACCAAATTGGGCTCTTACCCCCTTCCCCGATTGTTTCTGTTTGGTTTCCTCTGGGATATGAACATTGGTCCTATTCCACTCTAGGACCTTCCCTACATAGGACATAATAGGATCACTTCATTTGCATCCCACATGCAAGAGGGCACCTTTGCCTGCATTCCAATAGCTGCAGGTATAAGGTCCGTCTATACGCTTGAAAGGGTTCAGTTATCCCTAGGACCATTCTATACCAGTGTCTCCCCCTTCATTAATAGTTTATGGATGTGTGAGACGTACCCTGCCTTGTCCTCCACTGCAACATGATTTCTGTTGCATATGAACAAGGGTTAATATTGTTCTGAAGCCCTGTAAGGGCTATTACAGCTCTATATTTCCCAATAATAACCTTGAATTAATCGGCATATGCTAAACCCTCCTAGCTTTTAAGCTCCAACGGTCTATGGGCTTCTACCCAGATTTACCGTGTAATAAGGGTCTCTCACTAGTATGTGGACAAAGTATGAAGGGTTAAACCGTTTAAGCCATGTCTCTTTTTCGGGGAGGAGTCCTCTTCCAGTCAGGGGGATTGACACCCTCCCCTTGTCCGTCGACCCGCCCCACAGATACCCACGTGGGCGATCTGACGGACCAATTGACGGGCTACACGGCAACACGGCGCGAAGAGGCGTGACACGCCCAGCGCCGCAATTGGTCACTCACATTATCGGGCGGGTTACTTAAACCCAGCCAGGCACCCATACCGGTTCACCTTTGATAAAGGCGCTCTAATAGCGCCGAAACGGACGTTAGGTCATTACTTTTATTTTTAAGATCACCAGCACGTTTGATGTGATCACTGGGTGAGGGTAGTGGGTCATTTTCTCGCTCAACCTATGCTGATTATGTTCCTGATAGCAGCTTTGGACAAGTGTACTAAGTATAGTGTAGAATCTTTTTCTCTTCACAGCGACTTCCTCACAAGCTCCTACTGTTATAGGGACTAATACGTCAGCAAGCTATTGTAGTCGGCCTTTGATGGGATTAGGCTGTTACCGGTGAGGCCAACGGGTCACCACTCTGCAGCAGACTCCTCAAACCACGGACAGTGCAGAACAAATTCCCTAGTCTCTCCACAGCGATTTAATCACAGCCCCTACAAGCTTAAGGGCAAGTACTGCATCAAGTTATCCTAGTCAGTCTTGGTCAGGATTAGGCTGTTATTAAACTGCTACCAGTTACACTTCTATGCCGCCTTTTTTACGGCAGGCTCTTTGACCCCGCACAACTATTGCAACAACTAGAGCAATCATTCAGTGTGCCCTGACGCTGGGTCTATACAGTGTATCGCCACCAGGACAGATGGTTACTTTATGCTCCTGTGGTCATACAGGGACACGTTGTTACTTACCATAGGTCTATGCACAGTGTTGAGTGTAACCGAAGCAATTATTCAGTGTGTCCTGACGCTGGATTTATACATTGTATCTCCAGCAGGTCAGACGGCTGCCTTAGGCTCCTGTGGTTACACAGGGACACGTTGTTACTTACCTTAGGTCTATGCACAGTGCCGAGTGCAAACCCAAGTAACCATTCAGTGTGTCCTGACGCTGGATTAATATATTGTATCTCCAACAGGTCAGATAGCTACTTCATGCTCCTGTAGTCACACAGGGACACGTTGTTATTTACCATAGGTCTACGTACAGTGCAGAGTGCAATAGGGATACCGTGTTGTCTATGGCCCATGCAGGGGACTCGATCAGTGATTACTGACCAGTGCCCTTCTAGGGAGTTTTCCATTGCACAATTTTCTGGTTCATCCCTTTTGAAGCACCAGGTTCACTGTATACTATTGATAGCGAGGATAAGACCCACCCCAGTGTGTTTAGGATGGTGATGGTACTTTAAGATTTATTTGTTTTGTTTTCTTTAGGGATCATATTTTTGATGATACCCACGATTAAAATATTTTAGACCATTATTCAAGCAGTACTACAGCTGCAGAACTCCCCTCCTTGGGCGACCCCCCAGCCTAGCAAGCTGGGGTACACGCCCTTTCTTTTCCATTTTTGTACATATACCAGGGTTACCCCCTACTGAGTTCTACAGACACACTCCAGTTCCCTCATTTGGGAACCTAGCACTTCGGTGCCACTTTGTTTCTACAATACTAAATAGGAAGAAAATATAAAAATATATTAAAAATGGGAAATAAATTAAAACATTTTCTAAGTTTTACATGTAATACTTTTTACAAACCAAGTGCAAGTATAAAAAATGTGTTCAAAATAGACTCACTAATTAGTCTTGATTGTTAAAATTCCCAATATATCTAGGATTTCAATACATTTTTAAAATTTATAAAACAAACATTGCAGGGAGTGAATTACAGTTTTCAAGCTAAAACTTTGCAATATTTGGCACGCTGAGATTACAACTTTAATACTAGTCACAGAATCCAAAACCGCTACAAAAAAGTATATATTTGTAGAAAGTACAAATATGCAATTAAGAGCATTTTATCACAAACATAGGTCAAATTAGTTATTTTTTTTTTTTTTTCCACATGTTTTATTTTGTAGAAATTCACAGGCCACACCTGTCTCATTACTGCAAACACCACATATTTGTATTTTTACATTTATTAAAAGGTCTACAAACAGAGCTCACTTAGATCACGGCTCATAGCCCTTCTGTTAGTGGTCAGTGGATGGGAGCTACTTGGCAAATGGGATACCTAGTGTCCCCCCCAATTCTCACCCATGGGTGGTGAGTGGAAGATACTAGTTTTATATCCAAGGGGATAACAACAACCAAAAAAAATGATTCTTTTGAGACTTGCCTGTCTTGGTTCTCAAAAGAAATTCGACTTTACTGTTGGAGTGTTGTAATAGTAATAACCAGTCAATCAAAGCATTCTAATGAGAATTAAAAGCATGAGAAAGCCTTTACAAAGGCCTTGAAGTTCATTCTGTACAAAGCCCTCTTGCGGCAACGATGGATCTATTTTGTGTTGCATCCACTTGTTATTTTTCTGTGTATTTTTTAGTTTAAAGTCCCCCACCCAATGCCCATCTAGATTTCCCATATTACAGAAATGGGGCATTTCTTGAGACTGGAGAGCAATGGATGCCCACTTGCTACTTTTTATTGTTCAGTAGATATGTTCCCATTATGGCAGGTTATATCATAATATGGGGGCTAAATCAGCCACCTGGGCTCATTTATTTTTTATTTTTTAGTATAGTATATAGAAATTAGTATGTTCTGTTGTCGATTAGGGTCTGTCTGTTTGAGTTCAAGGCAGCTGGCAAACAGCTACCAAAGAACAGAATGACCCAAACATTTTTGTCACTGACAGGCTCCTACATCATGCTGACCCAGCCCAAGAAACAGCGGGTGAAAGAACCATCTGTGTACAACTTATTCACTACCATACATCACCAAATCTTGGAACAAGATGGGAGCCAAAACATGCGGCCATCCTTAGGGCAGCCAAAACAAGGTAGGAGAGGTAGAGCAATCCTGCTGCTATGATACTTCCACAGTTCTTAAACATTTTGACAAGTTAAAAACATACCTTGCCCATGAAATAGACTGGAGTGTCAAGGAAATTATAAGTCATGATTTTAGCATTAGGCCAGAGCTGAATTAAAGGGACAGGTTGAGGAGGTGGTAGAGACTTACAATAAGTCAATTGATTAGGCTGCAATTGTTTAGACAAGATTGCTAGAGGAAGAAAATATTTTTGGAGATCTCTTAAATCACACCAGGCAAAATAATTTAAGAATAAGAGGTCTACCTTAACAGATGGGAGAGGGAACACCATTCTCTTGGACATATTCCACCCTAAACTGCCTGATATACTTGACCAGTTATTGCTGATTGACAGGGCACGTAGAGGCTTGAGAGAAAGAAGATCAGAGGTTGAGCAGCCAAGGGATGTAATAGTGCCAGCGCACCATGACAGAAGTGAACACCATCCTAACAGCAGAGCAAGATAGAGCCCACCAGATCTAAATGGAAAGGATGAAGCAGCTAGGTTGAGAGGCGCCTTCCTCCCTGACACCTGTGCTGAAAAAAAGGATTCACTGTAATGCATTCAAGCCATTCTTAAAGGCCATTGGGCATGTGCAAAACCTGCTGAAACAGAGCAGATTTCAAACCAGCCCCGTTTTTTGATATGCATAGATGCTTTTTAAGTACCAATGAAGGGGTAGGGGCCCTACGGAACTGAAACCTATTACAGAAATAATGGGAAACTCATTTTTTCCCCAATTTTGGGCTTAATGCCCTTCCCCTGCAGAAAAATAATCTGAGTGTTTATAATCTACTGAAAATAAATTATTCACACATAAAAAAAAACTGGTAAGGCCCAAGTGACCCTGTGGATGAGCCTCCACTACCCAGCTCATGGAAGAGAGTGACAGGTATTAATTGATACTGGATATTCTGGCATCAGCAGGGATCTAGCCCCCTGCTGTCAGTAAACACTGCCAGACATGCTAATACACCATGGGTCACTACTGCATATTAATCCATGACATACCAATACATCTACATAAAAGGCTACATATCCTGTAGGGGCAAAGGTGTATGGATTTAAAACTAATTAATTTAGAAATAATTATTTTTCAATACAACCAAGAAAATGTTGTATTATTTTTTATATTTTTATGCACTACAAACTAAGTACAAACTCAATAAGCATTGTCCTTTTTTTAATATCCTATAGTCTCTAAAGTTTTCTCACAATACTACATATATTGAACAAGCTCAATGCCTGCACATTGTACTTATTTTTTTTTCTCAAGAACATTTTGTATTTTAAAAGACATTACCTCAAAAGGGTATGGTCCAATTTTATAATTACTTTAGTTTTTCTTGCTTCTTCCATTTGAACTTGCCAATTCTATGAATTAATAATCTAGTGAAAAATGTGGTACATGATGTGCTGATAAATATCTGGCCCAGGCAAGAACAGAATTTGTCTAGGACTATAGCCCAACATCTATAAATACTACACACAGAAACATGTAGGAAACCAAGATCCATAAAGGGGGTTTAATAGTAACAAAAAAAAGTAGTGATGTCAAAATAGTTTGCCTCATCTTAATATGAGTTATCTGATTATTGTAATGAATGTATTTAAATGTTCTCTTAACCCCTTAAGACAGCAGGACGTACCATGCCGTCCTTAATTGGCCGGCTCTAAACGCCGCAGGACGGCATGGAACGTCCTGGGCGGTCTTACCCCCCACGTGGCCGGCGGCACATGGCCGCTGCAGATCGCAGTCGGGGGGCATGCCTGGCCCCCCAGGCAGCCCCCCTGTGCCTGGGGACCGCGGTCTGCAGCTTCCGATCGCAGTGACAGGCTGTCACTGCGATTGGTATTTACCATGTGTCAGCCGATTTTAAAATCGGCTGACACATGGAGCCGGCCGCATTTTCACTCTGCAGATCGCGGTCGGGGGACATGCCTGGCCCCCCAGGCAGTCCCCCTGCGGTCAGTGACCGCGATCTACAGAGTATGATCGCAGGGAGAGGCTGTATCTGCGATCTGAATGCAGAGACAGCCTCTCCCTGCGATCTGATCGCAGTGACAGCCTGTCACTGCGATCAGAGTTACTATGTGTCAGCCTATTGGCTGACCCATAGTAACTGCAGGCAGGATCCCCCTGCAGATCGCGGTGGGGGGCATGCCTGGCCACCCAGGCACTCCCCCTGTGGCCAATTACCGCGATCTGCAGGAGGTGATCACAGTGACAGCCAGTCACTGTGATCACTGATCTTGTGTGTCAGCCAGTGATGTAAAATCACTGGCTGACACTGTCTCTGCCCCTCTCCTCCCCTCTTAACCCCTTAAAGTTTAAAATAAATTAAAGTTACAAATAAAATATACTTAGACCATTTATATATATATATATATATATATATATATATATTTTATATGATCTAAGTATATATATATATATATATATATATATATATATATATATAGACACATTTACACATACACTAAGTGTATTAATATATATATATCAGTGTATTAATATATATATTAATATCAAAATACACGTAGAAGGATATTGATTAAATATATACATAATTATAATTATATATATATTTTATAATAAAAAAATATGTAAATACGTTAAAAATAAAATAAAAATAAATAAATAAATAAATAATTAAAAATATATATATATGTGTGTAATTTCGTTCTAACTGTATTTTGATATTAAAGGACCACTCTAGGCACCCAGACCACTTCAGCTTAATGAAGTGGTCTGGGTGCCAGGTCCTTCTAGGGTTAACTAATTGTTTTATAAACATAGCAGTTTCAGAGAAACTGCTATGTTTATCAATTAGTTAAGCCTTCCCCCTAATCCGCTAGTGGCTGTCTCACTGACAGCCGCTAGAGGCGCTTGCGTGATTCTCACTGTGAAAATCACAGTGAGAGCACGCAAGCGTCCATAGGAAAGCATTATGAATGCTTTCCTATGTGACCGGCTGAATGCGCGCGCAGCTCTTGCCGCGCGTGCGCATTCAGCCGACGGGGAGGAGAAGAGGCGGATCGGAGGAGGAGAGCAGGAGGAGAGCTCTCCGCCCAGCGCTGAAAAAAGGTAAGATTTAACCCCTTTCCCCTTTCCAGAGCCGGGCGGGAGGGGGTCCCTGAGGGTGGGGGCACCCTCAGGGCACTCTAGTGCCAGGAAAACGAGTATGCTTTCCTGGCACTAGAGTGGTCCTTTAATATATATATATATATAGATATCAAAATACACGTAGAACAAAATAATATATATATGTATATACCTAAGTATATACGTATACATCACTATATGTATACCTATATATAAATAAAAATAATTGTAAAAAAATTATATACATATATATACATATATATATATACACACACATGTATATATAATAATTTTACATATATATTTATGTAATAATTTTACATAATTAGGTCCTTTTATTAATTACAATTTGCAGGACCTGCCTAACAACCCAGGCCGAAAGTATAGGGAATTTAATTTGCTAGCACTATATTTAACCCTATAACTTTCCAAGACACTATAAAACCTGTACATGGGGGGTACTGTTTTACTCGGGAGACATCGCTGAACACAAATATTTGTGTTTCAAAACCGTAAAATGTATTACAACAATGATATCGTCAGGGAAAGTGAAATTTATTGCATTTTTCGCACAGAAACGGCACTTACACTGACAATATTTTTGCTGTAATACTTTTTACTGTTTTGAAACACAAATATTTGTGTTCAGCAAAGTCTCCTGAGTATAACAGTACCCCTCATGTACAGGTTTTATGGTGTTTTCAAAAGTTACAGAGTCAAATATAAGGCTTGCGTTTCAGTTTTTTCACAATGAAATTCGCCAGATTGGTTACGTTGGCTTTGAGACCGTATAGTAGCCCAGAAATAAGAATTACCTCCATAATGACATACCATTTGCAAAAGTAGACAACCCAAGGTATTGCAAATGGGGTATGTTAAGTCTTTTTTAGTAGCCACTTAGTCACAAACACTGGCCAAAATTGGCTTTCAAGTTAGTTTTTTGCATTTTTCACACACAAACAAATATTAACGTTAACTTTGGCTAGTGTTTGTGACCAAGTGGCTACTAAAAAGACTGGACATACCCCATTTGCAATACCTTGGGTTGTCTACTTTTGCAAATGGTATGCCATCATGGGGGTAATTCTCATTCCTGGGCTACCATACATACTCAAAGGCAACGTAACCAAACTGGCAAATTTCAATGTGAAAAAACTGAAAAGTGTAACATGCTATATTTGACCCTGTAACTTCCCAAAACACCATGAAACCTGTACATAGGGGGTACTGTTTTACACGTGAGACATCGCTGAATACAAATATGTGTATTTTATTGCAGTAAAAGCAAACAGTATTATGACATTCACAGTTAGAATGTCACATAGAACTAAGACAATTTAAAAAAAATCGTATTTTCTCTCATTTTTTTATATTGTATTCATATTACGTTATGTTCCATACCTAAATATTTGATGTTAAATGAAAGCCATGTTTCCCCTGAATAAAATGATATATAATAAGTGTGGGTGCATTTAATATGAAAGAGGTAAATTATTATTGAACAGACATATAGTCAAAATCTGTGGTTTGTTTACATTTTTTTTGGTTCACAACTTGTACATTTGGCTGCGGTCTTAAGGGGTTAAAGAAAACCAACAAAGCACACATATATAAACAATAATAATAAGAGTTATTATCTTATATCATACCCCCATTATTAGATGTTAACATTTGTCTTTATGATTGCTATAGTGATATTTTAGCAAGCTAGAATATTACTGATACCGGAGAAACTGACGGAAGCCAAGCACAGAGAGATGGACACAGGTTTCTTCAGGAAGGAAGAGATTCTTTATTCGATTCACCGACCGGTACTCAGAGGGACTAATGTCACCAAAATACAACAAGATCTGAGCCCCGAACAATAGTGTAGGTCTCTTATATAGGCATGTAACTCCTCCCATAGTAAGCTCCACCCACACATACTCTTACCCAATCAATCGAACAAGAACTAACTTCCTGTTTGACCACATGGCAGCACAATGGAGGAGGGGAATACTATATCCTGTATCCTTGCACATGCTCCGTACACTACTGATTGTATCTTTGCCACGTGCAACCAACCGACCGATACATCAGTATATGCGCGCGCACATACCACGTGGTAATCTCGGCCTACTAAATTTATTTTTACCGAGATTCCACCACATTACTAGACAGAGTTATATAGATTATATCAGTTTATGTAGATTTATTATAGATAATGCTGGGAAGTTTAGTCACGGCACTATTTGTTTCACAGATTGGAGGCAGTGGGGAGATTCATCCAAGTTTCATGATCTAAAAAGGGGAGTGAAGGTGTAAAACAGGGGGAGCGACCAATGGAATGTATTGCAACAAAAACCCAAAATATAAGAACTCTAAGAACAATCAAAAGCCTGGAAAAATTGAAATAGCTTGCCCTTCAGTTAGTCCCCTCTCAGGTCCTAAAAATGTTTATGCTCACTTGTGCCATAACAGAGACAATACATAACATTTGCATATCGGTTTGATGATAATTGCTAATTTTTGCCTTCTTTGGACCTCTTCAGTAAGGTGTTGCTGATACCCTTATAGGCACAGTGAGCATGATATTCATTTCTGGATTACCCTTCTAACTTAAGTAAAGCCTAAGTAAATGCATTGCAACAAAAGCAGAGACTTATGGAATGTGTCTGTTGGTCTCACTGGTTTCCATAGTGATTGCCCCATCTTTAGTACTTTCCACCATATTTCAGAACATGACACATTAATAAATTTCCTCCAGTGTGTTCTCTTGTAGATATATTGCTAATATAGAACCAATTGGAGGGATGTTTTCACATAAACCTCTGGAGATTTAGCTCGTCCTTAGGCACTGGCTGATAGTGAGAGATTAACATGCAAAGACTGTTCAATTAAATAATGGTACACTATAAGACAAATATAACTTAAACAGAATGAATAAAGGGATAATCATAATCAGTCAATAAAGCCCCACTGCACACATGCAACATTTTTATTTTATTTTATATATTTATGAGTTATAATATTTTATTTTGTGTTTTTATGGATTTTAGGACAAATATTGTAAACACAAACATATATATATCTCCTCCAAAGTCTGAAGATTAAAGAGACGAAACGCGTAAAGCAGACTGACGGTGTACTATTGGTCCATTCTACCAATTTGAAGACCATCACCACAGACTGCTACACCTGGGAATACAGCCCATTTGAGGCATCAGCTTTTTGCACATATTGAATGTTTTCAATTGTGCCACATCTTTGTGAGTGCCATATTTTTTTTTTATTACTGTTGATATTACAGTTTACACTATGATGTTTTCCTTTTTTTCTTTTTATATGAGTGTTTCGTGCCCATCGACTAGAGGCTAATTAAACCAATCACTAAGTTTGTGATAAGTGGCGCCCTATTTCTGTATTTTAACTTTGTTACTATACGTTTTTTTCTGTGCACTGTAAGTGAAAAAAAGGAAACAATACTGGGAAAAAGAGGCGCAGTAGTAATAAAGAAAAGTGTATATTTGTTTATTATATATTTATAAATATTTGTAGATTTTTTTTTTAAATGTGCCTCTTTTGTTTCTCCTCTGTGATCACTTCTCACTTGATCTGTGAATAAAATCAAGATTGGCTGTCCCCTAATCATCAATCAGCTTTTTTTCCATCTATTTTTGGCACCACGGTCGGAACTATGAATCACGAAACAAACAGCTTCATCCATTGTCCATTTTGCTTGTTTTCTTATATGTCTTTATAGCGTTTTGAAGTCCGGGATTTCTGACAAATTGCTGATCACCCAAAATTCTGATAAATCACAATTCATTTTAAATTGATGCACAAGTCCATTAGATACCCATCAAATACTTGGTAAAAAAAAGATATTGCACTTCATTTCTTTTTTTATATGTATATGTGTTTGTGCTGTTCTAAATGGTAAAGATTCAGTAAAGAACAGGAAAGAAAGTCCATTTACTATTTATTTATTATGTTTTGAGTCCACCATACCTTTAAGTTGCATTAAATATATATATATGGCAGATTTTGCCTTATAATTGCAGTGTGTACACAATATTTTTACAGTTTGGTTCAGCAATATTAACTTTCAAAGACTTCTGTTTCAAACACTTTGGCCAGTGTTTGTGACCAAATGGTTTCTAAAAAAGACTGGACATACTCCATTTGCAATACCTTGGGTTGTCTACTATTGCAAATGGTGTGCCATTATGGGTGTAAGTTTAATTCCTGGGCTACTATACAGTCTCAAAGGCAACGTAACCAATCTGGCGAATTTCAATTTCAAATGTAACGTGCTATATTTGACCCTGTAACTTCCCAAAACACCATAAAACCTTTACATAGGGGGTACTGTTTTACACATGAGACTATGCTGAATATAAATATGTGTATTTTATTGCAGTAAAATCAAACAGTATTATGACATTGACAGTTAAAATGTCATGTAGAACTAAAAAAATAACAACATTTCTTATTTTCTCCCATTTTTTTCATATTAAATTATGTTTCATAGCTAAATATTTGATATTAAATGAAAGCCATGTTTCCCCTGAATAAAATGATATATAATAAGGGTGGGTGCATTTAATATGAAAGAGGTGAATTACGGTTGGACAGACATATAGCGCAAATGGCAAGTTTTGTTTACATTTTGTTTTATTCACAACGTGTAGATTTGGCTGAGTCCTTAAGGGGTTAATGCATATATCATATATAAATATTAGTATATTAATATATTCTTTTTACTTCTCCTCCTTTTTCCTCCTATTACTTTACTCGCTGCTTCTTCTCACTTGAGCTGTGAATTAAATTGCAGGAAAATTCACATATCAGTGTACTGTAAAATATATTCATAATATTCCCCAAAAAACATTATGCATATATTTTATAGTATGCTGATTAATCCATTTTTGTAACATTTTGATATATCCAAAAAAAAAATCCAAAAATATATTCATGGACAAAATTGATCCAAACTAAAATGGCACATGGACACATTTCAGACCACACATTGTTTTTCTTCACTTTAATTTAACAGGTGGGTTCTTACCAAACCAGAATTCTGTATCTAATGTTTTGTGTGGCATAGATCTAGTGATTTTTTTTTTCCAGTTTGTCTTTCTATTTCTGTCATATTTTTTATAATACTTTGGGAAAGACAGATAATAATGGGAAAGATTGAGTTCAGTTATATATATATATATATATATATATATATATATATGCTCTTAACAAAAGTGACTTCTTTAAAATTACAACATTAAGAAAGGCATAAATATAGAGAAAGTATTTCTGAAGTTCTTTAGTCACGTATAGAGACAGGATTCCTGGAGGTTCACCGGTTACTATATGATTTTCTTCAACATGAGAAAGTCCATTGTACTTAATTGTCAAACTTTAGAAGAAGCTCTTGTATTATTAACATTTTAAGACTCTATATTAAATTTGCTACTCACGGTTAGCAAATATAGGCCAAATATAGGCCTCAATGTAATAAATGTAGGTAGGCATTTCAAATGTTTAAATATTTTTGGCTAAATTTTAATGGTTTATTTTTTTATATAAAATATTAAAATTGTAAAAACATATATTTAAAAATATCAATATAACAAAATCATAAAAATATTAAAATATTTTTAAATATATTAAATCATTTTAAAAGTGTATTCAAAAATATGAAATCATTTGAAAAGTGTGTCCAGAAAATATAAAATTGAGCCATAATAATATATATCTTTAGCTATTTAAAGGTTCAAGCTAACAGGGAATTCATAATATTGAGAAGATGCCATTTTGAGTAATTGCTGTATTTGGGGCATGTGTGTAGGTGTTAAAAACAAAAACATATTATTAAATAAAATGTGAAGTAGCACATGATGACTGCAGGTTATTATAATGTAATAGTATATAATAATATAAAGTCAGAGGTGAAGGAGTTAATGGGATATTTTTCTGAGCTCTTGTCAGACAGAACGTTGAATTCTACCGCCATGAAAAGAAGTATTATTCATTCCCTATTTTGCTATTTGCAAAGCAGTTACGCTTGATAGGATTTTTTTATAGCGTCTTTTGTATGACTACCGTTTATGATCAAATATTGTTTTTTCTTTTACCCGCCTTTCACCTCCGCTACTTTAACATATCATGTGGCATGTAAAGACAGGTTCATTCCTCTTGGAAACAGAATAGAAAAATTCTTATGAGACCATATAAAAATTGTACTAATGTACCTAATGCAAATACAAACAAATGCATTACACAAAATAAAAAAATGCAAAGTTTCTTATGCACTTTGTGTGTGTATTTTTGTGCAATTCTTCACCAAATCACTTAGAATCATAAAATATAGACATTAACACAGAAAGCATTGCCAGACCTTTAGCTTTCCTGATCATAGTTATCCTTTATAAGTTTCCTTTGCAAACATTTGCAGATTTTTCCGTTTCTTTTTAACCAGAAGTGCAAATAAGTCTCTAAAGCTGGGTTGGCCATTTTGTAGAAAGTGATCTACTAGTCAATCACAGCCAGCACACTAGTCGAACAATAAGCACCCACTCCACTGTCAAAGCACTTACCACCTTGTCATAACACACCCATACCTGTCATGTACCCTCCAGCCAGTCATATATACCCCATCATGTCATAACGCTCCCCACCCTGCCCTAACAACCACCCTGTCATATATACCCTAACTTGACGTAACACCCACCACTTTATCATAACACCCCCCACCCTGTCACGTGCCATTCATATTGCCATATGTCCCCCTTGCCCATCATAACACTCTCCATCCTGTCCCACACGTTATTTTATTGTGGCCTACATTTTGCAATTCCCTCATACATTAATATTATTGGCATTTATATGGTGCCAAATTATTCCGCAGCACTTTGCAATACTATAAATGGGGGAATTAAGAACACACCAGACAGACTATTACAGATTTTGAACCATAAGTTGACCCTCACAAGTTAAAGCTTACAATCTAAAGGTGGTGTGGTGTAAAACACAATATGAAGGGCAGTTTAGAGGATAGCAACCAAGTGTCAGGGAGTAAGAGTAACACTGTACATTGCTGTTTGTTGTATTATTCAGGAGCTATGTGATACGATCATGCGTTCTTCAGATAACTGTGAGTTTTATTGCTGTGGAGCTCTGTGTCACATTCATACAAACCGTACATTACTGTGAGTTTTATTGCTGTGGATCTCTGTGATACACTCACACACTGTGCATTACTGAGAGTATTATTAAACTCTTCAACTAACTGAAAGCAGGATTTTGTTTCCCTTGCACTTTTCAGCTGCTCTTGTTTGGTTATCGTGAGTCCCTTCAATCTGTCAATGCAGAATATTGTTTTGTAAATAGCTCTGCACAGTGACACACATAGCTTGCCTTGCTAAAGGCTCTGGTTATGTAAATGGGCAGAACATTTTACCCAGTAAAAAAAGCTGCACCTGCCACTGCAGAACATTGTATTGTAATTAGCTCCACACAGTGACGCACAGAGCCTGACTAATGTAAGGTGCTACGTATGTCAATGTGCAGAGCATTTCACCCAGCAAAAGGAGCTATGTCTGTGAATGCAGAGCATTGCTTTGTAAAAAAGTGACACACACACAGCTGAACAATGTAAATAACTAACAGGTCCATGAGAAATATTTCTATTAATGCATTGGCAATTTTTCCCTGATGTACAGTAACAAAAAACAAGAAGCTTTTATTCACTAAACGATGGATGATATAATTCAAGCTAAAACTTCAGATATGGAAAATGACTTCAACTCCACTGTAGTAACAGCTAGGCTACTTTAGTTGGAGTATTTCCGTTTTAACTTCAATGCACTACATTTTGAAATGTATTGAATAAACAAACATCCATAATAAGAGTACAATTAAGCTAGTTAATAAAATCTGTATGCACTTTAAAACTAGTGAATCCTAACTGATCCTGGTCAACTACTAATTTATGTGGGTTGGCTCTATTTTACATATGGAGGACTGGGGAAATGCCTGGAACCTTATTCACTAAACACTGGCAAAATTTGGGCAAAAATAGCTGATTTGGAAAAGTTGCCACTGCGTGGCTGTTTTAGCTAAAATTTTCTCATTGAGTTTTCAATTTCTTACAGAATGAAGTGGAACAAATAAACTCCTCACGTTTTGCTACTTTGAAATGTGTGTAAGATCTTCTATTCTATTGGCAAGCATTGCTTTGTATTTAAAAATGAAATAGTATTTAGAGATGAGTCCTGGGTATTAGGATGTTCAGGAGGAACCTCCACATGCACTAAAGACATCCACGACTTTGGAGAAATGTGTAGGGTACATTATAGTTAGCTATGCTTTTTTCTTTAGTCTCTCAATAATTTGCTTTTCTACTTCAGCCAACCCTCTCTGCCTCCATCCCAACCCCCCTCATCAAATTTGTAGGATTTTTAAAAAAAAATTGCTAAAAATTTGTTCTCTACATGACATCTGAGAACTGCAATTCTGCTGCTCGCTGCAACTGACATAAACCATTGCTATGCCCATATAGCATTACAACATTATCTTACATGGCAATATAAAAAACTGCAACTCTTAGGAGGCATCTTGAACCTCACATCAAAATGTCTAGCACTTCTCTTTTTTGGTGCAAAATGACTGGTTTAGAAACTGCTGTACTAAACATATACATGTTCAGCTATGGGACTGTGTCTTTTAGTAACTCTATTATATATTACATCTGCAACATCTGCATGAGCTAAACAAAAAAAAAATGAAATTGGCTTAGATACTTGTTTTGACACATACTGTCTCTAAGGGGGAGTATTTGTGAAAAAACGAAAACTGTACTAACAAATCTGTGTAACATAATGTAAGGCAAAAAATATATTTATGAATTGCAAGTACAAATGTGAGAAATGTTGTGAATATGCAAATTTCTTTTCAGATGTAAGGGTTAAATAAGACTTCTAATCCATAATTTCTGCAAATAATATTTGTTTTATAAAAATAATACATGGTCCTCTTGTGATATTTCTTCTGTTCCTTGCATGCTCAGTACAGCTACGCTATTACTAACATATTTTATGGTTATTTTTAAAGACAGAGGCATCTGTTATTCTCAGCCTCATCTAGAATATTCGTTTTACTAATTACATTTTGCAATTACAGTATGTATTAGTATTTATTAATAGTATCTTTGATTCTTTATAGTTTTGTTTTTACATTTCAGCTCCAATATGTCCAGCAGCTACAAGCAAGTAGCAATCACTTCTCTTCTTCTATCCTTTGCTTCTTCTGGACTGTTATTGCTTAGTAGATTTGTGCACGGCAAAACAATTTATTTCGGTGAAACCACTTCCTCTGAAAAAAAAAACATTTGGGACAGTCAAATTTCAGTCACATGGCAGTTTGGCTCATTGTAATTTTTTTAATGAAAAAACGTTCAGGAAAGCTTATTTTTTTTCCACTATTTAATTCGCAGACCAGGTGAGAAAAAGTAACCAATGAAGGAAAAAATAAAAGTAGTAAAACAATCTATATTCCTGTATTATATTGAATATATTTAATAAATATATTAAATAAATAATATAAAAATTTATTATTTTCCACTGCTCCTTTTCCCCCCTCTTTGTTTCCCTCCTTCTCACTTGATCTGTGTATAAAATCAACATTTATTTCATGTCCCCTAGCCATCAATCATCTTTTTTCCTATCAATAATCTCTTTTTTGGCGTCACAGATGGAATTCTGAATCGTGAATCAAAACGAACATGCATGTCCATTGGTTCATGATTTGGTTACATTTTGGCTTGGCCGACCGGCCCAAATTAAGACAAATTGCTGTTGGTAACAAAATGAATCTCCAAGTATACTGCTTAGACCTTTATCTCTTACTTGAAGTTTGGTAAAGATGTATATATGATTAATTAGTAACACCTGCCAATTACAACATTTAGTCTCTTTCAGATGTAGGTGTTAATCTCTTAAGGACACAGGCAATTGTACAACGTCTGACAAAATCAAAACCGAAATAAAACCTAGAATTTGAACTACATGTTTGTTCAACCATAATTTGCCTCATTCATATTAAGTGCACACATACTTATTATATATCATTTTGTTTAGGAGAATTAGGGCTTTCATTTCACACCATATATTTATGCATGAAACATAATTTAAAAATAAAAACAGTATCAGTGCTTAGTTGATATACCCCTATTGTACACTTAGGGGTCAACAAAAAAGATATATGATAAAGAGTCCCGGTTTGAATCTTTATGTGGGTGCTTTCAAGTGTCCGCAGGGATTTGATAGTTGTAACAATAGTGAATAAACTTTGTCTTTACATGTGTAACGGCTACCCTGGTAGTGAGAGGGTATCAGCCGTTGGAGACGTCCTTTTCCCTGGCAAGTCGCTGTGTAGTAATAGAGCTGGTATAATCCCATCCACAAGATCCAGGGGGAGAGTCAGGTTCAGCTGTAGAAAAAGGCAAGGTAATAATCCAATACAATCCCCTTCCAAGAACGAGACGAGGCTACGTTTTGAAGGGTCAAGAAGAACTGAACTCTAGATTTATTCACACACTGTCTTATAAAGGATTCTCCCATGCAAGGGAGGGATTTACAATACACCAATAACACAATGGTTACATCCCACAGATTCCCTCTCTTAGCCTGAGAGGTAATCCAATTATTCATACAGTTTAAAACATACTTTTTAACCAACATTCATAACTCTAAAACCATACATCCAATTCACATAAATAATAATTACATATTCACAATCAATCCATTCAGGGGAACAACATATCAAAAAATGGCATGAATCAGACCAGGGGTTCAGAAGTTAGTAAAATATCTTTTGGGCCCTGGCTGGCACATGGCTATCTGGCCCAGACCGGTTTTCAGAGTCTTCTATCCTGGAGATAATTGAGAAGTAATTCAATTATCTCCCAGGACAGAGACAAGACTCCATTATGCACATGGTGAGCACAAAGCATTAAAATACTATAAAATACACAAAGTCACATTTTATACATAAAACACAGACATGTCACATATCCCCAGATAGCTGGGATCAGAGCGCACAAAACTACCAAATAGCGCTCAGATCCTATTCACACATGAACCAGGTAATCCATTCCAGGGTGGTTATAGTCTCTGAAAAAGGGCTGACTTGGTAACAAATATTCCCAGGTAATTGTAAAGTTCTGTTACAGAACTGCAGGGCCATAGTCGCAGGGCAGGAGGCTAGCAATAAGTCCTCTCCAATGCCCAGTGGCAAATGGCAGTTTGTCACATATCTCCTCTTTGGGGGAAGACTAACCAGGCACCTGACCTTCTGTTGGTCAGTGCCTCCGTTAGTCGATCCACCAACCCACAATAAGCCAGTGCTAGAGCAGCCCCCCCACAACAACACAGTGCAAGAGCAGCCCACCCACAACAAACAGTTACTGCACCTGGGTATTTCGCTGTGGTGATGGGGCAACACGCTGTGGGGACTTGAGGGAGGGTAGAGGCCGACTGCACTCTGCCCAGCTGCCAGCTCTTCGGCTGGGGTGCTGGGACCATAGTCCGGCTCAGTAGCCAGGGGAACATGGGAGTCAGTGGGGGTTAACATCGCCTCTGTTAACCCTGGGGCCACGTTAGGAGTTAGCTGGGGAGGGGAATTTGTACTTACCCCATCCTCCTGTTTTCCCAGTGAGGGCAGTTGGGGATCTGGACAGGCTGTCCAGCATCCCTGTAGGTCAGGCACAGAGACCACGGTCCCATCTGTGCCATCTGGGAGATTGGTGTCTCCCCTTGTTAGGGTAAGCTGCCACTGGGTAGAGAGGGTGCTGCGCTCCTCTACCTGAAACACAGGCTGCCGCTGGAGAGGGAGACCGCCTGTCTCCACTCCCATAACATTGTCCTGCTGCTGGGTAGAGAGACCAACTGCCTCTGCTCCCTGTAGCACACACTGCTGCTGGGGGGGAAGGATGGCACCTTCGGCCCCCTGTAACTGACACGGCTGCTGGGGGGGAAGGATGGCACCTTCGGCCCCCTGTAACTCACACTGCCGCTGGGGAGGAAGGACGGCACCTTCAGCTCCCTGGGGTACACACTGCCGCTGGGGAGGAAGGACAGTACCTTCAGCTCCCTCGGGTACACTCTGCCGCTGGGGAGGAAGGACGGCACCTTCAGCTCCCTGGGGTACACACTGCCGCTGGGGAGGAAGGACGGCACCTTCAGCTCCCTGGGGTGCACACTGCCGCTGGGGAGGAAGGACGGCACCTTCAGCTCCCTGGGACACACACTGCCGCTGGGGAGGAAGGACGGCACCTTCAGCTCCCTGGGTTACACACTGCCGCTGGAGATTGGGTGTCCATATCCTCACCCTCCACAGTTGTCGCTCAAATGCCCTTGCCTCACTGTTCTCAGCATCTAACTGGTGCATTACTTGAGAGACCACCTCGTTTGAAAGGTCTGGGCCATAGCAGACCAACCGCCTCTTTACCTCCTCAAAGTAAGCGTCACCCTCGTAGCGACGTATCCTTTTGAGGTGCTCTTCGCAGGGCTCTATCCATGCCTGCTCCATGCTGCCGTAGGTAGGGATGCTGCGCAGAGGCTAGCGTTGCCCTCAATTTGTAACTCTATTCAGCACTTGCTCTTTGGATGAAAGGACCATCCCGCCGCTGCCCCCAATGTATCGGCTACCCTGGTAGTGAGAGGGTATCAGCCGTTGGAGACTTCCTTTTCCCTGGTAAGTCGCTGTGTAGTAATAGAGCTGGTATAATCCCATCCACAAGATCCAGGGGGAGAGTCAGGTTCAGCTATAGAAAAAGGCAAGGTAATAATCCAATACAATCCCCTTCCAAGAATGAGACAAGGCTACGTTTTGAAGGGTCAAGAAGAACTGAACTCTAAATTTATTCACACACTGTCTTATAAAGGATTCTCCCATGCAAGGGAGGGATTTACAATACACCAATCACACAATGGTTACATCCCACAGATTCCCTATCTTAGCCTGAGAGGTAATCCAATTATACATACAGTTTAAAACATACTTTTTAACCAACATTCATAACTCTAAAACCATACATCCAATTCACATAAATAATAATTACATATTCACAATCAATCCATTCAGGGGAACAACATATCAAAAAATGGCATGAATCAGACCAGGGGTTCAGAAGTTAGTAAAATATCTTTTGGGCCCTGGCTGGCACATGGCTATCTGGCCCAGACCGGTTTTCAGAGTCTCCTATCCCGGAGATAATTGATAAGTAATTCAATTATCTCCGAGGACAGAGACAAGACTCCATTATGCACATGGTGAGCACAACGCATTAAAATACATAAAACACAGACATGTCACATACCCCCAGATAGCTGGGATCTGAGCGCACAAAACTACCAAATAGCGCTCAGATCCTATTCACACATGAACCAGGTAATCCATTCCAGGGTGGTTATAGTCTCTGAAAAAGGGCTGACTTGGTAACAAATATTCCCAGGTAATTGTAAATATATACAAACCAAAAAGTGAATATAAACTTATATACAAGTGAGAATAGGGTATAATGGCCAAATTATTCCCACTATAAATTGGTAATGGATATAGCGTAATATAAGTATGTTAAATCTGTGTATAAACTAGGTACAGTTTTAGCAATAATGTAGCAAAATCTGAGGACCTGTTCACAGGTTTGCAGTGTACCTCCGAGACTGCAGACCTGCAACAAATCAATGTTGCAACTATGGTCTGCTAAAGCAGAAGCTAACGAATTGGCTGAACAAAAAACTACCATAGACGTGATCTAAAATCATGGAGGAAAAAGCCTCTGAATATCGCCAATAAGATCAAATGACTAGTGCACAGGCATATTGTGAGGGACCTGATTGTGGATTAAATCGGGCTGTATGGTTTTCTCACCCAGTATTCAGTGAACGGGATTCAGAGGCTGCAAGTTAGCACAGAATCACCAATGTCCCCTGGTCCAGTTTAGTAGACCAATCACGTAATGTAGTTGCAGCCACTGCAAAAACTAGTAGATGCAGCGTAATGTTGTTATATCATAACATATGTAGCATATACGTAGCAATAATGTACCAAAAACGGAGGACCTGTTCACAAGTTTTCAGTGTACCTCCGAGACTGCAGACCTGCAGCAAGTCAATGTTGCAATTGTGGTCTGCTAGAGTAGAAGCTGACGATTTGGCTAAACAAAATTAACTTAAACGTGGTCTAAAATCATGGAGGAAAAAACCTCTAAGTGTCGCCAAGACAGTATTTAGTGAACGGGATTCAACGGGTAGTAGGCATAAAAACGGTCTTAAGCCCACACTGCAAGTTAGCACAGAATCACCGATGTCCCCTTAACATATGTAGCATATACGTAGCAATAATGTAGCAAAATAGGAGGACCTGTTCACAAGTTTTCAGTGTACCTCCGAGATTGCAGACCTGCAACAAGACAATGTTGCAATTGTGGTCTGCTAGAGTTGAAGCTCACGAATTGGCTAAACTAAATTAACATAAACGTGGTCTAAAATCATGGAGGAAAAAACCTCTAAGTGTAACCAAGCCAGTATTCAGTGAACGGGATTCAGAGGGTAGTAGGCATAAAAACGGTCTTGAGCCCACACTGCAAGTTAGCACAGAATCACCAAATGTCCCCTGACGCGCGCGTTTCGCCCACAACTCATCAGAGGGGAACCGATGTGTGGTACATGGCCAAGTATTTAAAGGGCATACAGTCACCTGATTGGAAGGTTAAAAAAAAAAAAACGCTGTTTCGATTGGCCAATGGCAATGAAGGAATTTTGTGACGTAAGATAAGTCCAAAACTGAAAGGGTGTTTAACCCTTTCTGAGTTTTAAAGCTCAATCGCTCTTATAGAGACAGTTAGTCAATGTTGGTAAGTTACATTGACTGCAATTATAGAAGCTCAAAGATGTTTTAATATATGCAAAATTGTACCGCAGAGTTAGATAATGAAAATTAAATTGGAATCCACCCGAAGAGGGCAGTGAAATAGTACGCTTACATAGCATACTGGCAGAGAGTTAGATCCCTTTATTTTAGTTATGTTCAGACTACAGAGACTTAGTATGATTAAGAGTTGAACGTCACAGTATTTAGTGACATGAGCTGAGTCCAAAGTTGTGAAGGAATTTAACCCTCTCTCGTCATGATCGCTCGTAGACAACATTAAAAAATGATGAAAAAATAAGAGGAAAATAAATAAATGACGTTGACTGAAACTCTATTGCAATGACATGGTATATTTAAAGATGAGGGACCTCCGAGTTAGTAAATTGAATTGGTAATTTGAATGTAGTAAGAAGTTTAGCAAGCCGATTTCTTCAGGATGACAGGGTGTTGAACACAATGAAGTGATATAAAATGTGCTTCCTACATTCAATAAGGCACCTCCAAGTTTCGTTTGATAGCATTAGATGCCGTGGTGTGTGTGGCTGTAAGCAGATCGGCTTCATATACTGAGTATCGGGTATTGTGTCCCCTATACTTAGACACTTAATGTAATATGCATATCAGCATTAGAGATACTTTTAGTGAAAATAGTAATAGTGGCCCAAAATAATATGATCACTCTGGGAGTCAAAGTACTTAGGGAAAAATAATGATAACACTATTGTAACAATTACAACATGTAGCGTACAGTACTGAGTAATTGTACCGCCCTTCCAAAGTGACATTAAATGATAGATGTGAATGAAGTCCATGCTGGGTTGCTACTATAGAAGGGGGGGGGGGGGGAAAGAGGGACATGTTGTCCGTTGGTGCAGATCCATAACATAATACTGGTGGTAGTACCCAATGGTAAAGAAACAGAAGTGGAACCTTTACTGTGAATGTATAAACGGGGTAAAATGTAATTCTTCATTCAAACCTTCAGGGGCTAAAGTTTTAAATTCATAAATCCATCTGGATTCTTTTTGGAGAAGTATTCGGTTATAGTTCCCTTTTCTGGAATTAAGAATCACTCTTTCCAAAGCCTGAAAAGAAAGATGATTAGGATTGCCGTCGTGAAAATTCCTTACATGATTTGCTACAGGGGTGCTTAAATTAGGATTTTTCACTGAATTCACGTGTTGTAGAATTCATCTCCTAAGTTCTTGGTAAGTTTTACCAATGTACTGCTTGCCGCATGAGCATGTAATGACGTATATGACACGTGTGGTACTGCAGTTTATGAAATGTTTAATCTGGAATTCCTTTTTGGTACATTATTGCTACGTATATGCTACATATGTTATGATATAACAACATTACGCTGCATCTACTAGTTTTTGCAGTGGCTGCAACTACATTACGTGATTGGTCTACTAAACTGGACCAGTGGACATTGGTGATTCTGTGCTAACTTGCAGCCTCTGAATCCCGTTCACTGAATACTGGGTGAGAAAACCATACAGCCCGATTTAATCCACAATCAGGTCCCTCACAATATGCCTGTGCACTAGTCATTTGATCTTATTGGCGATATTCAGAGGCTTTTTCCTCCATGATTTTAGATCATGTCTTTGGCAGTTTTTTGTTCAGCCAATTCGTTAGCTTCTGCTTTAGCAGACCATAGTTGCAACATTGATTTGTTGCAGGTCTGCAGTCTCGGAGGTACACTGCAAACCTGTGAACAGGTCCTCAGATTTTGCTACATTATTGCTAAAACTGTACCTAGTTTATACACAGATTTAACATACTTATATTACGCTATATCCATTACCAATTTATAGTGGGAATAATTTGGCCATTATACCCTATTCTCACTTGTATATAAGTTTATATTCACTTTTTGGTTTGTATATAGTATATGTATTTATTTCTTTTAAAATGTATTTAATAAAAGTTAATTTTTAATCAGGGCACTCAATTGTTCCTCTTTTTGTTATTACTACCGTGGTAGTTCTTGGTGCGTTAACCCCACTTTAGAGTGTTTCCCTTTATGCTTCCATCCCTCCTTTTTTCAGGTAATTGTAAAGTTCTGTTACAGAACTGCAGGGCCATAGTCGTAGGGCAGGAGGCTAGCAATAAGTCCTCTCCAATGCCCAGTGGCAAACGGCCTTTAATAAAAAAGATACTGACATAGCGTGATACAGTTACAAAGTTTTATTTCCCATACGAAACCCCCCCATAAGAGGAACTCTTACAGTATAAAATGGTGAAACTTATTTCTAAGATTCACTATCAAAGCATGGTAATACAGAGTATTGGTTAGTGGGTAGATGGTTACCGCTCCGTTGATCTTTAGTTCCAGACCAGTCCTGTGCACTCAGGTTGGTCCTTACAGAGACGCCAATTAACCGGTACTGCTGCAATTACTTCAAATTCAAAAGTCCCGCCAGAAACACGATCTACGCATTTCGCTCGTTCCAACGAGCTTTCTCAAGATACAGTGTACTGGGGACTGTGCTTACAATACATCAATCAATTATAAAATCATTCCATTGAAAAATCATTCAATTAAAAAATCATCTCATACATATAAATCTTCTGTGTGTCTCCACATTCCATGAACCTCATAATCTTTTTAATCTTATGACCACATATAATCATTTCGTTAAAACGTGAACTATAAGTCATGAATTTATGATTAATAGACAATTTAAATCAATATAATCTTATGTTACTGACGAAACAATTAGTTCCACTCTTACATGCAGTAAAAATTAGTTTAAGCAAACGACTTCTATTCCGTTTCTTTATAGATAAAAACTTAATTAAAACTTGAACCTTTACTCAATGTAACATCAATCCATTTTCAAGCCTAGTATATGGTATAACTTTATGCGTGATTTAAATCAGCTCAATCTTATGTATCTGATAACAACACGCAATTATTTAATTTTGGTTAATATAAATATGCGTAATTAAGTTACAGATTATAAATCATAGATCAATATACAGTTTAGATCGCCATAGTCTTACTTAGCTGACGGAACTATTAAGTTCCGATTTTTTACGCAATAAAAGTTAAATTTATTAAACAAATTATATCTTGCTGTTGCTCTATTTGTTCAGGACTTGATTAAAACACAAACCTTAAATTAATGTATAATAGATCAGTTTCTAAACCTAGTTCAAACCAGGTAAAACATAGCAGACACTTTCAATCAGTACACTCTTCTGTCCCTAATGAAAGCCAATAAGTCCCAATCTTTTGTGCAGTAAAAAAATAATGAACAATATATTATTCTCCATTTTGTCATATGTTTCCGATCTTATTGTACTTTCTTCCTGTATGCTGTTCACAGCCTTAAAGGACCACTCTAGTGCCAGGAAAACATACTCGTTTTCCTGGCACTAGAGTACCCTGAGGGTGCCCCCACCCTCAGGGACCCCCTCCCGCCGGGCTCTGGAGAGAGGAAGGGGTTAAACTTACCTCTTTTTCCAGCGCCGGGCGGGGAGCTTTCCTCCTCCTCTCCATCTTGATCGCGACGTCATCGGCTGAATGCGCATGCGCGGCAGGAGCCGCGCTCGCATTCAGCCCGTCGCATAGGAAAGCATTTACAATGCTTTCCTATGGACGCTTGCGTGCTCTCACTGTGATTTTCACAGTGAGAAGCACGCAAGCGCCTCTAGCGGCTGTCAATGAGACAGCCACTAGAGGATTTGGAGGCTGGATTAACCCTCATTATAAACATAGCAGTTTCTCTGAAACTGCTATGTTTATAAAAAAAAGGGTTAATCCTAGAGGTACCTGGCACCCAGACCACTTCATTAAGCTGAAGTGGTCTGGGTGCCTAGAGTGGTCCTTTAAAAATAACGATCAAAATATTGCAATCTTAGTGAAAATGTCCTTTTGTCTTTATATACTTCTGCTTCTAGATGTGTGCAGACATCCCTATAATCGTACTTAAAAGGAACAAATATAACTATTTCCGCTTTGAAACAAAGTGGCACTTACAGAAGTCAAGTCAGGAACTTCTAAGGGGGCAGCTGTGGCCCCCATGTATGCAAATACTTACATGTACCACTTTGAAGGTAAATATATATTGCAAAAATATGCTGATCACATTATAAGATCTTATTGTTACATTGACAATATTTTAATCCTTTGGAAAGGTACTAAGGATGAGACACAGCAATATGTAAATTATATAATTGAATTACCTACCCTATAAAAGTCACCTCACAAACTGATTTGAACAATTTTTAGACCTAGAGATCATGTCAACATTGGGGAAGTTTGAATA
Source organism: Pelobates fuscus (assembly GCF_036172605.1). Classification (NCBI taxonomy): domain Eukaryota; kingdom Metazoa; phylum Chordata; class Amphibia; order Anura; family Pelobatidae; genus Pelobates; species Pelobates fuscus. Next base: position 238,068,846 of record NC_086321.1, on the reverse strand, counting down.
TAAAGAATATAATAAACCTACGGATTGGAATACCATTTTACATTATCAAAGTGCCCAAACATTTAAAGGACTAACTCCCACTTTCAGGAGGAACAACTTGTAATAATGTAAATGAAAATTCTATCTAGGCGAAGTAAGAAAAATATCTCAGATAGGGCATAAAGCAAAGAAAAATATAACATTATAGATGTAGAGGGACAAAAAGAATCCCCGTCTAGAGTCATATTCCTAATGGTTTACAATACAGATAGTGCTTCTCTGGCAAATACAATTAATACGAATTAAACCTTTTTGAGAAGTGACACCTCCTTGCATAATATCTTTCAACAGAGGCCAATGTTTTGTTTTAAAAGAAATACAAATCTAAGGGACCTTCTGGTTTGTACTGTCTATAGTTATATGTCGGTTGTTAAAGGACCACTCTAGGCACCCAGACCACTTCAGCTTAATGAAGTGGTCTGGGTGCCAGGTCCAGCTAGGGTTAACTAATTTTTTTATAAACATAGCAGTTTCAGAGAAACTGCTATGTTTATCAATTAGTTAAGCCTTCCCCTATTTCCTCTAGTGGCTGTCTCACTGACAGCCGCTAGAGGCGCTTGCGTGATTCTCACTGTGAAAATCACAGTGAGAGCACGCAAGCGTCCATAGGAAAGCATTGTAAATGCTTTCCTATGCGACCTGCTGAATGCGCGCGCAGCTCTTGCCGCGCGTGCGCATTCAGCCGACGGGGAGGAACGGAGGCGGAGAGGAGGAGGAGAGCTCCCCGCCCAGCGCTGGAAAAAGGTAAGTTTTAACCCTTTTCCCCTTTCCAGAGCCGGGCGGGAGGGGGTCCCTGAGGGTGGGGGCACCCTCAGGGCACTCTAGTGCCAGGAAAACGAGTATGCTTTCCTGGCACTAGAGTGGTCCTTTAAGAACACTAAAAATCCTGGATGCATCAGATGTTTAGGATGTGTCACTTATGGGCACCTTATTCCGTCCAAGACTTTCAACCATCCACATACATGCAAACAGTATAACATTAGACATAGAATCAATTACCGTATGGATTATGTTATTTATAAATTAACATGCCCGTGTGGACATAATTATGTATTTGAGAGATACAAATGGCACAGGTTGAGTAGCAACCTTGCCTATAAAGATGGCAAATTGGACAAACCACTGGCCCAAATTTTTTTGGAGAAACACCACCCGTTGAGATCACTTAGATGCATAGCAATTAATCTTATACCAGTTCCTAGAACAGGGTGTGATAGATCAATGATACTTCTACAACAAGAGACATTTTGGATACAGGAATGTATTTATTTATAAACTATTTTACCAGGAAGGATGCATTGAAACTTCTCTCATTTTCAAGTATATCCTGGATCCACAATCACTACATTGTTACAAAAGGCCTTGGAAAAATCACGGAAAATAGCTCCAGTTAAGTCTCCTTGCTCCATGCCAGTGTGGATGTCATTGCAATCTTAGTTTGATTGTTGATAATATACACATAATTTTGTGTGAACACATTTTTTTAAGATGTTTGACCTTATGGGGAGCAATGATATCGGACGATAGTTAGATACCTAAGTATTGTCACTACTTTTATGTATAGGTACAGTTGTTGTCTCCCAAAAGACTAAAGGAAAAGTGTTCATGTGCACCATTACTATAATTTTCTGTAGCTATTCAATTGGGGTAGGTAACTAAGAGATATGAAGGAGTTACAGCGAATACAAAGTGTAATAATTTATTTATTTATTTGTTTGTCCCCTAAGGGTATTCCTTTTTCTAAGTATATTATTAACAGAGGAACTATTTATATAAATTATGCTTATTATGTATTTTGAGTCTCCTATATTCATTAGAAACACTTTTCACACACACACACACACACACACACACACATATATATATATTATTGAGGTGTTTAATTTGGTGGATTGTGTTGTCTTTAAGATTTCTTTTAATTGAATATGTTGATATGTACTTTAGTATTTTATTATGCACTATATCTTGTCAGTTACTCCCTTTTGGTAGCATGGATATTGCTTTGTTTTCCCTAGCTTGGCATTATTGTTTATGGCAGTTCAAATTTTGTAAGCATATTCCTTCCCTTGTATACACTGTAAGAGTCTATATAGACTAAATATTAAATGATACCCAATTAATAGCACTTTGGTAACCTTTTTAGGTCTACTGAAACTTAGTAGTACTTTTACTTAAGTCTAACTTTGTTTAGTTAGCACTTTTAATTATGCATTTTACTAATAAAGCACTTTTTGTCACCAATTTTGCACTTTATTCCTTAAGGGCATGCTTATTATATTAGTTATATGCACTTAGCATATATTTACAGATTTTTGATGTTTACTAAGCATTTTTTTTTACACTACTAATGTGAACTGTTTTTTTTTTATGTTAACAAAAACATATGGCACAGAGGAATATGCCATTATAATATGTCTCTAGCATTGTTAGTATATTAGCCAATATTATGGCCATAAAATACATATTATAATTTTCCACTGCATGCAATAAAATAATCTAAACAATTTGCATTGTTAGGTCTTTGCAAACTTAAGCTCATTTTTATTTTTTGCGATTCATTTATAATATATCTTAGATTTGACTGTACATTGTGCCTGTGGATCTGTTAGTTGGAGCATCCCAGTTACCATGGCAATGCATTACATAGTACACACCCTGTTCCAAATTATTATGCACAAAGATTAAATATTTTGGTTTTCAATTTAGCTCACGGATGACATTGTGTCTCTCTGCTCTTTTGATCACTGAAAACAATCTCGGACACCTGTGATAATTAGATTGCCAGGTGAGCCCAATTTAAGGAAAAACTACTAAAGGAGGGTGTTCTACATTATTAACCATTTTCATGCAATATGGGGAAGAAAAAGGATCTCTCTGCTGCCGAAAAGAGTGAAATAGTTCAATGCCTTGGACGAGGTATGAAAACATTAGATATTTTACGAAAACTTAAGCGTGATCATCGCACTATTAAGAGATTTGTGGCTGATTCAGAGCACAGACGGGTTTGTGCAGATAAAGGCACATTGAGGAAGATTTCTGCCAGATCCATGCATCGGATCAAGAAAGCAGCTGATAAAATACCATTACATAGCAGCAAACAGATAATTGAAGCTGCTGGTGCCTCTGGAGTCCCACGGACATCAAGGTGTAGAGCAACTGTGCTACCTTCTATTCAGCCACCCCTAACCAATGCTCACAAGCAGAAACGGCTGCATTGGGCAGAAAAATACATGAAGACTTTCAAACAGTCCTGTTCACTGATGAGTGCCGTGCAACCTTGGATGGTCCAGATGGATGGAGTAGTGGAAGGTAGGTGGATGGCCACCCTGTTCCAACAAGGCTGCCACGTCAGCAAGGCGGTGGTGGAGTCATGATTTGGGCCAGAATCATGGGAAGAGAGCTGGTTGGCCCCTTTAGGGTCCCCGAAGGTGTAAAGATGACCTCTGCAAAGTATGTGGAGTTTCTGACTGACCACTTTCTTCCCTGTTACAGAAGGAAGAACTATGCTTTCCGTAATAAAATCATCTTCATGCATGACAATGCATCATCTCATGCTGCAAAGAATACCTTTGAATCAATGGCTGCAATGGGGATAAAAGGAGAGAAAGTCATGGTGTGGCCTAACTCCTCCCCTGACCTCAATCCTATTGAGAACCTTTGGAGCATCCTCAAGCAAAAGATCTATGAGGGTGGGAGGTAGTTTACATCCAAACAGCAGCTCTGGGAGGCTATTCTGACATCTTGCAAACAAATTCAAGCAGAAACTGTCCAAAAACTCACAAGTTCAATGGATACAAGACTTGTGAAGCTGCTATCAAATTAGGGGTCCTATGTTAAAATGTAACGTGACCTGTTAAAATGTTTAAAAAGTTAAAATGTTGTTATAAGTTTGATTGAAATAGCTTTTGATTTCAGTAAGTATGCTACAAACACAACAAATGACAATTTTCAGTTCTTTACAACCTATAAAGTGTTTTGAAACTTACTGTGCATAATAATTTGGAACAGTGCATTGTAAATTTTTTATGTTTAAAAAAAATCATCATTATCATTAGGAGGTTTGTTCAATAAAATTAGAATTTTATTAAAGACACGGAGGCTCCTATTATGCTTCTCTTTCTTAAATTTTTCCCTCAGCAGCGAAGAGAGAAATGAGTAGAAAGAGAAAAACATATCATTAACATATATACATATTCAACATATTCAACAGTGCTACATAAGGGAACCTCCACCTTCCAGTATATAAGGTGTAGCACTCTCTTCCTCTTCCTCTTTCTTCGCTGCTCCCTCAGACAAGCTAAGTACCTTCATTGACTATATAATATTATTGTCATTTGTATCTTCATTGACTGTCCCTGTTTTTCTGCAGGGCTTGTTTCTGATTTATTTATTCCTATCATATATTTCACTACTGTGTTTATTCTATCCTTTGGGGTGGGCTCAGGTCCCTCTTTCTCCCTGGGCTGTTTTGACCCGGACCGTTTTCGCTCGGGTCCCTGGGCTCTTCAAGTGCCCCTGGCATTCCCCCCACCCCCCCATAGCCGTTTTTGGCACCCTTAGACTCCCACCGACGGCTTACCCCAGCGGTTTCTCTCTTCTCTGGTTCCGTCGCGCGCACGTTCTGCGCATGCGCGGAACATGCGCGGCGGCCATTTTGTTTGTTTCTTGTCGCCGGTAGTGCCGGCAGCCATTTTAAAGCCCCATTACTCTGCGTTTTTTGCTTCATTGCTCCGTGGAGGCTGCATGCTCCCTGCTCCTGCTCCTATACCGGGTATTTTCTCTCCTGCTCTGTCCTTTGTGCGTGGGTTAAGCAATCCAGCACCTATCTCTGTCCTATACTCTCAGATATTTGCATTATATTATCTATAATCATGCAGTCTGCCTGCAGTGATTTAATTCCTCACCCTGTCCCCCATAGGGGTACCACAGGTTCTGACTCCCAGGCTGACTCTAACCTTATAGGTTCTGAGGAGTTCCAAAGCCTCCTGGACACCACTATGTCCACCTCCATTAACAAGGCCATCTCCTCGGCCATGGGAGCTATGTCCTCTAGCATCTCCCTGTCCATCTCCCAGCCCTTAGGCAGGCCCTCCCTGCCCAGTCTGGGCCAGGACTCTCTCCCATCTCCCCTGAAGGGACTACCCCAGGGCGCAAGGCACCTGGCAAGCGTAAACACACTGCTGACCACCCCCATACCAGGTAAAGCCTGGTTTGAATGACACGCCTCAGGCTGTCGATGATGGCGCGCAACAACCGCGCAGTAGAGCTACTGGCCGGGCTACGGCGGCCAGAGAATGGAAACGGGCGCGTGCCCATGATTTGTTGTCTGATTCAGACAAGGATGGGGATGATGGGTCAGATGATCAGATCTCGGACCCCTACGGGGACTGGATTTCAGGGGACGATGACCTCCCGGGAACACAATTACCTTCCAGGCCGACCCAGACCAAAGCCCTTTCAGGGGCCCATGATGCAGAGCTAACCTCTGACGCTAAAGATGCCCTGGCTTTTGACCCAGACAACCTCAGGCACCCTCGCTCCGCTGAATGGGAGCCTTCAGACCACATAGCCCGATACCTGGCCCTCAGAGTCCGTAAATCCCTCTCACAAGAGGGTAGTAACAAACTGAGGGCGGAATGCCCCCGCCCGATCATACCCGATGCTGTGGCTAAGACCCCTGAGGTAGACCCCCAGATTGTACAGTTCCTGGGCAAGACGGGTTGGAAACCCAAAAAGGGCCTGGACTACTCCATGCGCAATTGTCAGGACAAATTCCTTGACACCCTGGGCCCAGTCACCAAGCTGTATGAGCTGCTACAAACGGCTCAGTCTAGTGGGGCTCCAATAGACTTTGATGTAGCGTTCGGATGGCTCCAACGACTAATATGCATGATAGGCAACGCCAATACGGCTATGTCGACCGAACGCAGGAAGGCCATCCTGCTTAAAATTGAGCCCAAGCTCGCGAGCATGGCCTCCAATGAGCCCGGTGCCTCCGCAAAAGGCCTTCTATTTGGAGAGTCCTTCATAAAGGACCTAGGGTCTTACGTCAAGACCTTCACGGCTTTGGACAAAGCCCAATCCTCCATCAAGCGGGTATTTAACCCGAAGGTTTTTGGCGGGGCCGGTAGAGGTAGGAACCGTCTACCCGGCCGCAACCCCCGGGGTTTCTCCAGACCGGGTAGAGGCTCCTTCAACCAACAGAGACCGACCCAGGAGCGGTCCTTCACCCCGTTCTTCCCCTCACGAGGACGGGCTTGGCATACCCGTGGCAGTCGAGGAACACCCACGGGAAAACGCCCTTATGGTGAGTGCCATGTTTCCCCTTTCTTCCCATATACGGGTAGGGGGCAGACTGGCCCTGTTCGCTCAGGCCTGGACTCTGATCACGTCAGACAGTTGGGTGTTACAGACGGTAGGGGGTTACCACCTAGAGTTGACTGCTCCCCCCATTCAGACCTCTCCCCCACGGGCGATTCACATGCCGACCGCACACATAGACCTCATCTCTGCAGAGATCAGAGAATTACAGACAAAGAGGGCCATAGAGGAGGTCCCTCTAGACACACCAGGTTTCGTAAGCCCGGTTATCAACCTACGGCCCCTGAATGCCTTCATAAAATACCGGCATTTCAAGATGGAAGGCATTCACCGCCTCAGAGACCTGCTCCTGCCCGGAGACTGGATGGTCAAACTAGACTTGCAAGATGCTTACCTGACGATCCCAGTAGCCTCCATACACAGGAACTGCTGGGGAGGCAAGAAGTGGCGCTTCACATGCCTGCCCTTCGGTCTGTCCTCCGCCCCATGGTGCTTCACAAAAGTACTGAAACCGGTGGTGGCCTTCCTCAGATTACACGAGGTCCGCCTCATCATCTACCTGGACGACATTCTCATACTCTCCGGGACTCGATCCCTCTTACTAGAACACTTAGGGTGGGCCCTACTCCTCATACAGAACCTGGGCTTCCTTGTAAACTGGAAGAAATCGGTTCTGATTCCCTCTCAACAAATGGAATTCATCGGATTCCGAATCGACTCCGTCCTACAAGTTCTCTGCCTCCCGGCGGAAAAGATGTCCAACATCAAGAAGGAAATAAGGAAACTTATGCAATGGCCAGACATATCTCTTCGCCAACTGGCACGGGTCATCGGCCTGTTGGCAGCCTCTATCCAGGCGATTTTCCCAGGCCCTCTACACTACAGAGCGTTAAAGCGACTGAAAGCGGCCTACCTGCGAAGTGGCCACTCGTACGAATCTCACATTTCCCTGGACATGGAATCGAGGGAGGAACTGAACTGGTGGCTAACCCACATGGAAGCATGGAACGGCCGGACGATCTTCGGGTCCACTCCAGATTTGGTGATAGAATCGGATGCCAGCTTACATGGTTGGGGCGCACGCTGCGGCAATATATCCACAGGAGGCAGATGGTCCACGGAAGAGTCCTTCTTACACATAAACTCTCTGGAACTGCTGGCGGCCTCGTTCGCCATTCGCAGTCTCTCACCCAAAGGCATCTCATGCTCGATTCTGCTCAAGCGGTGCGATACATAAACCATCTAGGGGGAACCAGGTCCCGCATCCTAGCGGTTTTGGCCAGCGACTTCTGGAATTACTGCTTACAGAACAGCGTGTCCGTTATCGCAGAACACATCCCAGGCCGGGACAACTACACCGCGGACTGGAACTCCCGCTACTAGAGGGATTCAGGAGATTGGAGACCGAGCATATTCCGCAGGATCTCATCCCTATGGGGACCTTTGAGCACGGACCTGTTCGCATCCAGACTCAACACACAACCACCGAGGTTCTGCAGCTGGCGACCGGACCCGGAGGCCATAGCGACAGATGCTTTCCTCCAAGACTGGTCCGAGGGCAGGGCTTACGCCTTCCCACCTTTCAATCTAATAGCTCGTTGTCTAGCGCACCTCCGACGCTTCAAGAGCTCGTTGGTCCTGATAACCCAATGCTGGAGATCTCAACCTTGGTTCCCACACCTACTGGAGATGGCGATAGACCACCCAAGGCTACTACCGGACCATCCATCTCTGCTGACTAACCCAGACGGGGAGAACCACTCCCTAGTGGAACAGGGCCTTCTCCGCCTCATGGCATGGCTCCTTTCCGGGGACCCTGGGAAATCACAGAGGTTTCGAGCACAACTATGCAACTCCTGGCAAACGCATGGGCACCTGGTACACGGCAAGCATATGCTGCGGCATGGAAACAGTGGGCCAATTGGTGCCTGGAACGGTCGTTGGATCCAGTATCAGCCCCTGTGAAGTCGGTACTAGACTTCCTTACACACCTGTTCGAGTCAGGCAAAGCCTTCCGCACGGTCAATGTATTCCGCTCGGCCATATCAGCCGGACATGACCAGGTGGACGGCCTCCCACTGGGGCAAAATCCTCTAATTTGTCACCTGCTCAAGGGAGTCCGCTTCTCACGTCCCCCCACATCCAGATAGGGATCCTTCTGGGACGTCAACTGTGTGTTCAGACTCCTAGATGGCTGGCCCACGAACGTGGAACTATCACTTAAACAAATATCGGCAAAACTACTTATGCTGCTCTGCCTACTATCCTGTAAACGGGTATCGGACGTAAGAGCCTTGGACTGGCGAGCCCGCACATTCACTCCGGAGGGGGTGTCGTTCGATATCTCACGGAGAAGAAGTCGGCTACCAAACAGGTTTTCTATCCATGAATATCATGCTTGCCAAACTTATGCCCAATAGCATGCCTAAAGGAGTACGAGTCTCGCACCTCTACACTACGCCCGTCCAATGACGGCCCTCTGTTCATCTCCCTGAAGAAACCTCATCTACCTGTATCCACACCGACACTGGCACGATAGATCAAATGGCTGCTAGCTACGGCCGGGATCGATGTCTCAGTTTTCTCATCGCACTCTGTTAGAGGCGCCATGGCCTCAAAAGCATCAGCAGCCGGATGCCGCTTGGAAGTCATTCTGAAGGCTGCAGATTGGTCTACGGAATCCACCTTCCGGAATTTTTACTTTAGACCGATACAACATTTTTCAGATAAGATTATAGCTCAGCTTTAAAAAAGCATAATAGGAGCCTCCGTGTCTTTAATAAAATTCCTAGATTCTACTAGTAACATGACGTAAAGTCGTGATTTTATTAATGACACGGAGGCGAGTATTATTCCCTCCCTCCCTCCCTGGGTTGGAAGTGGTAGAATGTTTCTTTCACAGCCTGTTAGTCTAGACTGACTCACGACTTACCCTCATAGTTTCAGGACGGGTCTTCCTGGCCCAAGTTCATTACGTTACGCTTAGCCTAGTTGACGTTGTTTTTTCTGTAGCGCTGTGATACCTTTTCTTTCAGACTTAGTTGACATTAGTTTGAAATTTGGTTATAACTGTTGCATATCTAATATTGTGTCAGTATAATATGACGTTTATATTTCCTTTCAGAAGTGAAGGTTACAAGAAATACTGGAATATGTTGCAACCAGTTGTCAGTTGAGATTTTACCATATTTCTCCTCTCCTTTTTAGCATGATTCCACAAGCCAATGGAACTGACAGGAGCTCCAAGGTTGACTCCGCATTTCCCTAGGAAGAGATGTTCAACTTCCCAAGATTACAGTTTCAAGTTCAAAGTTCTTGTTCGGTTGACTGGTCTTCGGATCGCTACGGAAAGAGGAAGAGGAAGAGAGTGCTACACCTTATATACTGGAAGAGGGAGGTTCCCTTATGTAGCTATGTTGAATATGTATATATGTTAATGATATGTTTTTCTCTTTTTACTCATTTCTCTCTTCGCTGCTGAGGGAAAAATTAAAGAAAGAGAAGCATAATACTCGCCTCCGTGTCATTAATAAAATCATGACTTTACGTCATGTTACTAGTAAAATCTAGGAATTGTACTCTTAATAGTTGATAACATGAGAATTATGCTGACTGTTATTTACATCAATTATTTAGGGAAATGAGAAAAATATAATTTGCATAATAATTTGGAACAGGGTGTAGAATAATGTTTATTTTATACACTTTTTACCGACAGCAGAACTAATACTGGTGCAGCTGTAGAAAAGCTGGGGGAGCATCAGAAGTAAAGGATCCTAGGAAGAACAGAGAGATTAACGTAACTGCAGTGTATCCATTATCTACAATGATTCATTTCAGTTTTCATTCTTTTTATTTGTTTATTGAGTGATTTTTCTTACATATCCACGTTTGCTAAATAGAAAATCAGACCTTGCATTTTCCAAATAATGAAAAAAAAATTGCATTCCTCCTACTTTTTTTTGTTTAAAATTAATATACTCTGCAAATCAGTTGTACTCAAATGTGTAAATATATTAAGCCCTATGCATTATTTTGTTATCTTAAACTTTGACTTGAGCGTCATTTGAATCACTTCCTCTAATTGAATTGTGTGCTGGAATTTATGGTGAAGCCACAAATCAAGTCTGCTTAATGTGTAAGAAAGATGTTGGGATATTCAAGATATAATGATAGCATATGGTATCTACTTTATCCACTAAGTCATTATCCCATCTCATCCAAACAGTCTTGCACGGTGTCAGATTGAGTGCAATACTGTATAGTTTTATATTCATAAGCAGGCCTATGTTAGAAGCACATTGCACTCAGCCTTTGTGTTTTTACTGGCATGGTTAATAAATAGGCTCAAAACCTAAAGAGTAATTCTGCATTTTTAACTTTTTATGAGCATAATGAAGTGAGACTTTCTGCAAAAAATATTATGTAAGCTATTCCTTTTCCAGAAATGTATTTCCTTTTCAAAAGTTACGTGCTTTCCCTCACTAGAACTAACATGCTTTTTGTTTAAATGTAAATCTAACAGTGTCTGAATCTATTTCATTCAATAACAAAACTCAGCATTTGTTCAAAATCGACATTTTCAGCATTTTTAATCCTATAGCTGATCTTAAAAATTGATGATTTATTCACTAAATCGAGAACTGAAAAGTGAACTTGGAAATTATAAGGCAGTATAATATAGATGGAGATATTCTCCAGTTCAGTCGTAATCCCGATTTTAATCTTTTGGTGTAGATTTTGCAAATTCTGTTTTTAGTTTAAATGAATTCAGCATTTTGTGAATGATAAGCCCATTTTTTTTAATTTTCGAAAGCAGCAAAATAAAAAGGGAAAAATAAATGCATTCATTATCTTATTATGAAGTTTTTAAACAACTGACAAAGGCAGTATATATCGAACAAATCATGAAAATCTAAATTTTTAGGAGTTAAATTGATTTAAATCTATTGACTTGTTGAACACGCAGCAGATCCATATGTATTTAAAACTTGATGGAACTTGGACTTCTTGCATAAAGTTTATAGCTTGGCATTGCTTTTTGACAACCAGTCAAGGTACATACTGCAAGGACATCATTCAGTTATTAAAATGCTAATAAACTAACAGTACTTTTTTTCTGTAAATGTTTATAACTGCTTGAGATCATAGGACCAAGTAACCTGAATTGCCCCTGAACATTTTAAAGTTAAGTTGTTTTTTGATTATGCTACTATTACTTTAGAATTTAAACTTTTTTCAATTTCTTCTCTAAATGAGTTCCCAGTATGGTTTCTTTAGTTTAACCCAAAACGCAAAAATTGTGTTCCCCAGAATGGGCCCCAGTGTGTTTAAAACGGCTTCCCGAGCTCATAAAAGCAGAAAAATTCATAGTGATCTCATAGATCTTTCAACACCCTTGAAACAAAAATAGTCCACAGCAAATATCTAACATTTTCAAAAAGTTTCAATAACCATATTTTAATACATTTTTTTTTCAATTTTCAATTGTGCACTCTAAATATCCACTAAGAGAAAAAAAAAAGTAATATAAAAATGCATGGTTTCTCATAACCGCAGTTAAAATGTTATCTCACCTCCCTGAGAAAGATCCTTACTGATTTAATTGTCTTAATGACTAAAATGTATTGCAAACATGCCTATTTATAGTGCAGCACACAAACTTTAGTCCTTTATTCCTCTGCTTCCTCTCATATCAATGTTCAACTTGATAATCAAATCTCCTCCACAAAAAAAGGAAAATGCCTCAATCCACATAGATAAAAATAAGAAACAGCCTTTATTCATATTTAACAACATGGCTGGACATGCATTGGCAAATACTGAATCAGTGCTGATGCGTTTTGTAGTCTCTGGTGAAGTGCCGGTAAAGATGCAAAATGCATTAGTATTGGTCGAGATCTTCCCCATGCATATCCAGTTGTATATGTTTTTGTTCCTAAATTGCACATGCAAAATTCTTGTATTTTCCTTTAAGCAGTATAAAATTTGTATTCTACGTATTAAATACAAATATACATTTTGAAAATAAAATAAAATAAAAGTAACATTGGGAATTGGTTAACTTAGGGGGGAGTTGAGTGACCACATAATTTTTTTGTTACTGCACAATTTTTGTTTATCTATGTCTACATACCACCAGCTTAGCACACTGAAGGATGCACAGTGACTTATTCTAATTTGTTTAACAGTCTTGTTTTCACAGATAACAAATTTTTTTAAACATTTTATTTCTAGTTCTACATAATTTCAGTAGTATTCGTTACCAAAAACCTTTTAGTAAAATTAACATTTATATGATTAAAAAGTATAATAAACTCTATCAGTCTTCTTATTCAGTAAGCTTTTGGGTTGTTGTGATATTATTTATTATAATAGAGTGTGCATGTCAATTTTATTGCCCAAGATCTAAGGAGAGTTGGTGCTTTATCCTATTAACCTATTCATTTTGGAATGCCATTTGCTATTTAAAATTATCCCAATTAAAAGTTAACAAAACAAGCAATAGACTTCCTCATGTTTAGGTTTATATTGGGGACAGGATACTGGAAAGTTTATTTATGATGTCCAATTGGTATACCCACAAACTACCTCAGACATAATAAATTCTACAATTTGATTGTTTATAAAATGGAAAACAGGTATAAAAAACGTAAGGCACTCAACATGTATCAAATAACTTCTGATAAACTGTAAACTGAGACATAAAACCAGCTGGGTCATGGGACATATGCAATGACATTTTCTAATATCTCTTGTGTAAATATTTTGTTAGCTCTATAAATCTGATATGCAATAGTTTATAATGTTTGCTAAATTGTAATTGGACATTTTTTTTTTATTTTTTTTTAGTTATATTCTTTAAATTGTGAAGCCCAATTTGAAGTTAACATCCCAGCTTACCACAACTCACTGATTTTATACAGTCAATATTTTTTAAATTCTAACTTTCATCCATATAAAACAACATACATGGGCTACAGTCTTCACTATTAACAGACTATTAACAGATGAAAGATATCCCACACAATATTTTTGATTAAGTCACATATAACTTCATACATATGTTTTCATTGCTATAAATGACCAATCTTTGCAAATACTAAAGGGGTTGTTTTACTAGTTTCTGTAAAAACCCACATAGTATATAAACCCTAACAATTAAGAAAAAAGACTGCACTTAATCTACCATGACAGGTGAACTGACATCTTGGTGTAACTTAACATTTACAATATATGTTTTTCCCAGGGTAAGTGCTAACACAAATATATAACACAAATTGCAGCCACAATTATTAACAAAAAAACAGCAACTTTACTGTTTGCAGCCATAATGTTGGCATTTTAGTAAGAAAAAATACAACTCCCGAAGCTTCATGGAAAAAATGTGATTGGTCTCCAGACCTCATGAGCAATGGGAAAGGACTTACTCTTCCTCAAGAAATATGAAATGTGCCTGAAGTATAACCAACCCAATCCCCTACCACTGTTCCTTGACCAATGTGGTATAGTGTTCTTTAATGATAGGTCTAGAATGCACCAAAGCACATATCCAAAATAATGGTCGTAATTTCCATAGGGTCAAAATAAACCAACCAACCAACTCATCACCAATATAGTGCCTTTTTATTTTTTTGTGTTTCAACCTATTCTATCACAAACCACCTTTCAACTTATTCCTACCTCAAGACATTTGCAGAAGGAAGTTTCTCTAGTGCTTGGCCCATCTGGAGTAGGCACCTACTCTCATACGTTGTGGCAATGTCAATGTATTCAGATATTTTGGAAAAATGTAGATGCTATAGTTTAAGATATTGTTTCCTCCATTGAGAGTTTATCACCAGAATTGTGTCTATTTAAGATAATTTGTGATAATTTCACGAAGTTGATTGAATACTAGTAGCCCATGTTTTAATCACGGCTACAATGATTGCACCTATATATTGGAAATTACTACAATTCCAGTAAAGAAGTTTTATCCCTGATTCTGAATTATAAAAGTTACACGTTGAATCTTCATGTACCATCTAGCCTAACTGATTCACTCAAGTACCATTGGAGCATTTGGCAGGAAACTGTCAAAATCAAATATTCTATAACCACCAAACTGTAACTTAACGATTTATTGATGTATCCTCCCTCTAAACACCAAGTATGAGTGCAGCACTCAACAAAATATGTGTAAAAACATTTACCCCTCAATATTGATTAAAGTTGGCAAGTGGTAAGTGTTTTTACAATATTTTTTTCAGCTCTGCATTCATACTTGGTGTTTAGAGGGTGTTTACATCAACTAAACATTAAGTTACAGTTAGGTAGATTTAAATGTTACAGTGGAAATTTGAAGTGCTCACAGAATGTATTCAGCTGCTTTACCATATTTGATGTTATATTTAGAAGGGGCATTTTTTTACACATTTTGAGTTTTTTCACAAATATTCTATCTCATTTAAATTCCTTTTGTTTTCTAGTGCTTCTGTAAATGTCTGTAAAATATGGTCTCCATTTCCATGCAAATTCTTTTGTTTTACAATATTTTGGTACTCTTTGTTTGTACTGGTATATTGCTTATTAAAATGTTGATATTGCCAGTGCCATAATGGACGGATGTTTTCCCCCAGTTATTATTATTTAATTAATTGGTTTTTTTTTAATGAGTGTTAATTTATTAATATATGTTACCTTGATAAATGTGGATTATTATTATTGTTTACTTTGTTAAAATACATTTGACAATAAAAAAAAATTAAAAATAGAAAAACCCAGTTGACTCTTTCAATATCAGAGAATCGATCGAGTTTCTCTTATGACTTGCTAAGGTCTCATAGACCTTAGCATGTCTTTTTCTACTCCTTTTACTATTTATAGCTGCAAAATGTAATAAAGTATTGCTGTTTGCAGCTATAATTTACAGGCGTATGGTTGCTATTTTCATAGTGTTATGGCTGAGTTAATTTATTCTCTAAAGCCAGTCTGTGACCCATGATTGCAAATACCATTATGGTTTACACTTATTTCTGAGCACAACTGAATTCATCAGTAACAGTTAAATACTCCACCTAGTAAATTGAAGTGCATGTGTCTATAAGGACTTTGTTTGTAGGTACTATATCCTGAAACTGAGAAAGTAATTTTGTGTATAAGGATAGGAAGGTATGCACTGGGGACAGCTCGGTAAAGGATGATATTTATTTGTTTTTGCCAACAGAAATCCCAGGACATACACCAAAACAATTTCAAATACTGATTAAAGGGTCTATGGAAATGTTAAAAACAATAGAGGATAGTGGGAAACCCTGACAGACCCCATAGTCCATCAGGGATGGGAATGAGTTAAATCTGTAACTGTTAATTTAGTTGAGGGTGAACTTTATAGGTAGTGATGTACCGAACGGTTCGCTGGCGAATAGTTCCTGGCGAACATAGCGTGTTCGCGTTCGCCATGGCGGGCGAACACATGCGCGGTTCGATCCGCCCCTATTCGTCATCATTGAGTAAAGTTTGACCCTGTACCTCACAGTCAGCAGACACATTCCAGCCAATCAGCAGCACACCCTCCCTAGCAGACCCTCCCACCTCCTGGACAGCATCCATTTTAGATTCATTTGGAAGCTGCATACATTTTTTTTTTTTTAATTCTTTATTTTTGCAGTGCATGGAGGTATAACAAATGAGTATGTGGTACCCCAACAGCATTCCTCATGCTTTTCAAGTAACACTTGTAACAATAGGGTGTATGTTAATACCCTAGTCTGCGCGGAGCCCTCCATGGGTGAAGATGGATTAATTTTTTTTTGCGCTCGGGTTTTTTATTTTATTTTTAAGTTCGACGGGTATGATGGCTTTTTATTTGGCCTTTTTTGGGGCTGAAAAATTAAGATTTTAGAAAAAAGAAGACGTTGAATAGTAAGTTGAATTTTACTTTAAAGGGTAGTAATTTTATTCCCCCCTCACTATTTTTTAGGGTGAGGGGGGTAGTTAGGGGCTTTTTTATTTGGGTGTGTGACTAGGGGCTTGGGGACCCCTAGTCACCTTTAATGGGGGAGGGGGAGATTTTCATTTAGGGCCCCCACCCGCCGCTCAGGGGTGGGGGCTGGGGGGGACAGTAGGTCCCCCCCTTATTGTTGTTTAGGGCCCCACCCGCAGCTCAGGGGTGGGGGCTGGGGGGAGGACAGTAGGTCCCCCCTCTTATTGTAACTTAGGACCCCCACCCGCCGCTCAGGGGTGGGGGCAGGGGGGAGGGCAGTAGGTCCCCCCCATTATTCTTTTATAGGGCCCCCACCCGCAGCTCAGGAGCCATGTTACTCTGTATATAGAGGGAGCCATGTTTACACTGTATATAGAGGGAGCCATGTTACTCTGTATATAGAGGCAGTGGTGTACTAAGGGGGGCAGCGGGGGCGGTCCGCCCCGGGTACCACTCACTAGGGGGGTGCCCGGGGCGAGCTTTCGCAGGGGCAGCGAAATGCCGCCCTGTGTCTTGTGTAAAGGGTCCTCTGTTCTCGCGATCCACGAGAGCGTTGCCGTGGGTTGCCATAGCAATGCTCTCGCGGATCGCGAGAACGTTGCCCTAGCAACGCTCTCGTGGATCGCGAGAACAGAGGACCCTGCTGCTGCTGGATGGGAAACTCGGGTAGATAGAATACTGGGCCCCTCTAAACTGCCCAGTGATGCTGTGCCACCGGACCACCAGTCAAGGAGGACGGGAGGGACAGGTAAGTGGCAGCACTTATTCCACACAACATACACACTGCATCTGCATACACTCTACACACACTCTACACACACTGCATACACTGCATACACTCTACACACACTGCATACTCTCTACACACACTCTACATACACTGCATACACACTGCATACACACTGCATACACACTGCATACACTCTACACACACTGCATACACACTACACACACTGCATACACTGCACACACACTGCATACACACTACACACATTACACACACTATACACACACTGCATACATTCTACACACACTGCATACATTCTACACACACTATACACACTCTACACACACTATACACACTCTACAGACACTGCATACACTGAACACACACTGCATACACTGCACACACACTGCATACACACTACACACACTATACACACACTGCATACACTCTACACACACTGCATACACTCTACACACACTATACACACTCTACATACACTGCATACACTCTACACACACTGCAAACACTGCACACACACTATGCACACACTGCACACACTCTACACACACTGTACACACTATACACACACTCTACACACTATGCCCACACTACATACACTATGCACACACTATACACACACACACTACATACACTGCATACACACTGCACACACTATACACACTGCACACACTATAAACACACTGCACACACTACATGCACTACACACACTGCATACACACTATACACACACACTATACACACACTGCATACACTATGCACACACTATACACACACACTATACACACACTGCATACACTATGCACACACTGCACACTCTATACACACACTGCACACACTATACACACACTGCATACACTTCATACACTATACACACACTGCATACACATACATTTTTTAAAAAATTGCAGTTGTTTTTTACATTTCAAAGTTGGGGAGGGGAGTGCCAAATAAAGGATCCGCTTCGGGTGCCAAATGCTCCAGGTACGCCCCTGTATAGAGGGGAGCCATGTTACTCTGTATATAGAGAGGAGCCATGTTTACACTGTATATAGAGGGAGCCATGTTACTCTGTATATAGAGGGAGCCATGTTATTCTGTATATAGAGGGAGCCATGTTTACACAGTATATAGAGGGAAGAGAGTCTGGCCTGCATGGTTGTCTGGCATGAATCAAAGTAGCATGTTTCAACTATATTAGTAGTTAGACTAGTTTGCACTAAAACATGTGCAAATGGGGAGTTTGCGGTTGTGCAAATGGACTGTTTGTGGTTGTTTGCGGTGCATTAAATGGGGAGTTTGGTCTGTCACTGTGAAGCGGGCGTAACCCTTACACTACCTCTTCGATACAACATCATACTTGATGTTTTAAAGCACGTTATTCCAAACAATTTAGGAATGTTAGGTGATTTATGCCCTTTATGGATTAAAACCAGACTCTGCATCAACTATGTAATTTTCCATGGGAGTTTTGCCATGGATCCCCCTCCGGCATGCCACAGTCCAGGTGTTAGTCCCCTCGAAACAACTTTTCCATCACTATTGTGGCCATAAATAGTCCCTGTGCATTTTAAAATTCACCTGCCCATTGAAGTCAATGGCAGTTCGCCCGGTTCGCCGGTTCGCGAACGTTTGCGGAAGTTCCCGTTCGCCGTTCGCGAACCGAAATTTTCGTGTTCGCGACATCACTATTTATAGGTTTCTAAAAAATTGGAAGAATAGAACACCAAAAAAATATGATATTTCAATATCCAAAACATATGGGTCCAGGAAACTTGATTAAAATCTTATTGAACATCCAGACTCAGGAGCAAAGATATACCAGGTGTACAATAATTCATTGTCACTATAGTAGTAGACATGGCTGCCCAATAACCTTGATTGATTGTATACCTCTGGTAAACCCCATATGCTGGGGCAAGAAAATATCTGGTAAAAAGGTTTGTAATCTTTGGGCAATAATTTGAAAAATACATTTTAATTTTCTGATTGAGCAATGTAAAAAGGGTGATAAGAGTCTACCACTTCTGGGTTTTTATCCAATTTTGGAATTGATATAGTAAGGTCTTCACTCATTTCCCCTAACAGGATCTTATTTGTATAAATAGTATTAAAAATATATCAAGGGAAGATAAAATATGTGGTTGTAGCAGTTTGAAGTATCCAGCAGGGAAACCATCTATACTATGAGTTTTTCTGGAGGTGGTTAAAATATCTCAGGTGATTTTGGTTTTTGATGCTGGGCATTAAGTACATCCTTTTGGTTATTAGATAAACAAGAATGGTTTGCATCTGTTAGCAGTTGGACACCACTCTGATGGTTATTTTAGTCTGCTTTAAACAGATTGGAGTAATAGATATGGAAAAGTTTTGTGATATTGGGAATAATCATTTTTGTTATTGGGGGTCTCTAAAGTTTAGCAGAAGCTAGAGACATGAGTAACTTTCAGGCTTTATTTCTCCAATGATACAATTTGTTTTACTTTACTCAAAGTGAGTTTTAGCTTTTATTATAAGAAACATATCTAGAATCTTCTTAGCCTAAAGGTAACACGATTTAGTTTCCAAGGATGGCAATGCATGGAACGCCTCAAGCGAATAAGAATGTGTATTAAGTATTGTATCATTTTTAGAGGTCTATTGATTTTCTTAAGATACATAAAAAATAATATGTCCTCTCATTACGGTCTTGAAAGCAGTCCTTAGGAGCAGGAGATATTTTCAATATTGTAATTAGCACAGGTAAGCAGGAGAGTATCAGTGGGGACATCTAGGCAAGAAGCCTGCGACAGTCACAACTCAATTTGAGTATGATCCCAAAAAACTATGTTTAGAAATGTTGGTGAGCAACGTGTGTGTGTCACGTGCTGTTACATTCTGCAGATTATTTCTATCTTGGCCTTCTGATATCCAGTACTCATTTTACAATTCTTGTTTCGTTTTTTTTTTCTCTGTTCCATGTCTGGCTTTCTTTATGCTGGGCTTTTTTGCGTTCATTACTTTTTTCCATTCTTGAAATTCACAGTCTCCTGGATTCCTTTAAATGTTTGTCTTTTTGTTGCCACACATGTTCCTTTGCCATTCATCCTTTTTGTTTCAGTGTGTTCCTGCTAGCAGTGGTCTCATTCCTCTGTTCTTTTCCTTGCAGCTACGTACTGTGTGTGTTTTATTATTGTACTTTTAGTTATGCATAACTAGGCAGTTAGGACCCACCGTAATTGGAGTACTGTGGCACAGTGGTGGGCTGCATACATCTTGGCCATTTATGTATGTCTAAATCTCCAAATCTCCAATGTTTATTACATATATAGTACTTAGTTATTTCTTCTCTTGTTTTGCCTTGTTTATCTTGTCTTGTTTTATTTTGTCTTGTATTCCCTCTTCATGTACAGTCCTGTCCTGCCCTGTCCGTGTCCTGTTCTTGTTTGCCTCATGTCTTGTGTACATGTTCTGGGTTCTGCTTTCTGTCCTGCTCTGGTTCTGGGTTCTTCTAATCTTGTCTTGTTATCTTGTTTGGTGCCTATTCTAGTCTTGCCTTGTTTCTAGTACTGGATACATATCTGCTGCAGAGCCTCCCTATCCAGATCCTGGGAGGTCTGCATATCATAAGGACCCTGACATGTGGCCGCACAAACCTTGGTGCTCAATATCAGGGGGCGTGTGGTTACCCTGCCTCAGACCCTGATTGTTAATTTCCACACTGTAACTCCTACTATCATCAGACATACAGGGGTCCCGGTCTCCGGACCTCCACCCGTGACAGTGTGAGATGAGAAAGGTTAAAATTAGAAAATAGTCAATGAAAGAAGAGGATTGGTGTGCTCAGACTGTGAGTGTATTGTTTAACACTGTCATTAAAAAGTCTTGAAATGTCAGTCAAGCAAAGTTGCTTTTTAAGGAAATTAATTGAATGTCCTTCAGTCCATCTGAAAGAGGAGGCCAACAAAATCCTCACTTGTCTATGGAGCTGCCAAAAACATAATTAAAATCACCACTAAGGAATATGTTAGCAGTCAAAAAGGAGGTAATTTGTTCATAAAAATCAGTGAAAAATACTTAATTGGTGTGATTAAAAGCATATGTTGACCAATAGGAGACATGGGTCAAAAGAAGGAGGGACAACTCAAACACCCACTCAGGACAGAAGAAAGTATCATAACACTCATGGAAACCCCAACCTCACTCCAGTTAGTGGACATATACTCAAGTACGGCAACCACCTAGGGCTCAGAATGGAAATATGGAAAGAGAATATTTTTCCATAAACACTACCAGATCATCTAATAAACAACATCTAAACTCCAACATTGAACTCGCCACACAAGTGTCTAACACTCAGGAACTATTGGAAAACAGAACACAATTCAGAACTTTCACTCCATAATTTGGAACATGTTAGCAACACAGAATTGAAATTCCTAATGATAAGAATATCACATCTGAAGCTCACAAAACCAACAATATAACTTTGAAGTTCATGCATCACCTAGAAAGGTTTTTTTTTTCAGGGAAAATATTTTCCTGATTTCACCCAGTAACCACAACGAGAAACCCAAGAAAAATGGGGTTAAGTACAAAAGAGCCACAGGAGGAAAAACCAAGAGAACAAAGGAAAATGCACCTAAAACACAACCAAATGGAATATTCAACCTGACATATATGAAACTCACATCTCAGATCTTGGTTCTCAACAAAGACTTGAAATTTGCTCCCACAAAAGAATAGAACAATTTTAACTGTATGATATTAAAATAATTCATAAGGAAGTTACGTCTAATAAAATATTTCTTACAACAGGAGAAACAAATATCTACAACTAGACTGTAGGGAGTAACTATACATACACATAGCAACTTGAAACCGATATTTACAGTATTTCATATGAACCAGATATCCTCGGGTATGTAGATGTTTGAAGAGATGGTAACAAAAAAAACTAAAAAAGAGAGGAAAGTACCACTATAACCTTAACACGACCGAAAGAAAAGCGAACTTGAGGATAATACGGAAATTGTCATTAAACCAGCAAAGGGAAGGGATTGTAATTATGACCTCCATGTTTCATAATACAATTGAAGAATCACTCAGGCTCCTAGGAATCAAAACCACTTACAAGATATTGAAAGAAGACCCTCTTATTAATATGAAACCCTCCTTAGAATACCTCATTATTCCTGCCAAGGAAGAAGAGATTATCACAGAAGCAGAATTTGAATCCCTGAATTGCATCTATCCCAGAACCCAAACAGGAATCTGCAGAATCCCTCTGGAAGGCATGTCAGCTCAAGGTTATCTCAATATAAAGGACACCAATTTCTTACAGCCTTATGTCAGCAAAGTAAAAGCACTCTTAAAGGACACCACCAGCACCGTTAAACTTTTAATGGATATCAACTGGCAGGAGCATTATCTTCTGGTGACAGCAGATGTAATGTCTCTAACTATACTATCATTAATCAGTTGAAGCAGTGCAATATGCCCTTGTTAAAGAAGATATACTTTAAAAGGAACAAATTGACTTCATTATAAATGGCATAAGGTTCAGCTTGACCCACAATTATTTTTTGTGCAATGACACTGTTTATCTCCAACTAAGAGGATCAGTAATAACATAACATAACATGGGGACAAAATTTGCCCCAAACTTTGTGAACCTCGTTATGGGATATTGGGCAGACCACTTTGTGTGGGGTGACAATATATGGAACAAGAATATCATCATGTATAAGAGATATATAGATGATATATTATTCATTTGGCAGGGGGACGAGACATACCTTTTGTAGTTTATGGCATACTTTAACTTGAATGATTGGGGGCATACCTTAATACCACTTACAGTAACACAGTAGTCTAATTTCTAGTCCTCGACATTTACATGGAATATGGGAAGATAAAAACAAGGACAAAGATGTCAGTCTGAATAGATTCCTCCTGAAAGAGTAACCGTTATCTACATTGGCTAAAAAACACCCCCTACAATGAATTGAGAAGCCTGAGATAGAATTGTCCATTAAAAGATCAATTCAGGATTCATGCAGATATCATTAAGAAGGGATTAATTGAAAAGAAGTACAACAAAAATGAAATAGAGGAACAGATAGATCAATTCTACAAGAAAAAAACAAAGATCCCATCTGAAGTACCACAACAGGATAGAATACCTCCCATCATATTGGATTTTAACTGTGAGAATGTACAATTGGAAAAAAAATCATACGAAAAAAATGGAACCTTTTGAAAAAAGATAAAGTTATAAAATAAATAAAGTGCTGGAGACAAACCCAGGTCTACCGATATTTTTCTTGGAGATCTACCTGTTGTCTTAGCACAGCAGGATTGAACACTAATAGCTGTTCAATCATTTATTTTAGCATTCTGCTCTTATGACAGTTTACATAGATCCACATTGTTGGCAATAAAAGGCATTAAGGCTCAGATCATGATACTATAGATCCAGTCTCATCGGGGACTGACTGACCAAAATAAGCAATCTATTTATTTATTGTCCTTATACAGAATCTTTTCGGCATTTACACATCTGATGCTAAGTAGAGATGTCCCGAACAGGCTGGACTTTTCCTGTGGATGCTGTCTATCTTAGTCCACCTGAAGCAGATGTCAAATCAGCCAGGTTTAAAACACTGTCTCTCTCTGAGGACAGTGTCAGTTCATTGATTCTGGTTCCTGTATTTGTGTTCTTGATCCAGTGTTCTCCAGATGGCTCCTGGCCTTGGTTTATCTAATTGTTTATCCTGACCTCTGGCATCCTCTGACTTTGGCTTACCTTCGTTTATCCTGACCTTGGGCATCATCTGACTTTGGCTTACCCTCGTTTCTGCTGACCTCTGGCATTGTCTGAATTTGGCTTATACTCGACTATCCTCCTGCTATTGTCCTTGCCTGTACTGCAACTTGGAGCTATATCCTGCACAGCCACTGTGCACAGACTCACAGCCCAGGTGGCTGCTTATCTGGTCACATTGGTCTGTGTTTATTTGCAAGGGTGAGCGTATAACTCTGCACATCGGACTCCACATCAGGTAAGATCATGACATGCAGCCTGTAAAGAGAGCATTGTTAATAGTGAAAAAAGAATCATAACATTTAGGAATTCAACAGACAATAGAATATAAAAAAATCAAAGCTCTTGTAACTAGAGAGACTTCCGGGTGGATAGACAACTTTTGGTGGCCTAAACAATGCTTGATGACCTCACACTATGCATGTTTCCTATTTCCTATGGGGAAATCCTAATGCGAGCACGGCCATTGCCATGCAGGCACATTAGGTCTCCCCTGCAGGCTGATGTCTGCAGGGGAGGAGCGTGGGCGGAGCTAACCAGCACCATGGGACATCGGCACTGGACCCAGATAAGTTACAGAAAGGGTTCATAACCCTTTCTGAACCATGGTGAGGGGCCTTGACAGAGAGGGAAGCTATAGTGCCAGGAAAACGAGCTTGTTTTCCTGGCACTATAGTTTCCCTTTAATGCAGACTTCAAGAGGTATAGTTTTTTATAATTCTCATTCTTCCCTTTCCCCCCTTTTCTTTTCTATTCTTTTTTTACTTTTTTATAAACATATTTAAAAACATTTTATACTGATATTTGTTATAGGATTAGGGGAATTATACCACATTGCGTTATGTTCCGGTATGTTACTGTGCAATTGCTATAGACTCCTTACTGCAATTCGCCATATGACTAGGCAAATTACAGTAAATTTCATTTGAAAGGTTTGAAGTATTCACATCTTGATTGCCTGGTCCCAGGCAAATGGAGGAGGGACTTAATAGTGAATGGGCTCAATCAATTCCATTATGCTCCCGAAAGCACGGAATTAGATGATTATGATCAACAATTTAAAAAAGGTGGAGAAGGAATTCACAGACAAGAAGCTATTGATAAACCACTGAAGCAGAGGGGTGAAATGCATTTGTCAACAGAAGGTTGTGGACCTGTTTGGAGTTCCACTATTGGGGGAACAGTCCTACAGGATCTGAACATATTCTCTGCAATTACTATTTGGGACCACATGGAGTGAGTACTGAACAGAGACCATGACCTTCACCTGGACTATCAACAGGTTCCTTACTATTGAAAAACTGTGTTCCATTGTTAAACAGACTGCGTCCTTTTTTGGCTATTGACACTAGCCTGTTATCTTGCATTACATGTTGTATATTTGTATTAATTTTTAAATGATATTCAATTATACGGTTTATGTCGCTGGGGATTTTTTTGCTGCTGTCTGTCTATTTAGATGGATTTGTATTTAGATTATGTGCACAGTCAGTAGTTTTTTAACTATATTCTGTTTATTTGAAGCAATAAATTCCCAGCTTTCAATAGGATTTTGATATTGCCCTTAATTACTGAATATTAGCTACATGCTTTATTAATTATTGTAATTGTTTTCATAGTTTTTGGTTTCCTTTTCTTTTCTTTCCCCTTACTGTGCATCCTCCCTCCCCATTTTAACAAAAAATGTCCAGTTATTCAATAGGTTAGAGGTTTAGAGAGGATTTCGGCCATTAGCGAAGATTATAGAACGTTTATGTTTTTTGTGTTTTTTTTTCCTTATGATCTATTTGCGCTCTCACCATTCTCCTAACCATGACTAATAGATAGTGTTGCTGCAAGGTTACATATAATATGTTGTATCTGCCTTTCTTGTCAGTAATTTGTGAGTGTATCGCTGGTGAGAAGAAAGAATGAAGCAGTAAAGCCACATCCCTTCAATTTGATTTATAAGGGGTTGCTCTACAGTAAGAGATTCATATGGCCTTTAAAGTGGTGGGTTTATTGCTTTGCTAATAGGTTTCTTATAAAAATGTAACAAGGGGTTTGAATCTATAAAGATATGTTACAACTAATTTATGTTAAACGTTATCGGTTAGAGAGGTTTAACTAGCAATAGATTTGCATGATAGGAACAAAAGTTTCTAGAAAATTGTGTCCTGGAAAAATTGATGGGATAGGCAGAAGAGATAAAATTGTGTAAATAGTGGAGAACCTTGGGTGATTTCTAGATGATGGCTGTGGCAAACCAAATATTATTTCCCCCCCAATAATCCCTGGCTCAGTGATTTTTGCCCTGCATGCTGAACTTACCCCTCTGTTTTACTTCACTTCCTGACCTGCCAGGAGAGCTCTATTTGTAGGGGTGGTACTATGAATTAAAAGGACCAATCACTCCTTGAGAGCCAGGGGGAGCCCCCTTTAGTTTGCCTGCAAGAGCTCTAGATAATTGACCAGCCGAAGGGGCATTTACTATGGAACTATTCTCAGCATGGACTTTGCTAGTATTAATCCTCTATGGTAAAACACAAAAAAAGTGTTTTGCCCGTACTTGTGGGCTTTCTCAAGATCTTGATATCTTGAGAAGGCCTGCAAGTACGGGGGAAACGTGTTGAAGTGCAGACGGTGTGAGAACTGCAGAGCCTGGTAACAGCAGCGGTCTCCAATCCCGGCGTCTTCCCTGTCATAGACTATAATTTTTCGGCTTGAACGTTCAGCCAACACGTGGAAGACCAGAGTATCAGACAGTATTGTTAACATTACCTACTGTTAACAAGAGCTTTTGCTGTGGTTTCTTGGAGACAAGTTCCACAACTTATTAATGTAAGGCTTCCTTTTTGGGGAGATGTTTTTTTTTCTAATTGATTGTTTTGCCTAAAAAAACACAGAGTTATGTATTTTTTTTTTTGAAGGTTCGGTGTACACTGTTGCAAGTAACACATACAAAGATTCTGGATCCAGTCCTGTGTGGCATTATCATCCCCTCATCTACCATGTATAGGACTCTGGGACATTTATATATTTATATATTTCGGAGGAACATAAAATGTAACGTATATTGCGATTTTTGTTGAAGTGATTATTTCATCACTGAGCATATAGGTACATACATTTTTTGTGTTTTACCATAGAGGATTAATAGATTACTCAGAAAAGTTAACTGAGACTGTCCTACAATAGCGCTGACACTTTTCATTATATATGTACTGATTTTAAATTTTAAAATGATTTCTTATGTGTATGTGTAACAGATCCCTACCAACCTCTGGTGGATGTGAAACAAACAAGGGAATTACAACTTTCACATCCATTCGTTCCATTCCTCTGTTCGTCTGGTTCCGTGCGAATTTCACGTGTAATGCAGAGGTGGCCGCCATTTCGGGACTTTCCACGTGTTCGCGGCCATCTTGTGTGCGAACAGCGGTGTTTGCCTGTAACCGCATGGAACTGAAAACGGATACGCAAACAGGCGAACACCGCTGAATCCTCCAGACCTCCATAAGTTCGTACGGAAACTACCGAACGTCCCCTCGTTCGGTAGTTATATGCAATCATCTATGGGGATTCCAGCGAACCCCGCGATTCGCATGGATGGCCAGAGTATCATACCTTTTTACCGTGCGAACGGAGACCGACCGCAAGGCCAAAACTCATGGAACTAATTTCGGCTAGTTGGTCTGTGCGGTCGGTCAAAACTTTGGAACGTTGTATCTCCCGAACTGTACATCCGAATGGGGTGATTTTTGGATATATTGTCCCCCTGAAGGAGAGCTATCCAGCGCTACCGGATTTAAAGCTGTACCCCCTGTTTTTGGGGTACATCCAGAACTGGTGGAAAAATGTGGACATTTTAATTGGGTTATGTAGTTATCTGAGGGGAGGAGACGTGGGGGTGTTACCATCTGTATTATTGGTTGTTTTCATCCTCCCCCTGGGAGTGTTCTGTGTGTATCTATTTCTAATAAAAAGCAGGCTGGGTGTTCCAGTCCTCAGTTCATCTTGACCCTTCAAAACGTAGCCTCGTCTCGTTCTTGGAAGGGGATTATTTGGGAATATTATTCTGCTCCTGTTTACAGCTGAACCTGCTCCTCACTCTGGATATCGTGAATGGGATTACATCAGCCTACTTCTCCACAGCAGCTTGCAGGGAAAAAGGACGTCTTCAACGGCAGAAACCCTCTCTCTATCTGGGTAGCCGTGACATTGGTTGGCAGCGGTGGGATGGTTCTTTTTGCCCAAGGAGCAAGTGCTGAATGGAGTCTCAGTATGCAAAGCTGAAAAGACCCACACTGAAAGATCTATTGGAAAATCGTGGTAGGAGTGCTAGTAACAGACCAAGGAGAGAGCTGATAGCTGACCTACTGGAGCTGAACGAAATGGATAGATCCATGGAGGTAACTGAACCTATTGCACCGGTCAGCGAGAACGATGTACTCACTGCTATTGTACAGCGAAGATTAGCATTATATCCGGAAAAGACCACGGAGCTATTAGACAGACTGTTCAAGAACGCAAAAGAGGAGATCGAGACTAAGAGGAGGCAAGACACGGAACATGTATTGGCGCAACAAGCTAGTACACATATAGTTCCTACTCCTCCTCCCGTTGCTGCAGGGAGGAAAATACCATTTACTGCATTTAAAGCGTTTGCAGAAAATGAGGAAGAGATTGATGGGTATTTGGCAGATTTTGAGCGGCAGTGCTCACTGCACCAGATACCCCCAGACCAATGGGTTACTATTCTGGCTGGAAAACTTTCAGGAAAAGCAAATGAGGCTTTTCGGGCACTCACGGCCGAAGATATCACACAATATCAGCGGGTGAAAGCCGCACTACTCACCCGATACGCAGTCACCCCAGAGGCGTATCGCCGTCGCTTCCGGGAGTCCAAAAAGAAGGCAGCGGACTCCCACATGGAATGGGCAAACAAGCTACAAAGGGTGGCATCACATTGGATGCAAGGGTGCAATGCTAACACCGGAGAAGAAGTGCTACAATTGTTCTTGATGGAACATTTCTTCCAAGATTTGGCGGCAGATACACAGGATTGGGTGAGAGATCGCCGCCCAGCCAACTTAAATGAGGCAGCACGACTAGCGGACGAATATGTGGAAACGAGAAAAGTGAGCCAAGGTACTACGCGACCAGCACCTAGAACAGAGGCCCGCACCCCAACCTACGCTGCACGCACAGAATTCCGGGCCCCGGTACCCCCAGGACCTCCACGTCCTCAAGGGTCTAACAACCAGCCCCGGGAATCCTACAGAGTGACGTGTCATCGCTGCGGCAACCTGGGACATATTGCCCGTGTTTGCCCATTGGGATCAGCCAATAATAATTGGAGGCGCACATCTAACACCGAAAGCCCATCTTCACGCCCCGCTGCTGCTCATTGCCTGGAAATTGAAGGGAGCCCTGAGGAATGCCTGGGAATATTATATGAGGCCAACCCCATACAAGCGGCTTCCCCAGATAATCGCCAGCACCACCGTCAGGAGGTGCGTGTAAATGGACAGATAGCACAAGGCCTAAGGGACACTGGCGCTACCATCACTTTAATACAAAAGCATCTGGTGAAACCAGAACTTGTGTCTAACCGTACTGTTGCTGTTCGGGTCGCAGGGGGGGCTGTCTTTCGCTTACCCACCGCCCGGGTACACTTGGATTGGGGAGTCGGGTCAGGAAAGACCACGGTGGGCATTATGGACAACCTACCCGCTGAGGTCGTGTTGGGCAATGATATTGGCCCTCTAGCCTCGGCCTTTTTACCCACTACTGCTGCGGCTTGCCCCGTGACCACCCGCTCACAGACCCGTATCGAGGATGATCCGCCAACAGGTCGGGAGACCCAGGTAAGCCACAGACAGACACCTAGCAATGACACTACAGATAGACCGCTAGCTTGGGACACCCCAGAGGAGTTTGGGAGGGAAACTAGACAGGACCCCACCCTCCGAAAGTACCGAGAACTAGCTGACAATAGAGGGGATGAGCGGGAACGTTTTATATGGGAGGGGGACCGATTATACAGATTAACCGAAGGCAGGAAGAGAGGCTGTGCTCCTTCGCAGAAGCGCCAATTAGTGGTACCTAGAAAGTACCGATTGGAGCTTCTCCGAATTGGCCACGACATTCCGTTAGCAGGACATCTAGGGGGTAACCGCACAACCTACAGAATCACTCAGACCTTCTTTTGGCCAGGAATCTCGAAGGACGTGCGCCGTTACTGTAGCACGTGTGATGTATGCCAGAGGGTGGGGAAGAGAGGGGATCATCCGAAAGCTCGACTGTCCCCTATGCCTGTGATCGAGGAACCATTTAGCAGGGTGGCAGTCGATCTAGTAGGACCCCTACCTAACCCCAGTCCCTCTGGTAAGAAATACATTCTTACCGTGGTGGACTATGCCACCCGCTACCCAGAAGCCGTCGCTCTGACGAATATCCAGGCTGACACTGTCGCCAGTGCGCTAGTCGGGATATTCACCAGAGTAGGATTTCCCCAGGAAATCTTGTCGGACAGAGGGACCCAGTTTACCGCAGACTTAACCCAGCAGTTGTGGAAGGTCTGTGGTATCAAGCCCCTACTTAGTTCACCGTACCACCCCCAGACTAACGGTCTCTGTGAACGCTTTAATGGTACCCTAAAGCAATTGCTACGGACCTTTACGGCGGAATACAGAGACTGGGAGCGATTTTTGCCACACCTCCTGTTTGCTTACCGGGAGGTACCGCAGGAGTCCACTGGGTTCTCTCCCTTTGAACTGCTCTATGGACGGAGGGTGCGAGGCCCTCTCGACCTCATCCGAGAGCACTGGGAGGGAGAGACGGAACACGAAGGTGTCCCCATCGTACCATATGTGCTAGAAATGCGGGACCGTATGGAACAGTTAGCCCGGATGGCCCGGGATCATCTCCATGCGGCCCAGGGTCGGCAGAAACATTGGTACGATCGGAACGCTAGGCTGAGAACATTCCAGGTAGGACAGAAAGTTCTAGTACTTAAACCCGTTCGAGGGAATAAATTGCAGACCTCCTGGCAAGGCCCCTACAAAGTAGTAGCCCAGGTCTGTGACACCACCTATATCATTGCCAGTAGCAAGGACGAAAAGATACAGAAGTCCTTTCATATAAACCTATTAAAGGAATACCAAGAACGGCCCGAAGACATAGCCGCCATATGCATCCCCGCCACTGAGGACCCTGACAGTCTCCCCATCCCTGATCTATTAGCCAACCCCGAGTCCAAAACTCTGCTTAATACAGTACAGCTAGGGGAGCGATTAACTCCCACAGAACGAGAACAACTCCAGCAACTACTAGTTGAAAAGAGATTAACCTTTTCCCAGGAGCCAGGTTACACACCTGTAGCGACCCATTACGTAGAAACCCCAGGACAAGCCCCGCTCCGACAAACTCCCTATAGAATTCCCGAGGCTGTAAAAGAAGAGATGAGGAAGGAGATTCAGGAGATGTTAAAACTAGGGGTTATAGAGCCATCCGACAGTCCCTGGGCATCTCCCGTCGTTCTAGTCCCCAAAAAGGACGGGACGACCCGGTTCTGTGTCGATTACCGACGCCTCAACGACCGAACTGTGACAGACGCATACCCCATGCCCCGAGTAGACGAGCTATTGGATCGCATTGCCAGGGGACGCTATCTGACCACCATTGACTTGTGCAAGGGGTACTGGCAGATTCCCCTGGCCAAGGACGCTATCCCTAAGTCGGCGTTTGTCACCCCGTTTGGCCTGTACCAGTTTAAGGTCATGCCTTTCGGGATGAAAAACGCCCCAGCTACTTTTCAGCGCTTAGTGGACCGCCTCCTTGATGGCTTCCAGGACTTCGCTTGCGCATACCTGGATGACATTGCGATCTATAGCGAGACTTGGGGGGAACACCTACAACACATAGAGACTGTGTTGGATCAGATTAGGGCTGCCGGCCTAACTCTAAAGCCGGAGAAGTGTAACTTTGGCATGGCTGAAGTCCAGTATTTGGGACACCGGGTGGGGTGTGGGAAACAACGACCAGAACCCGCTAAAGTAGAGGCCGTAGCCAATTGGCCCACACCCCACACTAAGACACAAGTGTTAGCATTTTTAGGGACAGCAGGGTACTACAGGAGATTTGTCCCTGACTACAGCGCCATCGCCAAACCCTTGACAGATTTAACAAAGAAGAATTTACCTAGAGTAGTCCTGTGGTCTCCCGCCTGTGAAACAGCATTCCAAACCTTGAAACAAGCCTTGATCAATGCACCTGTTTTATCTGCCCCCGTCCCTAACAAAAGATTTGTCGTCCACACAGATGCGTCCATGTACGGACTGGGGGCAGTGCTAAGCCAGGTCGGCGAAGACGGGGGCGAACACCCTGTCGCGTATCTCAGCAGAAAACTGTTACCTAGAGAAGTGAGTTACGCGGCAGTGGAAAAAGAGTGCTTAGCCCTGGTCTGGGCCCTAAAGAAATTAACCCCATATCTGTATGGTCAAGAATTCACCTTAATTACTGATCATAACCCCCTTGTATGGCTGAACAGAGTAGCTGGAGATAATGGACGCTTACTGAGATGGAGTCTCGCACTACAGCCATACAATTTCTCCATCCAATACCGCCCTGGCAAGTTTAATGGGAACGCGGACGGTCTGTCCAGACAAACAGAACTATTGCCCTAACAAAGGACCGGACAGCCCCAAGTTGACCCGAAAAGGATCAATCCGGGTCTGCCGGAGTGTTCCACAAAAGGGGAGCAGTGTAACAGATCCCTACCAACCTCTGGTGGATGTGAAACAAACAAGGGAATTACAACTTTCACATCCATTCGTTCCATTCCTCTGTTCGTCTGGTTCCGTGCGAATTTCACGTGTAATGCAGAGGTGGCCGCCATTTCGGGACTTTCCACGTGTTCGCGGCCATCTTGTGTGCGAACAGCGGTGTTTGCCTGTAACCGCATGGAACTGAAAACGGATACGCAAACAGGCGAACACCGCTGAATCCTCCAGACCTCCATAAGTTCGTACGGAAACTACCGAACGTCCCCTCGTTCGGTAGTTATATGCAATCATCTATGGGGATTCCAGCGAACCCCGCGATTCGCATGGATGGCCAGAGTATCATACCTTTTTACCGTGCGAACGGAGACCGACCGCAAGGCCAAAACTCATGGAACTAATTTCGGCTAGTTGGTCTGTGCGGTCGGTCAAAACTTTGGAACGTTGTATCTCCCGAACTGTACATCCGAATGGGGTGATTTTTGGATATATTGTCCCCCTGAAGGAGAGCTATCCAGCGCTACCGGATTTAAAGCTGTACCCCCTGTTTTTGGGGTACATCCAGAACTGGTGGAAAAATGTGGACATTTTAATTGGGTTATGTAGTTATCTGAGGGGAGGAGACGTGGGGGTGTTACCATCTGTATTATTGGTTGTTTTCATCCTCCCCCTGGGAGTGTTCTGTGTGTATCTATTTCTAATAAAAAGCAGGCTGGGTGTTCCAGTCCTCAGTTCATCTTGACCCTTCAAAACGTAGCCTCGTCTCGTTCTTGGAAGGGGATTATTTGGGAATATTATTCTGCTCCTGTTTACAGCTGAACCTGCTCCTCACTCTGGATATCGTGAATGGGATTACATCAGCCTACTTCTCCACAGCAGCTTGCAGGGAAAAAGGACGTCTTCAACGGCAGAAACCCTCTCTCTATCTGGGTAGCCGTTACAGTATAGTTGCTTTTAATACATACATCTATATATATCTGTCTTTATAGATATTATTGCATTTTTACAGTGTTTATAAGACTCTATTGCGCTCTCTTATTCTTAGTTTTAAATGGACTTTGCTAGTGACCAGTCAAATCTTTACCCCAGTGGGATTTGTCTATTCTCCTTGGATCCAGGCATTATTTTGATAACTTTGGCGCTCGCATCAGAGCTATCAGAGTATATATGATGTGTTGGGGTTCCTGCTTGTATATCCAGAACTATGTGTCATCTAGTTACTGGGGGAAAGGGTTATATTCACTAACCAGTGCTTCTTCCAGCTTTGAGGAGAATTCAGCGGAAATACCTAGTTGGGGTAGTGGAGCTTCGCATCAATGGCCAACTCGGCAATTTGATGCTTCACCATGTGAGGAGAATCTCAGGAGCTATTCTATGGGTTATGTTTTCCTCTGCTTTGCAGGGTATTGTAGGATAAATCTTATATTACCAGAATCTTACAGATTGGGGAGAATTCTCTTTGCCTCCTCATGACTAATCCTGGAAAAGAATCCTAAAAAATAAGAATTGGGGGGTCTGGGCATTTAAGGTCATGATTCTTCCTGTAGGCCTGGATAATGATGCAAACTTCAGGATGTGAAAAATTACTTGTTGAGGCCACTTGTTGCAGGTGTAGATTTTTCAGGCCCCAGTCTTTGTGCCCTTTCAATGAGTAGTGGGTGGTTAGAATTGAAAGGCAAGCGAAGGACAGTAGGCAGCCAATGTTGTAAAATAGACAACATTTGATTAAACTAACTGGGGCTCTGAATGAGTTTTCATGTGTGATGTGTCAGTTCAGTCCAGTGGCAGTGTTGGAGGAAATAGAAGCAAGCACATTAGAAATAGAGTTCTGTATATCACCCAATTTTGAGTTAAATTTAGCCTATAGAAATGCAGATAGCTCCTCAGCTAGATTGGAACCCCGTGTAGACACAGGGAAAATAGTGCTGTCTGATGGGGAGATTTTATCTTAGGATCCATAGGAGGAGAGGAAGGAATCTCTATAACTCATGATTTGAATGAGGAAATTTAGATGTTTGTGGTGGTTCTAGTTTGCCCATTAATTTACCCTTGCTGGTAAAATAGGGCAACAGGCAATAAACTGAGTGGTAGTAGTTTTACAACAGGGGCAGGATCACCATGAGATCAAAATTCAGGTCATTCAATGGTAGATGACTAACTGATGAAAAATGTAAAGAACACTAAAATTCAATATAAATCATTGTTAAACTAGGTACAAACCAAGAAACAATAAAAGAAGATTGCCTGGTCTGATGAATCATGTTTTATTTCAAGTAATTTGGATAGCCAGGTGCATGTGCATCACTTAACTGTAGAAGAGATGGAAGCAGGGTGCACTAAGGGAAGAAAGAAAGCCAGTGGAGATAGTCTGATGCTCTAGGGAATGTTCTACTGGAAAACATTGGGTCTTGGCATTCATGTATATCTTACGTTGACACGTATCACTTACCTAGAGATTGTTGCTGACCATGTAGACCCCTTCATGGCAAGGAGGTCTCTGATGGCAGTTGCCTCTTTCATCAGAAGAATGCACCCTGCAATTGTTTAGGAATGGTCTGAGAAACATAACAAAGAGTTCATGGTGTTGCCTGGTCTCCAGATTCCCCAGATCTCTATCTGATTAAGCATTTGTGGGATGTGCTGAAACAATAAAGCCGATTCATGGAATCCACACTTTGCAACTTGCAGGATTTAAAGAATCTGCTGCTAATGTATTGGTGCCATATACCACAGGACAAGATCTTGTGGAGTCCATGTCTTCAGGCATCAGAGCTGTTTTGGCAGCAGGAGGGGGATCTACATGATATTAGGCAGGTGGTTTAAAAGGTGAGGCTGAGAAAATTGCAGAGTCAACTTAAAATATTATAAATAATGAAATAGTCTGCAGGCAAATATGTATCACATTGTATTGTATTCACTGGACTCTCTATAAGGGTTCAATGCACAATATTGTATAAGGTGCAACACTGTTTTCACTGAGACAAATATGAGATTAATATATTTAAACTATATAAAACAGTGTCTGCTCCCAATCAAAAACAATCTCACAACAAGTGGAGCATGGTCAATAGATAAGGCTGCAATGTTGATCATATCTCTTATTGATATGGACTGGACAAATGCATAACATCTGACTGAACAGCAATCTCCAATACAAAGGTTTTTATTTTATGCTACATTCATATAATCTTAGACTAATTGACTTAACAATCAAATAAACATAATAAAGTGGCCACTGGGTGTATATTTGTGAAGTTGGTGTCAAACTTCTAAGTTAAAGAGACACTATAGTCACCAGAACTACAACTCAATGTAGTTGTTCTGGTGAGTATAGTCATTTCCTTCAGCCTTTTTGTAAACACTGACTTTTCAGCTTATGGACACTTCCAGTGGAGGTGCTTCCTGGGTCCATTCTGCATGGAGACACTGAATGTTCTACATAGAGATGCATTGATTGAATGCATCTCAATGAGGAAATGCTGATTGGCCAAGCCAGCGTTTGGCCCCACCCCCGCCCTGCCTCCTTGACAATCACATGATTTTTCTTTGGGGAAGCTTTGGATTGGCTGAGATCCTCATTTCTGATAATGCTAGGCAAGGAAGAGGTTCACGGGCGCCGGGCTAGCGACTGGAGACCTATGCGGCGCTGGAAACAAGCCACCTAAATAGTTGTTTTAACCCTATAGGGTCAGAAAAACACGTTTGTGTTCCTGACCCTATAGTGTTCCTTTAAAGTTATAAACGCAATTGCAGCATTAATAATACAGCATAAAACACAGCGTATGTAATCCTAATTTTCAAACATTAATATGCATTACTAATGGACAATCTGCCCATCTCAAAAATACATTTTAGTTCTAAAGGAAAGAGAAAATGTGAATATTTTGGAGAAAAAAAAAATAAAATCTATAAGAAAATCAAACATCCTCAGAAATTAATTGTATTATATCTGCAGGCTTCCTCTTCACTGATAATCTGTGTAACACAGACAATTTCCAAATTTACAGTTGATTATCAGATGCTGTTTATTTTTCAAATTAAACTGTCAAACAAAACTGTAATCAAGGACAGACACAGAAAACCACTGATTAGTGAGTGCATATGGTTCACATTATTTTAAGTCCTCGTATTCAACAAAAATGGTTTGAAACTTTTAATAGCAAACGGCTCAGCTGTAGCATTGTCTCAAGCTTCCGTTCCCTTTGCTTGCTTTTCTTCCCACGACTCCTGTTACCGGGTCCCTCGACTTATCTCCCTATGGCTTTGTTTCACCAGACTCTTTTCTTGTGAAGAGGAATGGAGAGCAAATGGCTTTCATATATTATAAACAACACAACATTCTCTCGAATTTACATAATTTGGGTTATAATTGAGTCGCAGACTTCTGGTGGTACTCTCAGCTTATTGACCTGAGGTTGCTGTTGTCAACGCAACTGTATAATACTAATGACAGACTTATTACGAGCAGATGGAAATAATTTATTCTGAATCAGAAAGAAAAGTAATGTAATCACTGATTGAAAGAAATATGGGAACAAAAATATTACCATCTCTTATATTGGATATGGTTAAACAAATTATTTTAATTTAATTTTCATTTTTAGATTTGTTTTGTATATATTTTTTAAAACAGTAAGTATAATTTTAAAACGTAAGTTGCACTGGTAATTATATTATGTGCATTTCCAATTTTATTCACATTATCTAAGACTAAAACTATTGAGTAATTTTAAAGTGCAGAAACGCATTTTCTCTTCTCATTAATTAAATGTCTAGTTTATAGTTTATGACATGTAAAATACTTTGTGCAGTCGTCCAAGAATAAGTGAGACATCAATTAACAAACATTTGAAATGGATTATTCAGAGAAATATAATTTAGCCTAAATACTTTTTTAGGCTGAGAGTACTAATTCCTAAAGGTGTCAAAAAGATTTTTTTTATATATCCTTTATACCTCCTTTTGCATATGTCTTCTGCATACAATTTTATTTCAAGTTTTTTTAGTTTTGCTTTTTATCTCAGCAATTGTTTCAATATATTGGTGAGTTTCAGTACTGTTTGTCTTTTGAGAAACAATCTGTTTTCCTGGCACTGCAGGTCCCCTCTCCCTCCCACCCCCCAATCCCTGGTTGCTGAAGGGGTGAAAACCCCTTCAGTAACTTACTAGAGGCAGGGACGATGTCCCACGTCGCTGCTTCTTACTCCGCGCCACTCCTCCCTGTGATTGCGTCGGCCAGTGGGCAAGACTGATCCTGCCCACTGGCTGGGGAGACCTAATGCGCATGCGCGGCAATGCCTTCCTATGGGGAAATGAGCGACGCTGGAGGTTTTCACATAGCGTGAGGACGACCAGCGACGCTCTAGCACAGGTTTCCTGTGCTAGAAACCAGGAAGTGCCCTCTAGTAGCTGTCTAGTAGACAGCCACTAGAGGTGGGGTTAACCCTGCAAGGTAATTATTGCAGCTTATAAAAAACTGCAATAATTACACTTGCAGGGTTAAGAGTAGTGGGGGTTGGCACCCAGACCACTCCTATGGGCGGAAGTGGTTTGGGTGCCTGGAGAGTCCCTTTAAGGATATATATTGATCAGCCACAACATTAAAACCACTGACTGGTGAAATTAATTACATTGATTATATTGTGGCACCTGTCAAGGGGTGGGCTACATTAGGCAGCAAGCAAAAAGTCAGTTCTGGAATTGTGTTCAATTCGGTCACTTGAATTTCAACCAGAATTAGCTTTATTATAATGATGTGAGAATACCTGTACTGCAAAATATCTGTACATATAAATATATAATGTACACGAAATTATAAAATGTATAATTTTTCACACCCTTTTGCTTCTGTTTTCCCAAATTGTTTGCATGGATGATATTCAAATTAGCTGAACCACTGCAATGAAGAAATTCAGCTTGATTGAATGCATTTTACATTCTTTATAGATTTATTATAATTTAAATTTACAAGCTTTACAAGCTTTGCTGGGCATGTCAGGAAAAGCATATATATTATGAGTGCTATCTGCATGCACATCCGCTAATCTCACATGCACATCTCAATTAAGTGGTCAGGGTGCAGTGGTCCTGTCCTCTAAATTGTGCAATAATCCACCACTTGTGGTTTTCAGTATGCCAACCAATAGATTCTGCCTCAATGACCGAGTAAAATTCTGGTGTGACCATAGATTCAATGATTTCCTATATGGAAGCTTGGACGTATGCATGTGGTTGCCACACATACACATTAGGTCCCCAATGTTCCTCTGTGAGGAGCATTGGATTGTTCTGTACCGAAGGAGGTTATGCCTCCTCAATGACATTACGGGAGGCAGAGAGAGAACCATCGCCGTGGAAGCCTTGGCACAGAAAAAGGTAAGTAAAATGATTACTTTATTATTTTGAATGGCAAATAAAGGGCAATAAAAAGGCAAATAGAGGGCATTAATATCACTAGGGGCAGGAGCAATATAGCATTATGAATACAGGTTTGTATTTCAATGCTATAGTGTTCCATAAAAGGAACACTATAGGGTCAGGAACACAAACATGTATTCCTGACCCTACAGTGTTAAGTGTGGCTTGCCCCCACTTAGCTCTTTTAGAAGAGGTTAAAATATACCTTATTTCCAGCGCCGCGCGTGTCTGCTGGCGCTGGCCCCACCCCAACCTGCCTACTTAGTGACATCATCAGAATTTAGGAAAAAGCATTGAATTGGCTGAAATCGACAAGGTGGTGGGATGGGGTGCAGGGCCAAATTACTTTTTTGCCAATCAGCACCTCCTCATAGAGATGCATTGAAACAATGCATCCCTATGAGGAAACTTCAGCCTCTCCATGCAAAGCGTGGAGACGCTGAATGGCAGTGCTGTCTACTGTGCAGCACTGCCCCAGGAAGCACCTCCAGTGGCCATCTGAAGAGTGGCCACAGGATGTATCCCCAGGGGGCAATGTAAACACTACATTTTCTCTGAAAAGGCAGTGTTTGCATGATAATGTCTGAAGGTGTAATTGTTCTGGTGACTATAGTGTCACTTTAAGAATAAATTACATAGTTACATTGTTACATAGCTGAAAAGAGACTTGCATCCATCAAGTTCAGCCTTCCTCACATTTGTTTTTTGCTGTTGATCCAAAAGAAGGCAAAAAAAAACCAATTTGAAGCACAATTTTGCAACAAGCTAGGAAAACAATTCCTTCTTGACCCCAGAATGGCAGTCAGATTTATCCTTGGATAAAGTCTGAATCCCTTGTGAAGTTGGTGTGGCTGTAGACTCTCTCTTATAACCCTTTCATTACATAGTTGCCCACATTTATAAAATCTGGTTATATTCTGGGCAAAAGGACTAATTATAAATAATTATCATAATGCATCCCAAGTCAAAAGAATAATGAAAACTATTTTTCCTACCATGGCATAGCTACAATTTCATCAGGAGTAAATATCAATAAAGATCTGTTAGGGGAAGGCCAAGGAGGTGAGCTATTAAGGAAAAATCATAGCATTAATAGGCGTCAATTAGCATTCCAAATGAATGTAAAATACCAATGTTTATGTCTATATCTTTATCTATATTTACAGTAAACATACCTGTACACTAATTTTAAATATATTTATTGTGATATGTTTAACTAATTGTAATAACAAATATTGGGATATAATTATCAAGGCAGAACAAGTGCTATTTTCAAGGCAAAGTACTAAATTTATATTGGTTTCCATGGTGACAAAATAACAAGTTGCATGTAATAAAAATATAAATTTCCCTTTTTATAATGCAAATAAATCTTTAACAAATATTTTTAAAATAGAATTAACAAAAGCATGTAACAAATGATTTTGGCAATCCATAATACCTCAGAGGAGTAAGGTATTCATGAAATAGATTACCAACGTCTGATGTTAATAAAAAATAAATAAATAAAATATATATATATATATATATATATATATAAATTTCCCTTTTAAAAAAAATAAAAATAAAATAATGTTATCACCAGCTACTTGATTATCGGTTTGAATTTTAAACACCTGTTTTTAAAATTGTAATGGAATGAAAGAAAGTACAGAGACAAGCTGCAAGAGTAATAAAGGTTAAGGAAGATTTTTGTAGGAAGAAAAGGAAGAAATGTAAACTGTTGACTTTAATAAAAAGTCATCTTACAGGATTGGATAACATTGTCTTAACAGCTTTCTGCTAACCTGTTTATTAACAGGACAATAGCTCACCATTTTTTTTCTTATAGCAGAATATAAATACTTAATCGGATAAGACATTATGTAGATATCGTAGATATTATAGATGTTGTAGATGCCTTTTTGGAAAAAGAGCATATTGAAGGCATAAAAGATGCAATCTGGAGTAACAGCATGTTTATCCAAGGTAAGATATGGTTACTGTATATTGCATTAAATTCAAATTCCAGAAAGGGATTTATTTGCTATTGTGCGGCACAATTGGAAATGGCTTTAAATGTTTCTTATTTACAAGAAACTGCATAAACAGAGATATGTGCATAAACAGAGATATGTGAAAGATTGAGGGTGGTAATCAGCCTGTGTAACTATTTAATTACATGACCTTACAGTGAGGGCTGATTTTGAACATTTCCCACTGACAAAGAAATGATCAGTCTTTAACCCTTTAAGACTGGAGGGCGTACGATTACGCCCTATTTTAAGTGTCTCTAAACGCCGCCGGGTGTAATTGTACGCCCTCCGGTTTTTTCTTACTTACCCGGTCGCCGGTGATCCCACACCGGCGATCGTGGTTGGGGGGACTCCCAGGGAGCCCCCCGCGGCACGCCTGCCCTCCAGGAGCCCCCCCCCTGGCCATGTGAGAGTGAGGTCCTTGCAAGGACCTCACAATCACATGGCCGGGTTAGCTGGCTCAGGCATTGTAATGACAGGTAGTCCCCCTGCTGGCTGGAAATCAAATAAAAATAATTGAAATAAGTGTAAAAAAAAAATTATATACTTAGATCATATATATATATATTATATATGATCTAAGTATATATATACACATATACATACACACACATACACTGTCTAGGTGTATTTAACTATTAATATATATATATATATATATATAATTATATATATATATTAATATCAAATTACACGTAGACTGATACTGATTAAATATATATATATAATTATTGTTATATATATATTTATATATAATATAAAAAATAAATATGTAAATACGTAAAAAAATAAAATTAAAAAAATAATTAAAAATAAATAATTAAAAAATATATAGATGTGTGTTATTTCATTCTAACTGTATTGTGATATTAATATATATATATATATATATATTTATATCAAAATACACGTAGAACGAAATAATATATATATCTATATACATAAATATATATGTATATATCACTATATATATATACCTATATATAAATACAAATATTTAAAAAAATTATATATATATATATATACATATATATACACATATGTATATATACATATATTAATTGTTTCCTTTGTTTCTCAGGTCATGTGCTGGCTTCCCCTGCCTGCAGGCAGGGACTGCCTTAGGGGTGTGCGAGCTGTGCGGCCGGGGATTCATGGCAGTAGGGGCTGACATGCGGGCGACACAGCTTGCAAATTCCTTGGGTGACAGCTGTGAGGGGTGCTCAGAGCACTCCTACAATACAGGATGCGCTGTGAAGCCTGGCTGTGCGGCACCCGGGTGGAGGTTTTCATTATCCTCCACTCGGGTCTATCAGAGATAACAAAGGGGGTGGAGCTAAG
Source organism: Pelobates fuscus (assembly GCF_036172605.1). NCBI lineage: Eukaryota > Metazoa > Chordata > Amphibia > Anura > Pelobatidae > Pelobates > Pelobates fuscus. Next base: position 238,026,431 of record NC_086321.1, on the reverse strand, counting down.
CAACAGGCAGGGGCGGGGGGCTAATCGGCAAGAGAGGGTGGAGCTAAAAGGGTTGGGCCCTCTGATAGATAAGTTAGGGGAAGCAGAAAGGAATTCCTGCTCCCTCACCTATCATCCCTCTATTCCTGCTCCTCCACCTACCCACTGTGCCCCTGCTCCCCCACCTACCCACTGTGCTCCTGCTCCCCCACATGCCCACTGTGCTCCTGCTCCCCCACAAGCACACTGTGCCCTGCTCTCCCATCTACCACTACACATCCCCTGCTCCCCCACATGCCCACTGTACCCCTGCTTCCCCACATGTCCACTGTGCCCCTGCTCCCCCACCTACCACTACACATCCCCTGCTTCCCCACCTGCCCACTGTGCCCCTGCTCCCCCACCTACCACTAAACATCCACTGCTTCCCCATCATCCCACTGTGCCCCTGCTCCCCACCTACCACTACTCCACTCCTGCTCCACCACCTACCACTACACTACTTCTGCTCCACCACCTACCACTACACTACGTCTGCTCCCCACCAACCACTACACTACCCCTGCTCCCCCACCTACCACCACACTACCCCTGCTCCCCCACCTACCACCGCTGTGCCTACTGCTCCCCCACCTTCCACCACTGTGCATCCTTCTCCCTCACATACCACTACACTACCCCTGCTCCCCCACCTACCACTACACTGTCCCTGCTCCCCCACCTACCACTACACTGCCCTTGCTCCCCCACATCTTCCACTGTGCCACCTGCTCAACCACCTACCACCATTGTGCCCCCTGCTCCCCCACCTACCACCTTCCACCGCTGTGCCCCCTGCTCCCGCAGCTACCACTACACTGCCCCTGCTCCCCCACCTACCACTACATAGCCCCTCTCCCCACACACAGTCAATAAACCCAGCACCATTATCACATACATCCAATACACATACATATCACACACAGTCAATACAATGATTACAAATATTATTACAAACAGCCAACACATAGCATACATATCACACGCAGCCATCATGTCTATCACACACAGACACCACACACACTACATCATATTATTATGAGATTTATTACAATGGAGCTCTGTCATACAAAATGCAATAAGTAGCTGTCTTCCGAGCTCCGGCCAGTGAGAGCATTACCGAGGATTACCACAGAAAAGCTCTGACACTGTGTGTGCCTGAGCTCATGAGACAGTTACTCATGGTCTGCATCCGGTGGAGGCGTCGCCAAATTCCCAGCACACTGGATAACCAGAGATCAGCATGCACCCCTCCATGCAAGGTAACAACACGGAAGGGGGGATTCATTTTTGTTTTTAAATAATAATTAATTTTATAAATATTATATACAAACACTACACCTATTGACACACACTATACATGGATGACGGGGGGGGGGGGGAGGGGAGGGGAGAGGAAGGGGTGCTGTGAAGATTTTTTGCACAGGGCGCCTAAAGGCCTAAGGCTGGGCCTGACTGCAGGAAGCAGAGATCTTTGCACGGGTGCTGGGGATACAGCACACCTGGGTCCCCAAGCAGGTAATCGGCAGAGAGGAGCCCAGAAGATGAATGGGTGAATTGAGGGTTGGCTAAGGAGCCCCCAACAGGCCAGCGCCCCAGGTGAATGCCTTATTTGCCTTATGGTAGTGCCAGCCCTGCAAGGAGTTCCTTGATGGCAGTGGCCTCTCTCATCAGAAAATTGCATCCGCTACACTGCAAAAAGCATTCAGAAATGGTTTTAGGCACATGGTGTTGCATTGGCCTTCATATTCCCCATACCCTAGTTCAATTGAGCATCTGTGGGGTGTGCTAGAATAACAAGTCCGATCCATGATTGCCCCACCTCACAACTTGCCAGACTTTGTCAATAATAAACAAAATAAGGTATGAAATAAGGTATGAAAGGTATGAGCAATAAAATATTTGGCATTTATCTTCTAAACTGTGTTAAAATCACAGCCTGATTTTAAAACTTAACCAGAGCTCAATCAGCTGTTCCAGTGCCCTTTGCAACAGGTAGCCTTCTGGAAGACTGTTTCCCCTCTCACCCACCCCAAGCTCATTTCCTCATTTATAGATAGTGTCCCACACAACTTTCATTCTCCTGAAATGACAGGTGCAAACACTGATCAGCACACCCTTCCAGTCTCTTAACCCCATAGGCGTGCGCAGCCTATTGTATAAGGGTGTGCACCCTAAAGCACAAACACACACGCCGCGTATATATATATATATATATATATATATATATATATATATATACACACACACATACACATACACACATATACTTCTGTGTGTGTGTGTGTGTAGGCGCTGTGTGTGTGTGTGTGAAGGTGCTGTGTGTGTAAGGGCGATTTGTGTAAGGACGCTGTGTGTAAGGGCACTGTATGTGTGTGTAAGGGTGCTGTGTGTGTGTGAAGGCGTTGTGTGTGAAGGCACTGTGTGTGTGTGTGTGTGAAGGTGCTGTGTGTGTAAAGGCGCTGTATGTGTGTGTAAGGGTGCTGTATGTGTGTGTAAGGGTGCTGTGTGTGTGTTAGGGTGCTGTTAGTGTGTATATGTGAGGGTGATGTGTGTGTGTGAGGGTGCTGCTAGTGTGTGTGTGTAAGGGTGCTGTGTGTGTGCTGTATGTGTGAGGGTGCTGTGTGTGTAGATGCTGTGTGTGGGGGGGGGGTGCTGTTTGTGTGCTGTATGTGGGTGCTGTGTGTGTGTGCTGTATGTTTGGGGGATTGTGTGTATTGTGTGGGGGGCCATTTAGTAAATATCCCTCCTCCCTTCTTACCTTATGTAGGGAGGGGGGACCTTGCTGCCGCTGCCTTCCCTGGTGGTCCAGTGGAGGTGTGGCAGATTGCTTAATATCCCCCCTCCCTTCTTACATTATGCCTGGGAGGGGGGATCAATTCTGCTGTGCCGCGGGTGGGGGCCCTAAAATTCACAATAGGGGGGACCTAATGTCCCCCCCGGCCCCCACCCCTGTGCGGCGGGTGGGGCCCCTAAAATTATCAATAAGGGGGGGACCTACTGTCCCCCCCGGCCCCCACCCCTGTGCGGCGGGTGGGGGCCCTAAAATTCACAATAGGGGGGGACCTACTGCCCCCCCCCCGGCCCCCACCGCTGTGCGGCGGGTGGGGGCCCTAAAATTATCAATAAGGGGGGGACCTATTGTCCCCCCCGCCCCCCACCCCTGAGCGGCGGGTGGGGGCCCTAAAATTATCAATAGGGGGGGACCTACTGTCCCCCCCCGGCCCCCACCCCTGAGCGGTGGGTGGGGGCCCTAAATACAAAGGGGGGACCCTAGTTAACCCTCCCCTGCCCCCCAAAAAAATATCTCCCTCCCTACCCCCCTCACCCTAAAAATAATGAGGGGGGGACCTATAACTAAAAATCTGTAAAAAAAAATAAATGAGCTAAAATCAACTTACCATTCGATGTTTTCTTTCTTCTAAAATCATCTTTCTTCAGCCCCAAAAAAGGCCAAATAAAAAGCCATAATAAAAAAAAAAACAAAAAAAAACAGAGTGCAAAAAAAATAATCCATCTTCACCCATGGAGGGCTCCGCGCAGACTGAGCTCCGCAGGGCGGGGGAAGGCTTATAAAGCCTTGCCCCGCCCTGCAATTAGGCTAAGAACACTATGATTGGTGGGTTTAAGCCAATCAGAGTGCTCTTTGTCATTTTACAAGCGTGGTAAAGTTCTTTGGAATTTTCCCACGCTTGTAAAATGACACAGAGCACTGTGATTGGATGGATTTCAAGCCATCCAATCACAGTGCTCTGTGTCATTTTACAAGCGTGGGAAAATTAGGCTAAGAACACTCTGATTGGTGGGTTTAAGCCAATCAGAGTGTTCTTAGCCTAATTGCAGGGCGGGGCAAGGCTTTATAAGCCTTCCCCCGCCCTGCGGAGCTCAGTCTGCGCGGAGCCCTCTATGGGTGAAGATGGATTATTTTTTTTGCGCTCGTTTTTTTTTTTTTTTTTTAATTGCGTCGGTTATTATGGCTTTTTATTTGCCCTTTTTTGGGGCTAAAGAAAGAAGATTTTAGAATAAAGAAAACATCGAATGGTAAGTTGTTTTTAGCTCATTTGTTTTTTTACAGGTTTTTAGTTAAAGGTCCCCCCCTCATTATTTTTAGGGTGAGGGGGGTAGGTAGGGAGTTATTTTTTTTAGGGGGGGGAAGGGTTAACTAGGATTCCCCCCTTTGTATTTAGGGCCCCCACCCGCCGCACAGGGGTGGGGGCCGGGGGGGACAGTAGGTCCCCCCTATTGTGAATTTTAGGGCCCCCACCTGCCGCACAGGGGTGGGGGCCGGGGGGGGACAGTAGGTGCCCCCCCTTATTGATAATTTTAGGGCCCCCACCCGCCGCTCAGGGTTGGGGGCCGGGGGGACAGTAGGTCCCCCCCTATTGTGAATTTTAGGGCCCCCACCCGCCGCACAGGGGTGGGGGCCGGGGGGCACAGTAGGTTTCCCCCCCTTATTGTTAGTTTTAGAAAGCGAGCTGAGCTGTCAGTCAGACAGCTCAGCTCGCGAACGCGCATTCCGCGCACATGCGCGGTAAAGCGCTGAATTTCTTCATAGGGCGGCTGTCAATGCCGCTCTATGAAGAACGCGATTGGTGCAGCGCGTAGATTATTATCGTGTAGATTATTTAAATAAACAATCCAGACACAATAACCACTACAGCTCAGTGTAGTGGTTATGGTGCCAATAGTGCCGGGACCCCCTCCCAGAGTAAGTAGTCAAACCATTTAAGAACAGTTTGACAACTTACCTGAGGTCTGCTGGGAAATGGGGCTGTCATAGGGCATAGGAGCAGTGGTGTGTGTGAGTGGTGCAATGTGTGAGGGGTGCAGTGTGTATGTGTGAGGGGGACAGTGTGTGAAGGTTGCAGTGTGTGAGTGAGGGCGGCAGTGTATGTCAGGGGTTCAGTGTGTGTGTTAGGGGGCAGTGTATGTGTGGGTCAGTATGTGTGTGTGACAGTTGCAGTGTATGTGTGTATGGGGGGCAGTGTATGTGTAGGGCAATGTGTGTATGGGGGCAGTGTGTGTGTATGGGGGCAGTGTATGTGTTTCTGGGGCAGTGTGTGTGTATGGGGGGGGGCAGTGTGTGTGTATGGGGGCAGTGTATGTGTGTCTAGGGCAGTGTATGTGTGTCTGGGGCAGTGTGTGTGTATGGGGGCAGTGTATGTGTGTATGAGGGCAGTGTGTATGTATGGGGGCAATGTGTGTATGGGAGGCAGTGTGTGTGTATGGGGGGCAATGTGTGTGTATGGGGGGCAGTGTATGTGTGTCTGGGGCAGTGTATATGTGTCTGGGGCTGTGTGTGTGTATGGGCCAGTGTATGAGTATGAGGGCAGTGTGTATGTATGGGGGGCAATGTGTGTATGGGGGGCAGTGTGTGTGTATGGGGGGAAATGTGTGTGTATGGGGGCAGTGTGTGTGTATGGGGGCAGTGTGTTTGTATGGGGGCAGTATATGTGTGTGAGGGGGGAGGGGAAATGTGTGTGTAGGGTGTGAGTGTGTGTTATAAGGCTGGGGGGGCTTTTTTATAATATGCTTTTTTTTTAAAAATTATTTAATTAAAATAAATATTAATTATGTCCCCCCTCCCTTCTTACCTTTACTGGGAGGAGGGGGGACATTTCTGGATCCCTGGTGGTCCGGTGGGGAATCCCTGGTGGTCCAGTGGGGAGAGTGAACTCTAGCCCGCGCTCCAGGGCTAGAGTTCACTCTTGCGTGATTTGGAGCGTTGCCATGGTAACCGCGGCAACGCTCCAAGCTTGCGAGAGGAGGACCCGGAGGAGCTGCCAGGATAGTGCCTGTGGACCGGGGAGGGAGATCTCTGATCTCCCCTCCGGTCCACAGGCACATTGCAGGGCTAGCACCTGCATGTGCTGGCAGGGGAGAGGGAGACCGTCGGTTTTCTCGGGGGGCGGGCAATTGCCCCGTTGCCCCCCCCTGGACCCGCCACTGGTCCCCCAGCTAATTCTAGTCTTAATCTCCCCACTCAAAAAGGCTTCTTTTTTGTGCACTGCAGCATCTGTAGGTTACTACCTAAACAGGATGCACTGCAAGCCTGGTGTTCCCATTACAAACCAAAAATCATTATGCTCTCGGAATCATGGTTAACGACTAAAATGCCAGACTCCACCATTGCAATACAGGGTTATTCATGTTTTAGAAATGACAGAGCAAAGAGAGGAGAAGATGTTGTTATTTATTTTGACAAGTGTATAAAATTTACTCCTTGAAAAACTATAACTCCCCTTCTGCCTTAGATTTCCTTTCTGGGCCCCCCGAGGCTGGACCTGGTGTCACCCGGCAGACGGGCTGGCGCACGCGCGAGGGAGCACTCTCCCCTGAGTGCTTCCTCTTCAGCTCCCTCGCGCACCGCACTGATGCGGGAGCCGGAATGTGACGTCATATTCCGGCTCCGGCATCAGTACGCGGAGCGCAAGGGAGCTGAAGAGCAAGCACTCAGGGGAGAGTGCTCCCTCACGCGCCTTCCAGCCTGCCTGCTGACCGGCTGCCCAGCAATACCACTCAACCCCAGGGAATCCCCTCAGCACTCCCAAAGGTAGGGAGGCTGGGGGATTCCATTTAAAAAAAAAAAAAAATGTTTGTGTTTTAGTGTTAGTGTGTGTGTGTTAGTGTTAGAGTGTGTGTGTTAGTTTTTGTGTCTGTGTTTGTTAGTTTGTGTGTGTCAGTGAGTGTGTTACTGTGTGTGTGTGTTACTGAGTGTGTTAGTTTGTGTGCGTCTGTTAGTGAGTCTGTTTGGTGTCTGTTAGTGAGTGTGTGTTTTGTAAGTAAGTGTGTATGTGTCTGTCTGTCAGTGAGTGTGTATGTATGTCTGTCACTGAGTGTGTGTCTGTCAGTAAATGTGTGTGTCTGTTAGCTAGTGTGTATGCGTCTGTTCATGAGAATGTGTGTGTGTGTGTCTTCAGCATTTACCTTTCTCCAGCGCCGGACTCCCTTGGCACTGGGGATCCCTCCGCCCCGATCCGCCTCTCAGCTCTGAATGCGCACATTCTAACTGCCCATAGGAAAGCATTACTCAATGCTTTCCTATGGACATTCAGTGTCTTCTCACTGTGATTTTCCCAGTGAGAATCACGGAAGCTCCTCTAGCGGCTGTCAATGAGACAGCCACTAGAGGCTGGATTAACCCTCAGTGAAACATAGCAGTTTCTCTGGTTAAAACTAGAGGGTCCTGACATCCAGACCACTTCATTGAGCTGATGAGATCTGGGTATCTGTAGTGGTCCTTTAAGTGTATGTGTATCTGCATGCACTGACGTACATACCGCGGTCGCAGGGGTTGCAGCCCTGCGACCATAGGCATGCGTGCGGGGTGTGCCGGGTGTGCCTAGGCACACCCTAATCCCCGCGGCACGCGCTATGTGCCTCCCTCCCTGGGCAGGTGAGGGAGATCAAAGATCTCCCTCACCAACCCACAGGAAGTGAGGGAGGCAGGAGAGGCAGCTCTGCCGGGTTCCTCTTGCAAGGTCGGAGCATTGCCGCAGTTACCACGGCAACGCTCAGATCTCGCGAGAGTGAACTCTAGCCCCCTGTGGGTCTAGAGTTCACTCTCCACTGGACCACCCGGGATGGCAGCAGCACAGTCCCCCTTCCCGACATAAGGTAAGAAGGGAGGGGGGATATTTACTAAATGTGTGTCTGGGGCAGTGTGTATGTATGGGGGCAGTGTATGTGTGTATGAGGGCAGTGTGTATGTATGGGGGGCAATGTGTGTATGGGGGCAGTGTGTGTGTATGGGGGCAATGTGTGTGTATGGGGGGCAGTGTATGTGTGTCTGGGGCAGTGTATATGTGTCTGGGGCAGTGTGTGTGTATGGGGCAGTGTATGTGTGTATGAGGGCAGTGTGTATGTATGGTGGGCAATGTGTGTATGGGGGGCAGTGTGTGTGTATGGGGGCAAAGTGTGTGTATGTCCCCCTTCCCGACATAAGGTAAGAAGGGAGGGGGATATTAACTAAACGGCCCCCCACACAATACACACAATCCCCAAACATACAGCACACACACACAGCACCTACATACAGCATACAAACAGCACCCCCCCCACACACAGCATCTACACACACAGCACTCTCACACATACAGCACACACACAGCACCCTTACACATACAGCACACACACACACACTAACAGCACCATCACACTAACAACACCCTTACACACACACACTAACAGCACCCTCACACTAACAACACCCTTACACACACATCACCCTCACACATACACACACAGCACACACTAACAGCACCCTTACACACAGCACCCTTACACATACACACACTAACAGCACCCTTACACACAGCACCCTCACACACAGCACCCTTACACACACACAACACACACTAACAACACCCTTACACACACACACTAACAGCACCCTCACACTAGCAACACCCTTACACACACAGCATCCTCACACATACACACTAACAGCACCCTTACACACACAGCACCCTTACACATACAGACACTAACAGCACCCTTACACACAGCACCCTCACAAACACAGCACCTTTACACACACACAGCACACACTAACAGCACCCTTACACACACAGCACATTTACACATACACACACTAACAGCATACTTACACACAGCACCCTCACACTAACAGCACCCTTACACACACAGCGCCCTTACACACACACACACACACACACACACAGCACCTTCACACACACACAGCACCTTCACACACACAGCGCCTGCACACACACAGAGCACCCACACACACAGCATCCGCACACACACACACAGTGCCTTCACACACAGCACCTACACACACACAGCACCTACACACAGCACCCTCACACACAGCAGTGTGTGTGTGTCTGTGTGTATGTATGTGTACACGGCATGTGTGTTTCTGCTTTAGGGTGCACACCCTTATACAATAGGCTGCGCACGCCTATGCCTGCGACCCCTGCGACCAGGTGTCCGCCGCCATGTGTTGCGGCCCCGGCCCGCGCAGAGTAAGCGCGGGGGGCCCACGGATCAGTTTTCGCACTGGGGCCCCATGGGTTGTGTGTATGCCACTAGTTATGACTCACAAAATAAGTACTGTGGATAACACGATTCTGGCAACCAATCCGACCATCGTGTGTAAACCTATATGCCATAGCAGGAAATTATGAAAATAACAAAGGCAAAGTTACACAAGTTCTTTTGATCTGTATGAGCAAACATCGGGCTTCTTTATGTGAAAATGCCTTTAACCCCTTAAGGACACATGACATGTCTGACACGTCATGATTCCCTTTTATTCCAGAAGTTTGGTCCTTAAGGGGTTAAATGCATCATGCATCATCATGGATCAGTATTGGTCACTAAGAACAATTTGAAAATGCCAGTCAAGAATTGTTGCTATGTGTTTTTTTAAGAATTTGTGTTACTATAATTTTTGCTAATATATATCTAACAGCCCTCTTTTTTGGGGGGAAGGAGGGAAAAGGGATTGTTTCAACTGGCCATTTGCCAATATGCAAGTCACAAAAACCACTAGCTGAGTGTCATTCGATAGGAAAGGATTGGGATCACAGGGAAACCTTCTGTCTCTTTGACAAAATAATAATAATAATAAAATAAATTGCTGAGGTAAGCAGTGTCAAACCCAGCTGCATCAACATGGTGGTGAAAAGACAAATGAGATATCTCCCTGTTGGATATATGAGGACTGGGAGCCCACAGCTCTGGAAAAAAACACAACTTTTCATATCTTGGAAACAGCTGCCACATCTAATGTTGTAAAGAACTGTGGGGAAACCTCTGCGAGATAGTATGCGGGTAGATTTATTTCTTTAATGTTGCAATGCATTCATTTTTCATAATCATTTTTTAGTGGTTGCCTGGCAATCCTATATCACCCTTTTTTAATTATACTTATAGAATTACTGACATAATATATTTTTTATTAATTGTGATTTTTCAGGTGTTAATGTAGATTAAATCAGTGTCAATTTAGCTCACAAATGTTTAGAACAATGTGCAAAATGTAAAGACGTAGGCAAAATTACGGGTCTGAAATCTAAGTTTATTTTTATTACTACTTTCTTGCTTTGTGTTGGTTGACTTGTAATTCCATAGTTTAGAGAATATGTTCTGTTTTGGATTTTGAATGCTTCCTAAAAGTGAGTGACCATATTTTTCTCTTACAAGTTTAAAGGGACACCAAAACAACTTTAGCTTAATGAATCAGTTTTTGTATATAGATAATGCCTCTGAAGGTTCACTTCTCAATTCACTGCTCTTTAGGAGGTAAAAACCTTTTGTTTCTGTTTAATCAGCCTTAGGCACACCTCCCCTGGCTGTGACTGGCACAGCATGCATGAAAACAAATTGGTTTTATTTTCAATCAGATGTTGCTTACTTTAAAAGTTTTTATCTCCTGCTATGTAAATTAACTTTAATTACATACAGGAGGCTCCTGCAGAGTCCAGCAATGTAATGACAGAGCAGGAGATAATACATTCTAAATTAAACAGAATTTCCAATAAAGGAAGTGTAAACATTAGATGACTCTTCACAGGAAGTCTTAAGGAAGGCTGTGTAAGTCACATGCAGAGAGGTGTGACTAGAGTGCATAAACAAAGTGAGTTAACTACTAAATGGCAGAGAATATAGCAGTGGAACTGCAGGGGCATGACCTATACGCCAAAACTGCTTAATTAATCTTAAGTTGTTTTGGTGACTATAGTGTCCCTTTTTCTATAAGTAGAATTGCTGGAAATTCACAGTGAATTCAAATGGAATTTCAAATTTAAGGCCAAAGTACGGTAACTGAAATGGAAGCACAGCTTGCAAGGAGATATTTTTTGCCTAAAATCTTAATTCATTTTGAATTCAAGACAATTTTCCCTTTAATGAATAACCCTGTAAACATTTCATTTACATCAGAAGATATGTCGATACATTTCTATACATTTCAAAGTAACTACTTTTTTAAAATTATTAGTAATTATTCATATAGAAGAAAAACATATTTGTGGTCCTGGTCCACAGGCCGAACCACGGCAGGTGATGACGGTCCAGTAAGTCTGAAATAAAACAGGGCAAAAAACTTGGATGGATGAATGGATGCAAAACACACTTTTATTTCAACACACAATATTTACAAGGCTAAATCCCTAAAGCCATTTAAGTTCACATTCTGGTTGATTAATTACTGGAAGTATGCGGCAAACCTCCAATGACCTAACTTTTTGTAATCAAATATACACTGATATCCACAGAAATGTCTGGAGCACTGGCTGCAATGAGTGAATGGAATAAAGGTGTGCAGGTGATACTCCAAAAATTAGAATTTCGTGCAAATGTTAATTTATTTCAGTAATGCAACGTAAAAGGGGAAACTAATATACCGTGTTTCTCCGAAAATAAGACCGGGTCTTATATTAATTTTAGTCACAAAAAACCCACTGGGGCTTATTTTCAGGGTAGGGCTTATTTATTTACGGTACCGGTATGTACATTGAACACCCCCTTTAATTAATCCACCCCCCTTTAATTAATCCACCCCTCCTTTAATAAATCCACCCCTCCTTTAATAAATCCACCCCCTCTAATTAATCCACCCCCCTTTAATAAATCCACCCCCCTTTAATAAATCCACCCCCCTCTAATTAATCCACCCCCCTCTAATTAATCCACCCCTCCTTTAATAAATCCACCCCCTCTAATTAATCCACCCCTCCTTTAATAAATCCACCCCCTCTAATTAATCCACCCCTCTAATTAATCCACCCCTTTAATAAATTCACCCCCTCTAATTAATCCACAACCCCTTTAATAAATCCACCCCCCTCTAATTAATCCACCCCTCTAATTAATCCACCCCTTTAATAAATCCACCCCCTCTAATTAATCCACCCCCCTCTAATTAATCCACCACCCCTTTAATTAATCCACCCCCTCTTTAATTAATCCACCCCCTCTAATTAATCCACCCCCTCTAATTAATCCACCCCCCTCTAATTAATCCACCACCCCTTTAATTAATCCACCACCCCTTTAATTAATCCACCCCCCTTTAATTAATCCACCCCCCCTTTAATTAATTCACCCCCCCTTTAATTAATTCACCCCCCTTTTAATTAAGTCACCCCCCCTTTAATTAAGTCTCAGACATAAAATACCGGTATATACTCACAGTTCAAAGAGTCCGACCACTGGGTGCCTCACCGCCCGGAATGGATCCTTCCGCTGAAGATCCGTGAAGGCAGACTGACGGCGCTGCGCACGTCGTCATCACGCTGCGCACGTCGTCATCACGCAAAGGTAAAATGCCTAGGTCTTATTTTCGGGGTAGGGCTTATATTGCAGCCCACCCCGAAAATTCATCTAGGGCTTATTTTCGGGGTAGGTCTTATTTTCGGGGAAGCATCCTGGTCTTCCATAACACCTCAGCAGTGCTACAGGCTGGTAGCTTCCATGCCACGCCACAGTGAGGCAGTATTTGCTGCAAAAGGGGCCCAAACCAAGTCCATATGCAAGCTTATACTTTTCAGAGGTCTGATATTGTTCTATGTACACTCCTTGTTTTATTGATTGCATGTAATATTCTAATTTACTGAGATTGTGAATTTGGGGTTTTCATGAGCTGTAAGCACTTATGACAAATCACGGCTTGAACTATCTTGCTTTGCATGTAATGCGTCTATCTCATATATCAGTTTCCCCTTTTACATTGCATTACTGAAATAAATGAACTTTTGCATGGTATTCTAATTTTTCGAGTATCACCTGTAAGTGTAACAAAAGGATTATATGACAGGCTAGAGCAAACTGACAAAGTAAGACTGTGATTAGTGGAATAGCTTGTTAGCCTGGTGGTGTTTAACCCCTTAAGGACACATGACATGTGTGACACGTCATGATTCCCTTTTATTCCAAAAGTTTGGTCCTTAAGGGGTTAAACTATGTTCTAATTGGTAAGGGAGCAAGTGGGTGACTTTGCAGAGTGAATCAGATATGCAAGGAGTATGAGCTGGGAGGCAGCACTTTGAGTAGACTGGAGATGAACATTTTTCAGGAAAGATAAGAAAGTAGAAATAGCAGGATATAATAAATGAAATTAATTTTAGGATTATTTCCTAAAGTCTGAATGCAATCCATATCAGCAAAAGTTGTTTAAAAAAAAAAAAAAAAAAAAAAAACTGCATTTCATCCAAATTAGCAATCTTGTACCAGTCAAATCCGGTTGAAATTCAATTATTTCAACAAACTTAGCATATCTACCGCCGTACCATCCAGTGTCTGCTTTAAAACCAATAATTCACACGTGGATCCATCCTATATTATATGGATTTACTCTGAACAAATCTTGAAAAAATTTAATTTGCAAAATATAGTTTACCAGGCATACTACCTAGATCCTTAATATTTGTCTACAGCATGTGGTTATAATAATGACTAATAAACCAATTTGAATTTAAGAAATAATATAAATAAATTCACAACATAACATTAATTTAATAGACACAATAAATCTATTTTATTTATTGGGGTATATAGTGCCCCCTCTATGGCCTAGACCAGGGATAGGCAATTTTTGGCAGATGATGTTGTTGACTACATCCCCTATAATTCTCTTACACCCATAATGCTGGCAAAACATCATGGGAGGTGTAGTCTGAAATATCTGGAGTGCCGAAGGTTGCCTATGCCTGGCCTAGACCCTTCCTCTGATTGAGTTAACTGTCAAACTGGTGTTAATGACAGCCTTTTTAAATTATAGCATGTAGTAGAATTGGCAACTATTTGCAACAAATTTAATCCAAACGATCTATGGAAATTTACAGTCAAAGTTCTGTCTAATGATTGTATTTGAGCACTATATAGTTCCATCAATCATTTGGGTCCAGATTTTAGCCATTTAGTTTCATCTTGCCAGGCTGAAATCCAGTCTACATAATATCTAATGTGGATGCTTTATTGTTAAATATGGATTTCATTGCCCAAATGTGTTCAGTCAAATTGTGCTAATTTGGACCCGAGATTTCTATCTGTATGCTTGCTGTGAAGAAAGCAGGATGGGTTCGAAAGTTTGAGTATAAGGAATGGAAGAGGGTGAAGAGTTCACTATGACAAAGCAGGGACAAAAATAATAGGGTTGCTGAAAGGACATGCAGAGAAGGAAGATGGTTCATCTAGTTTTAGATAGGGCATTCCATGTAATGGTGTAACACACAAAAAAAGTGTTGAAAGAATGGAAAAAGATGACACAATGTATGAGAATGGGTGAAAGATAAGGGAAGGTACACTATTGCCTGCATGCAGATCATAGAAAGATATTATATTATGTTACCAAAGAAAGGAGAGAGATGAGAAGTCAAACATTTAAGACATTAGGTGTGAGTTATATATCCCTAGTATAAACCTAGTGCATAGATTACATCAAATGGACAAGGTTGTGACAGAGACCGGTATCAATAGCAGCAGCAATATCATGGAGTGATATTAGGGGAATGCTTAAAAGCAGGTCTTTGGAGTTGCTAAAAAAAAAAATCTATGCATATTTCGTATCCAGACCAGATTCCTTTTGAGCTGAGCACCCCACCACTCCACTATAGGTTCCTATTGAAGAAAGTCTTTGGATGCAGTTAAAGCAGTAATTATTGCAGTTAGCACGTTAATCTCCCATGTTAAAATTAGTGTAGGCCAAATTGTGTAACTGGATTTCTTTTGAGTAGTTTAAACGGTAACAGGAAGGGGAGAAACATGAAAGTAAATTGAAATGAGGGCCTGTGCTATAAAAGCATGTTTGATGAAGAAGGGAATACCAGGGATGGAAAGCAAAGTTAATGAGGTGATAACTGTGCCTGGTATGGAGGAGTTAATAGCTCATAAAGCAATTCCTGAACTATATCCCAAAAGAGATTCCAAGAAAAAAGGTACACAAGCAATTAAAAATATAACAATCGTAAATGAGTTAGTGCCACAATCATATCTTTACCCTTCTCACATGCATGGTAGTCAGCAAATTAAAAAAAACTGAGCAAGTCCCCACCCCAGTGTTTTCTCCCATAGAAATGGATTTCATTCATTGGATACTATGTTTATCACACCACTTTCTGAAAACTCTTGAGACCTTTGAGCACAAACATCTCATAAGACCATCTGTTTCTGAGATACTTAATGTCTTGCACCATCAAGTATACTATGGACACGGTTCTTAAAATCACACATTTTTTCCCCTTCTAATTTTTGGTGAAAGGGATACAAGCCAAATCAATCAATTTTAATACTGTTTACTCATATTTATTGTAGAAAAGAATGGTAGCCTTCCACCAAATCAAGGCACTCAACATTATGTTCCAAATATTAATTATTAGAAAAACAGATTACCTGAAGAACTAAACATATAATTAGTGATGTCGCGAACATACAATTTTCGGTTTGCGAAAGGCGAACGCGAACTTCCGCAAATGTTCGCGAACCGGCGAACCGGGCGAACCGCCGTAGACTTCAATGGGCAGGCGAATTTTAAAACCCACAGGGACTCTTTCTGCCCACAATAGTGATGGAAAAGTTGTTTCAAGGGGGACTAACACCTGGACTGTGGCATGCCGTAGGGGGATCCATGGCAAAACTCCAATGAAAAATTACACAGTTGATGCAGAGTCTGGTTTTAATCCATAAAGGCAATAAATCACCTAAAATTCCTAAATCACAATGGATATGGATTGACACCTGACATATGACATATTGACACCCTGACATATGGATTGACACCTGTCCTCAGAGACCCTGATACACACTGACAAAGAGCAGAATAGGGACTGTTCCCCCAACATAGGGTCACTTGGCATATATGGATTGACACCTGTCCTCAGGGACCCTGATACACACTGACACAGAGCAGAATAGGGACTGTTCCCCCTACATAGGGTCACTTGGCAGATATGTATTGACACCGGTCCTCAGAGACCCTGATACACACTGACACAGAGCAGAATAGGGACTGTTCCCCCTACATAGGGTCACTTGGCAGATATGGATTGACACCTGTCCTCAGGGACCCTGATACACACTGACACAGAGCAGAATAGGGACTGTTCCCCCTACATAGGGTCACTTGGCAGATATGTATTGACACCTGTCCTCAGAGACCCTGATACACACTGACACAGAGCAGAATAGGGAATGTTCCCCCTACATAGGGTCACTTGGCAGATATGTATTGACACCGGTCCTCAGAGACCCTGATACACACTGACACAGAGCAGAATAGGGACTGTTCCCCCTACATAGGGTCACTTGGCAGATATGGATTGACACCTGTCCTCAGGGACCCTGATACACACTGACACAGAGCAGAATAGGGACTGTTCCCCCTACATAGGGTCACTTGGCAGATATGTATTGACACCTGTCCTCAGAGACCCTGATACACACTGACACAGAGCAGAATAGGGAATGTTCCCCCTACATAGGGTCACTTAGCAGATATGAATTGACACCTGTCCTCAGGGACCCTGATACACACTGACACAGAGCAGAATAGGGACTGTTCCTCCTACATAGGGTCACTTGGCAGATATGGATTGACACCTGTCCTCAGAGACCCTGATACACACTGACACAGAGCAGAATAGGGAATATTCACTAAATGCCAAACATTGTTATATAGGGGAATATTCAGTAAATAAGGATAAGGGAGGGGGACCTACTGTCCTCCCCCCGGCCCCCACCCCTGCGCGGTGGGTGGGGGCCATAAATCACAATGGGGGGACCTACTGTCCTCCCGCCCGCCCACCACCCATGAGTGGTGGGTGGGGGCCATAAAAATAATAAGGGGGGACCTACTGTATGATGTTGTATCGATCAGGTAGTGTAAGGGTTACGCCCGCTTCACAGTGACAGACCAAACTCCCCATTTAACTTATCGCAAACAACCGCAAACAGTCCATTTGCACAACCGCAAACTCCCCATTTGCACAAGGTTGGATACCAAGCGAGCCATGTCCCGTTCCTTGTCCTCACTGATGTCATTGAAGGTCTCTTCCTCCACCCAGCCATGTACAACACCAAGGGTCCCCGAAAGGTGACAACAAGCCCCCAGAGACGCCTGCTGTATTTGGTCTTCCACCTCGTGTATAGCTGATTTTATCCCCAACACCTCAAAGCCACCTTCCTCCTCTGACTCCTCTTCTTTAGACTCCTCTCTCTGCGTTGCCTCTCTCTGCGTTATTATAAAGGTGTGTTAAGTAGTACTATTCTTATCAGTTTAATCCCTGTTACGAGTAGAGGACTATTTCCTTGTTTCGCCAAACCCCTTCAAAGATGGAAAAAGCGGTATGAGTGGAAGAAACGAGGAAATGTGGTCAGGTGGTGGTGCCAGCCCCACCGAGGGCTTGTACCCAGGTATGCTAATAAACTGAAAAAATAAAAAATCTCCCAAGAAGGAGATCTAAAACTGGCATAGGAAAAGGTTAGACAACTAAAATAAAGTGATACCTACAAATCCTAGTCAGCATAGGTGTATAATAGAGGGAGAAAGGGAAAGCAGAGTAATGCTTCCTAATACAGTGGTTAGTACCCTTTGTTAAAGTAAATTGAGTAACGGACAAAATTATTTTATTGTATCATTTATAAATAACAAAGGGATACTTTACTCATTCCCCTATAGTCCCTAATTGTGTAATAATGGTAATACTATTACCTATTATATAATATTGCAAGGGACAAGGAAATTCCCTCTAAATAGATGGGTATAGGCAGAGAGTATGGAGACCGGAGTGATGCTGTCATAAAAAGTGTCAATAAGGTGATATAAAGTTAAATGTATCACAGACACACAGCCACCCTTTCTCTTAGCTAGTTTCCAGAAATGCTGGATAGGTAGAAGGGCTATAAAGACTCAGAGAGGTCTAAGAAGAATCCTCTAAACTAGCCCTAATCTCTCTTAAACATCTTCAAGGGTGTTCTAAGCTAAAGCTCAATCTAAACGTTTAGATGACTGCCTGATTTCCCATCACAGATGCTGGCTAGGAATAACACTGTGCAAGACAAAGAGTGGGTCTAAGTGCCCATAGTGCAGTAAAGTGTCCCTAGTGAAGTGAAAAAGAGAATAACGAGCTGGTGCCCAAGAGAATAACGAGCTGGCGCCCTATCAGGGGACGTGTATATGGCATCGATTTTAGGAACCGGGAGATGAAAAAAGATGCTTGGTCGGTCCTCCTACTTCAAATTTGGGGCACTGCGCGTGCAATCTAATGTGCCACCAGATAGGAGTGGTGTGTTAAGTAGTACTATTCCTATCAGTTTAATCCCTGTTATGTGCCTTTTTTTTGGTTTGGTTTTTGAAGCCACAGTGCAGCACCAGAGGCCCGAAAAATTAGGCATGTACACATGCCTGAAAAATTAGGTATTGTAGCAGCGGCCAGAAAAATTGATGTTTGTTTCCCAGGCAGAAAGTGCCCTAAAACATTGCGGCTTGAACCCTAGTTGGTGGCGGATAAGTCACGCAAGTCAACCGGCATTCAGAGCTAAAATACAGCAGCGTGTGGACCATTTTTAGCCCAAGGCAGCTCATCTCATCAGGCCTTTTTTAGTCGAATGTTTCGCCCACTGTCAGTCCCTTCGGGATCCATCCCTCATTCATCTTAATAAATGTGAGGTAATCTAGACTTTTTTGACCTAGGCGACTTCTCTTCTCAGTGATAATACCTCCTGCTGCACTGAAGGTCCTTTCTGACAGGACAATTGAAGCGGGGCAGGCCAGACGTTCTATCGCAAATTGGGATACCTCAGGCCACAGGTCAAGCCTGCACACCCAGTAGTGAAGGGGTTCATCGCTCCTCAGAGTGTCGATATCTGCAGTTAAGGCGAGGTAGTCTGCTACCTGTCGGTCGAGTCGTTCTCTGAGGGTGGATCCCGAAGGGCTGTGGCGATGCGTAGGACTTAAAAAGCTCCGCATGTCCTCCATCAACAACACTGTCTGTAAAGCGTCCTGTCCTTGACGGCGTGGTCGTGGGAGGAGGTGGATTACTTTCACCTCTTCCCCTGTTAGATTCCCGTTGTGCTGTGACATCACCCTTATACGCTGTGTAAAGCATACTTTTTAATTTATTTTGCAAATGCTGCATCCTTTCCGACTGTTGTAATTTGGTAACATTTCAGCCACTTTCTGCTTATACCGGGTGTCTAGTAGTGTGGATACCCAGTACAGGTCGTTCTCCTTCAGCCTTTTTATATGAGAGTCCCTCAACAGGCACGAAAGCATGAAAGACCCCATTTGCACAAGGTTGGATGCCGAGCTACTCATGTTCCGTTCCTCGTCCTCAGTGATCTCTCTGAAGGTATGTTCTTCCCCCCAGCCACGTACAACACCACGGGTACCAGATAGGTGACAACGAGCACCCTGGGATGCCTGTTGTGGTTGGTCTTCCTCCTCCTCCTCAAAGCCACATTCCTCCTCTGACTCCTCTTCCTCACAATCCTCTTCCAGCGTTGCTGCAGGTCAAGCAAGCGATGCTGATAAGGCTGTTTCTGGTGGTGATGGTGACCACAACTCTTCCTCTTCCTCTACACGCTCATCTACGGCCTGATCTAGCACTCTTCGCAGGGCACGCTCCAGGAAGAAAACAAATGGTATGATGTCGCTGATGGTGCCTTCGGTGCGACTGACTAGGTTTGTCACCTCCTCAAAAGGACGCATGAGCCTACAGGCATTGCGCATGAGCGTCCAGTAACGTGGCAAAAAAATTCCCAGCTCCCCAGAGGCTGTCCTAGCACCCCGGTCATACAAATATTAATTAACGGCTTTTTCTTGTTGGAGCAGGCAGTCGAACATTAGGAGTGTTGAATTCCAACTTGTTGGGCTGTCGCAAATCAAGCGCCACACTGGCATGTTGTTTCGCCGCTGGATATCTGCAAAGTGCGCCATGGCCGTGTAGGAACGCCTGAAATGGCCACACACCTTCCTGTCCTGCTTCAGGATGTCCTGTAAGCCTGTGTACTTATGCACAAAGCGTTGTACGATCAGATTACACACATGTGCCATGCACGGCACAAGTGTCAACTTGCCCAACTTCAATGCCGCCAACAAATTTGTTCTGTTGTCACAAACCACTTTGCCGATCTCCAGTTGCTGCAGAGTCAGCCACTTTTCCACCTGTGCGTTCAGGGCGAACAGGAGTGCTTGTCCGGTGTGACTCTCTGCTTTCAAGCAAGTGAAACCCAAGACGGCGTGACACTGCCATATCCGGGATGTGGAATAGTACCTGGGGAGCTGGGGGGTGCCGTTGATGTGGAGCAACACGCAGCAGCAGAAGAGGACTCAGCCGAGGAGGTTATGGAAGATGATGGAGTAGGAGGAGTAGAGGAGGTGGCAGCAGGCCTGCCTGCAAGTCGTGGCGGTGTCACCAACTTCTCTGCAGAGCCACGCATTCCATGCTTGGCAGCCATCAGCAGGTTTACCCAATGCGCAGTGTAGGTGATATAGCTGCCCTGACCATGCTTTGCAGACCAGGTATCAGTGGTCAGATGGACCCTTGCCCCAACAATGTGTGCCAGACATGCCATTACTTCCTTTTGCACAATCGAGTACAGGTTGGGGATTGCCTTTTGTGAAAAGAAATTTCGTCCGGGTACCTTCCACTGCGGTGTCCCAATAGCTACAAATTTTTGGAACGCCTCAGACTCCACCAGCTTGTATGGTAAAAGCTGGCGGGCTAATAGGTTAGACAAGCCAGCTGTCAGACGCTGGGCAAGGGGGTGACTTTGTGACATTGGCTTCTTACGCTCAAACATGTCCTCGACAGACACCTGACTGTGGGCAGATGAGCAGGAACTGCTCAAGGCGAGAGACGGAGTGGCGGATGGTTGAGAGGGGGCAAGGAGGACAGCAGTGGTTGATGTGGCTGAAGATGCTGGACCAGGAGGAGGATGGCGGCTTTGAGTTTGTGTGCTGCTTGTACTCATGTGTTGATCTCATAGGCATTTGTGATGCGCGATCATGTGCCTACGCAAAGCAGTTGTACCTAGGTGGGTGTTGGACTTCCCACGACTCAGTTTCTTTTGGCACAGGTTGCAAATGGCATCGCTGTTGTCAGAGGCAGACACACAAAAAAAATGCCACACTGCTGAGCTCTGCAATGACGGCATTCTGGTGGTAGACACAGAATGCATTGATTGGCGTGCTGTCGGGCTGACCCCGGGTGCCGATGCATGCTGTCTGACTGTGCCACTAGCTCCTTGCGACGACCTCCCCCTGCTTTTAACTCATCTCCTCCTCCTCTCTGTCTCCCCATCTGAACTTTTGCCCTGTTCTTCTTCTTGCCGAGCGGGCACCCATGTGACATCCATGGACGCATCGTCATCATCAACCGCTTCACTTGTATCTGACAACTCAACAAAGGAAGCAGCAGCGGGTACAACATCATCGTCATCACACGTCCATGTGTGTAATGCTGCCTGACTGAGACATATCCCTGTTATTTACATCCTCTGGCAACAATGGTTGCGCATCACTCATTTCTTCAAACGGATGTGTAAATAACTCCTCTGACAGATAAAGTGAAGCGGCTGTGGTGCTAGTGTTGGTGGTGGTGGCAGGCGGGTGAGTGGTATCTTGAGAGGTGCCTGAAGCTAAGCTGGAGGAGGATGGTGCGTCAAGGTTCCGAGCGGAAGCTGTAGAAGATTGGGTGTCCTGTGTTAGCCAGTCAACTATGTCCTCAGAACTTTTCAAGTTCAGGGTACGTGGCCTCTGAAAACTGGGCATTATTCTTGGGCAAAAGGGAATCACAGCACCACGACCACGACGGCCCCTGCGGGGTGGCCTGCCTCTGCCTGTCATTTTTTTTTGGATTAGTGGTACTATGCGTGCAAGCTACTGTGAGACCAGATATGAGTGGCACTGTGCAGTGGCAGAGGTTTGCAGAGTACACGCTGTAGGCCTGACACACCCGCTTGAAGACAACTAACTTCTATTCAATCTATTACATTAAAAAAAAATGTGTTTTTAAATGCACGGTATTGTGACACCAGATATGAGTGGCAATGTGCACTGGCAGAGGTTGGCAGAGTACACACTGTAGGCCTGACACACCCGCTTGAAGACAACTAACTGCTATTCAATCTTTAACAGTGAAAAAAGTTTTTGGGTTTTTAAATGCACGCTATTGTGACACCAGATATGGCTGGCACTGTGCACTGGCAGAGGTTGGCAGAGTACACGCTGTAGGCCTGACACACCTGCTTGAAGACAACTAACTGCTATTCAATCTATAACAGTGAAAAAAAATAGTTTTTAAATGCACGCTTTTGTGACACCAGATATGAGTGGCAATGTGCACTGGCAGAGGTTGGCAGAGTACACGCTGTAGGCCTGACACACCCGTTTGAAGATAACTAACTGCTATTCAATCAATAACAGTGAAAAAAGTTTTGGGGTTTTTAAATGCATGCTATTGTGACACCAGATATGAGTGGCACTGTGCACTGGCAGAGGTTGGCAGAGTAGACGCTGTAGGCCTGACACACCCGCTTGAAGACAACTAACTGCTATTCAATCTATAACAGTGAAAAAAGTTTTGGGGTTTTTAAATGCACGCTATTGTGACACCAGATATGAGTGGCACTGTGCACTGGCAGAGGTTGGCAGAGTAGACGCTGTAGGCCTGACACACCCGCTTGAAGACAACTAACTGCTATTCAATCTATAACAGTGAAAAAAGTTTTTTTGTTTTTAAATGCACGCTATTGTGAGACCAGATATGAGTGGCACTGTGCAGTGGTAGAGGTTGGCAGAGTACACGCTGTAGGCCTGACACACACTCTTGAAGACAACTAACTGCTATTCAATCTATAACAGTGTAAAACATTTTTTGGTTTTAAATGCACGCTATTGTGACACCAGATATGAGTGGCAATGTGCACTGGCAGAGGTTGGCAGAGAACACGCTGTAGGCCTGACACCCGCTTGAAGACAACTAACTGCTATTCAATCTATAACAGTGAAAACAGTTTTGGGGTTTTTAAATGCATGCTATTGTGACACCAGATATGAGTGGCACTGTGCACTGGCAGAGGTTGGCAGAGTACACGCTGTAGGCCTGACACCCACTTGCAGACAGCTAACTGCTATTCAATCTATAACAGTGAAAAAAGTTTTTTGGTTTTTAAATGCAATCTATTGCGACACCAGATAAGAGTGGCACTGTGCACTGGCAGAGGTTGGCAGAGTACACGCTGTAGGCCTGACACACACTTATGAAGGACACTAACTGCTATTATATTACAGTCAAAAACTTTTTTGTTTTTAAATGCAAGCTATTGTGACACCAGATATTAGTGGCACTGTGCACTGGCAGAGGTTGGCAGAGTACACGCTGTAGGCCTGACACCCGCTTGAAGGACACTGACTGCTATTAGATTACATTCAAAAAGTTTTTTTGTTTATAAATGCAAGCTATTGTGACACCAGATATGAGTGGTGGCACAGGGCAAGTGGGCACAGTATCCACTGTGAGCCTGACACAGAAGCTGGCAGGCAGGCAACTGCAATTAAATTACACAGGAAAAAAAAAGCAGACTAATGTTCTAGCCCTAAAAAGGGCTTTTTGGGGTGCTGTCCTTACAGCAGAGATCAGATGAGTCCTTCAGGACTGTAGTGGACACTGAATACACTAGCCTAGCTATCCATTTCCCTATCAAATCAGCAGCAGCTACACTTTTCCTCCTCTCACTAAGAATGCAGCTTCAGAATGAATCTAAAATGGATGCTGTACAGGAGGTGGGAGGGTCTGGAAGGGAGGGTCTGCTGCTGATTGGCTGGAATGTGTCTGCTGACTGTGAGGCACAGGGTCAAAGTTTACTCAATGATGATGAATAGGGGGCGGATCGAACAGCGCATATGTTCGCCCGCTGTGGCGAACGCAAACACGCTATGTTCGCCAGGAACTATTCGCCAGCAAACCGTTCGGTACATCACTACATATAATGTGTTCAAAGGTACTTGAATAACACATTTTAGACAAACAGAACAGTAGGTTAGAT
Organism: Pelobates fuscus; assembly: GCF_036172605.1. Classification (NCBI taxonomy): domain Eukaryota; kingdom Metazoa; phylum Chordata; class Amphibia; order Anura; family Pelobatidae; genus Pelobates; species Pelobates fuscus. The sequence continues at coordinate 238,002,398 of NC_086321.1, read as the reverse complement.
ATTTAACAGAACAGTCTGGCAAAAAGAATACAAGCAGGCCAAGGCATGGGCTATGAAACAAACAAAACACAAAGCACATAATATGCAACACTAGAGGAAAACACTGGCCTGTGCTGAAACCTCACATTTACATATGAATTCATCCATACAAACTTACTGACATGTACATAAACATATGGTAAATTGTGTGTACACAATCTGCAGTTCTGTCAATGCTTATATCCAACTGCAACAATTACGACACTTGGTATAACATTGACAATTTCTGCTGTTACACATATGCACACACATAGCAACCTTCTCTCAGAGGTACATTTTGAAAAGTGAAAAAACCCTTTAACACTGAAAAATATCAAATAAGATCAATATCAATAAAAAATATATAACAGATAACATTTTGTGATCAGGAGTTCCAAGTGGCAAGCTTAAAAAAAGAAAGAACAATAAAATTGCAATTGTGGTATAGTGGATTCTGATGCATATACTGTATAGACTCTATTTTGATCACCATGATGTGCTTTACATGTGACCATCATTTTTCACCTCCCAATATTCAGATACATTCAAACATGTGTATAAGCAAACACAAGAAAAAATATACTGGGGCAAATAGGTAAGAGATGTTGAACTCACTTTATCCTTCTTGTTAAAATGTTCCTTACTTTGTATGATAGTGAACTCCACAGCAGTTAATTAACCAATGTATCAGTAAGTATGATATTAGAGTGCAGAAGACCAGCAAAGACTGAAATTCCCCAAGCTCCAAGCTCCTCCAAGTCCAGATGTGGAAAATATTAGCCCTCCTTTGCTATAACCCAATGTACAATGCGTGAAAGGATACACTATATTTAGAGGGTGTGCCACTGGTCATCAACCTATCAGACAGAACCTATGTTATGGTCTCCTTATCCCCTTACCAAAATGTGCGTCAGGAAAAGAGTTAAAGGGCCACTGTAGACACCATCACATCTTCAACTGAGTTATGGTGCCTAAAGCCCAAAGGCACTGGATCCTGCATCACTGCTAAACAGTTTGCACCAAGCATGTCAAACATGAGGCCACACAATGGACATCTTTGCGGCCCGGTGGCAATGTGATTGAAGTCTGCTTGTTGGCTTGAGGGGGGTGCTGGGATTTAGTATATGGGGGACTGGGATTTAGTAGAGGGGGGCTGGGATTTAGTAGAGGAGGGTGCTGCAGTTTAGTAGAGGGTGATGCTGTTTTTTTTTATACTGTACTTTTTAAAATAAACCTAGGTTTCTATGAAAATTTAAGTTTTGGTTGGGGGTGGGGTTGCGGCGCTTGTTTATTTGGCCCATGTTAGACTTTGAATTTGACATACTTGGTTTACACTATTTAACATTGTTGTTTTTCTCCCTGAATGCTGTAAGACTATTACTGCTCCAATCCCTCTAGGAATTGGTATCGCACATTCATTTATTTTAATTTTATTTTTTTTAAACTTGTTTAATGTGGTGGCTGACCAACTGCCATATAATTAATTCTTGCAGTGGGCAAATCATTTGGATTTTTAAAATCCGAATCCCGGATTTGAAGCATCTGGGTTTGGATTTGAAGCATTTGGGTTTGGATTTGAAGCATTTGGGTCTGGATTTCAGTCATCTGGGTTCAGTATGGCTGATATTCAGACCTAATTCAGGCTCGTTTGGAGCCTGACTAACAAACTCTTGACATTGTGGAATAGCACGAACAATGTCCAGATTTTGCAGTCTGAATTACTCTGTATGCAGCCGGATGGTTTTTCCCTGTTCGGTATGGGCTCATTCGGACAGAGTAAATAACCCTGTAGGATGGAGCAGAGCAGCAGGAACTTTGCGCCTGCTCTAAGGGGTCTATAGAGCCACTGTATTTTTAACCCATCACCTCTCACACATGAGTTTAAAGGAGAGGAGGAAGCTGGCTGTAATTATTACAAATTCTTAGGACCCCAAATAAAAAAAATTGTATTTATTTTCTTTTGTATAACTTTATTTTTAAAATCTGAAATTTCCAACGCTGTATCTGAGTGGTGAAATTCAGGATTAATTTAGATACAATTTCATATATGATATAATGCTAGATATAAATACTTTGTAAGAGTTTGGATAGTTTTAGGCTAATTCTTGGTAGACTCAGAATTATATTTGCTATTTCAGGGCTTATCTTACAGAGGTTGAAGGTAAGGTTGGGGTTTTTCACCAATGTAACATCCTGTTTCACACTGAATATGTGCAATCATGCATATCTCTTTCTTAATATTTAGGAAAATTATATGTTAAGCCTCTCAGGTTCAACAGCTACACATCATGAGAAAATGCTTTTCCAGTCATGGTACTGAAGAGGTTTTTTTTTTTTTTTAGGGGGGGGGGGAGGGGGGTTATTGTTTTGTTTTTTTCTCATTTGGTTGTTGACTGCATTATTTATTTCTACAGTCTAACATGGCTTTCAGTTAGTTTGTTGTGTCTAGCCATCTCATTTACCTCTTTATTTTCTATTGAATAGTTAGATTTTTTTCAAACTGAGATTAAAGTGTTAAAATGCATCTAATCCAAACCCCTCTTTTCTACACTTAGACAATGCATTGTGCCGATTCATCTTTTTTTCTTGTGAGAGAGAGAGGAGAAATATTTTGTTTGCACTAAAGACAGCAAAACGTTCACATATTCAGTATAAGTTGAATTTGTCCTAAATATTAGCTATTTCAAGTCACTATAACTATGGTGACAACTATATGACAAAACATGTTATCATGTATTTTTTGCCAATGTGCAAATGGGTTTATGTGTGCACTTCTAGATTTAAGTACATAATGTACAGTCAATATCTGACTTTCTTTCTATGTGAGATGGATAGATAGATTAATGGATGGATTACAATTATTCATATAAAGCCAACATATTCCACAGTGCTGTACAACAGATAAACAGGACAAGCATTTAATTCTAACAAAACATGTGTGACAGACGGGAACAGTAGGTGAAGAGGACCCTGCCCCAACAAGATTACATGCATAGAAGGATGGATGGAGAGCCGGACTGATAGATGGACAGACCGAGAGAGAACTAATCAAATGTTTTCATTAGATGTGATATATCTGCACCGATTTATCCTTGGATTTGCCCCTAGAATTTGAAAAGTATACAAGATTCATTAACCATTCTGTACACTGTCATTCATGTGTCTCTACCTCTTACAGTTTAGAATGTTGATATACCTATAACAAAAACAAATAGCAAATATTACAAATCCAAGTGCTAAACATATTTTAGAAGGGCAGAAGGGATAAGGGGAAGATGTTACAGAGATTAATACTTGTGGGAGGGTTATCCTTTGCAGAGGAAATGTGTAAGTTAAGATGGAATTAGAGAAAGGTGTTGACATTGGGGAGGTTATGCAATGAACTTAACACAGGGACTCCTTTCTCTCCAAACCCATTGCACACCAGTGCCATGTGGTTGTTGCCTGGGTGATGGCCGGGGATTATGTGGAATGCCACAAAACCACATCCTTCTCCCAAACTCATAAAATGAAGCAGAAGGGGGTGGATAGCTTTTCTCTTTCTGTTTCTTTTTTTTTTTTTATTATTCAGAAGATTAGACAGACTGGTTGCTGTAGCAACTGCACAGAGGAGGTCTCTGGCACACCTGCACCACAAACAGGGATCCCCTCCAAATCCAGACTTAAATATCCTAAGGCAAAATTTGCTGTGGGAAAATCCAGAATAAAATAAGAGCTGGAGGAAATGAGGTGATAGGTGAAAAAAAGAGATGGGGGAAAAAAAGCCCATAAGGTACCTTTAATCACTTTTCTTCCATAAAGCATGGAATGTTGTTATTTGCCCATTAATACTGACAAGTGACTTTTGATTCCCTAATTTGTCATTGACTTAGTGACACATAATGTTCTTGGTTTATGCTTACTTTGCAATCAATCAAACAATTATAATTATAGATTTTCAGATAATTAGAAACAAAAATTAAAGATATATGAGGATGCACACAAATGTAGATTGCTCACTTGGAACATGGCTCTTTTTGCTGCGAAGAATGATGTTAAATGTTTAGGCCACGTTGTAGGCGAGAGAAATGGATGGAAATAAATGAATCCAAGGAGGTCTTAAAGGCAAATACACTGATCTGGAATGTTTTGGCAGACCTCCAGGCCTTACTAATAAAGCAGTCAGCTCCGAGCAGTGTCCTTGTCTCACCTCTCGAGCACTCCTTCTTTTTCTTCACACTTTATATGATTGCTGAATTCATACGAGTTTCATAACATTGATATATCAGCAAACTCCCTGCCTGCGCAATGTGAAATGTTTGGATTTTATTATGGTAACTATGAGATGTTTTTATTTTACTTTGTCTAACACTGACTTAACTTTTTTTCTGTGTTAATTTATCTCAGTCTGTTTAGCATTTTAACATTTTAAATGTTACAAATAAATGATCAAATCTGCTGCTTTCGATATAGCACAGAGCTGCTTGCCTTCATTTCGAGAGTATCATTTGTTGCTTAGACATACTGCAAATGCTGCTGAAATGACCAAAGTTTATACAAAACACAGTCAAATGAGCACACTCCACATTGTATAAACATTTCCCCCATAAATAACGCTGTAGTGGCTGTGGTGTCAGGACTCCAATGGCACTGTCTAATTGTCAATTGTCAAACCAGGGAAATCGGTTAGCTCTACTGAGCTAAATAGAAACATATAGGAATGAACTCAATGGATGAGGAATGAGGGTGTCAAGCTTAGCTTAGCACTCTCAGGAAATAAGTGTGGTCTGGATCAGCAATGTGTTTAGCTGACTGGAGCAAACTTATTTCTCCTGCGGGAGAAGACCCCGTATGTAGCACAGGCACACAGATACGTTGCCCTAAAACTGTTTCCAGGATTAGACTAGGACAACTCCAGGGCACTACTGGAACCATAACCTCAACAGTGGGTTGTGGAGTTCATGGTATTTGGCTTGTTCATTAGCTTAGACTGACCTACATCTCTCCATTATTCCATTTTCTTACAAAACATACTGCATTAATGTTATAGGGCTTCAGCAGACTTTGTGACACCCATTGTTACTTTAATTAACCAGAAACTACACCTAAACATCTACATGTATAGTTCTAGTGACATTCAGTCCAGACAATTCAGATTCCAGCCTTGGACTAAATCCACCCAGCCGGAGATAGATGTGAGTTCACATCCTATACGTGGGTTTTAGAACCAAGAGGATTTTCTTTCTAAGTTACTCTTTGCAAAGCTCCCTCAAATAGGATATTAATCTTTTTAATGACTACATAGAAAAAGTACATCAGATGGAAAACATAGAGATGAGGTAACATAAATTTGCTTCTTATGCTTTAGCAGTAACAATGCAAGAGTACAGTACTTTTTCTAATTTCTATCTAAATTTTATAAATATTGACCGCCAGGAAGTCCTTCCTGTACAATTGGACACAAATCCACTAAAGTGGAAAATATAAAGCACCAACCTGAAAATAATAAATATTTTTTACATGTTACTTGTGTTAGTAAATTGTTTTATTTGTGGATTTGAAAAACGGTTGTTACACAGAGTGGGAGCTTTCACTACCATGCTTCATGTGCAGAACTAAAAGAGCTCTTTCTTATTGACAGTCTGTGTTTGTGGAGCATGTTCCAGTAAGGTTTAAATATGGATCATAATAAATGATGACAAAATTTAGATTTTAGGATCATCTGTGTTGTATCATTTAATTCACTGGGTGCATTTTCCTTCATGCACATCCGAGCCGTAGATTAAGGATGTTACCTATATTGTAGCCGAGCATCATGGGAAATGGTCTGCTCTGGTTCCAAAGTTCCAATGTTATCCACCACCATTCTCTGCTTACTATAAACTCCAGTATTTAATGTTCATTAGTGTTTAGTCAATATTTGTTTGACATTATTTAATCATATTTGTTTTGCAATTCTGTGACTGACAATCTAAAATGAACCTAAGAATGTCCTACATAGTCTTTTGTTCCCTTTCTATAAGCTAGTATTGCAAAATGACTATCCCATTTACCTGAATAACTGAAGGAAAGTGAGCAAGACAACATAGCAAACAGAGTTTCCATTGTCCTTTTGTGCAGGGTGTGAAAGAGGCTTTAATGTTTCAGTTCCTATCCTGAGAACTGCACAACTATAAACTAGTCTGATCAAGTTTGTAAGAATTTAACTTGACAAATGTGTCATGCACTAACACTTGGAGATTCTTGCCTTGTGTTGAAAATCTTCACACTCAATACAACAGCAAAAGGAAAAAAGAAAACCGTTGAGAAAATTATGACCTTAATATGCCACCCGCAAGTTGCTGATTATATTTAAATATCGCCATTAAAATCCTTGGTATATGGAAATATTGTATGTGCCTATTATTTCATCTTGTCTTAGGTAATTCTAAAGATCAAAACTACATAAAAGAGGTCCACATGGATTTATTTAATTGCTGTCACCAATAAATAAATAAATAAAAATGCATAACAAGCATTATACCTCTAATTCAAAAATAACATCCATGATATTTACTAAAATGGCTAGAATACACACCTTTCTAGCTACCTCTAGCTAGCAAAGTTCTTGTGGTAGTCTGGGAGATTCAACTAGAACAGAATTAGGTCTGTGCCTAACGTTTTTTTTTATCTAATTGTACCTACAGAGCTAAAGTCAATAAAGGTAGGGATATAGGTCTCCCAAGCAAAAACTGCTTAATATGAGATCAAGAGTATAATTTCACCTAAGACAAAGACATGTCTTTAGTTAAAAATGTCATGAAAAACTAAAGTACATTTATGACACGGTGAAAACCAAAAGTCCACTAAGCTGCAAGTTACAGGCCTGGCAGAAGGTCAAGGACGAAGAGAAAAGCTTCCAAACCACAACAATGACTGTTACATCCCCACAGAACCACAGAAAAAGAATGATTGCAAGACAACCATTAGAAACAAGATGGGCAGAGACTGCTTGGGTATGAAATTATGTGTTGATGATGTGCATCAGGTGGTCTTATAAATTCTGGAGATATCAGTATATCTAGATCCAGTAAGTTTTATTTTTTGGTTTTTTTTTACATAATTTATTCTTTATATATTTTCCTTCCAAACTGCTCTTTCATTCTAATTTTACATGATCCTTCTCCATTTGCTGCTATACTTTTAAATATAGTAGGTCCAACAAAGAATAGCATATCTCTAGTATTATGTCACTTAGGATAACTTTACATGAGATGAAAATATTGCAAGCTAATATTAGTTCCAAATACCTATAAACTCATTGACAGGAGCTCAAGGAAAGGCAAAAACAGAGCAGGGGGTTCTTCAGAAAATAGATTGCACGCAGAATAAGAACAGATAGTAGAATCCTTTATAATTACCATCACACTAACACATCTACAATACATATTTATTTAGTCATAACATCTATCTGCTACAAACACAGTGATTTCTGGGAATTGCATTTCCAGATAGCAGCAGCAATTTGAAGATGCTGTCCTTAATTCAGCCTCTCTCTCTCTAGTGATACTAGGAGAGAGAATCTGAGGAGAGAGACTCAACCAGACTTTGTCCTCTCTCCATGCATATCATTAGCCCCTACTATTCTTTGGCAGTGCCAGCAGTAAAGGTTCTGAAAATATGATCTATTCTGCGCATTGAAAATAACAGACAAAAAAGGAAAACACAAACATACTGGATGACAAGTCAATGGTACGCATGCTGTTCCTTCTTGTGTCTATACATCAACATAAATATATCACTATAAATTAATAAACAAATTGAAATCTCACATTCGAAATTAAACGCATATAGGGTTATACTGCATTGAGTACGTAATTGCAAAAAGTAAGCTAAAATATCCACATTGTAGCTATAGGTACGATGGAGAATTTAATATAAAAATTGCCTACATTTTGTCATTCAGTTTTTAATTTGCAAGAATTAGTAATTCAGAGAATAAATGGGCAGGGACACTATCGTCAGCAGAATAACTACAGCTTGTGGTTGTTCTGGTGATTATTGTATGTCCCTGCATGCTTTTTAATGCAAACACTGCCTTTTTATAGAAAAGGCGGTGTTTACATTGCTACCTTGCGGCACCTACAATGGCAGTCACTCAGATGCCACTAGTGGTGCTTCCTGACGTTCTGCGTTTTCAAGCTCTGCATGGAGATGTTAAATTTACCACATAGAGATGCATGGATTCAATGCATCTCTATGAGGAGAAGCTGATTGGCCAATGCCAATTTTAAGGGGGGTCAGGGGAGCTAAACTGCATTTTTAACACTATAGGGTCAGGAATAAATGTTGTATTCCTGACCCTATAGCAACGCTGACGAATCTATGGCACGTGTGCCACAGCTGGCAAGCTGAGCCCTCTCTGTAGGCACCCAGCCAACGGACGGGCCAGATTTGAGTGACCCGGTATGAGGAAAGCACACAGTGCTCCCTCCTGCCAGTCACTCTGAGTGGTGTGGCCGGGCGGTGCAGACCACAGTACAGGAACTTCAGTTTCCTGTATCCAGCCGGACTGAAAGGAAGTGCTCCCTGAGAGAGCACTTCCTTTCAGTCCGGCCGGGTACAGGATACAGAAGCTACTGTGCCGTGGTGCGCGCCGCACGGCCACGCCACACAGGGAGGTAGGAGGCACAACAGGGAGGGGTGTTAACACCAAGTGGACGGGAAGAGAGGAACACTAAAAGGGAGAGACCACTAAAGGGGGGGAGGAGAGAGGAAAGACCACTAAGGGGTGGGGGGACAATGGTGACCACTAAAGGGGGGGAGAGGAGTGACCACTAAAGGGGGAGAGAGACCACTAAGGGGGTGGGGGAGAAGAGTGACCACTAAAGGGGGGGAAGAGGAGAGACCACTAAGGGGGTGGGGGAGAGGAGTGACCACTAAAGGGGGGTAGAGGAGAGAATACTAAGGGACAGTGGGGCAGGGGAGATCACAGGGTGACAGGGGAGAGAATTAAGGGACAGGAGGGGAATGGAGAGTGTGTGTGTGTATCTGTGAGTGTCAGTGTGTATAATTGCCATGTTTAATTGCCGTGTTGGCACTTTGAGGAAAAAAAGTTGGTTTGTATTGCGGTTTGGGCACTGAGGCTCAAAAATAATCACCATCACTGCCCTATAGAGTTCCTTTAATAACAGATGCAAACAGTATACATTAATATACTGAAATACACAACTTTTAATAAGCATTTCATGTTGTAGAAAAACACCACACTTAATTATTGGACATATGCTGTAACATATAAAACAGGATTACTAATAAGTTACTAATAAGTTACATTAGGAAAACAAGGTAGTGATATACTTTTTTGTGACAGCTTAAAGTTTTAAAATGTTAGGAACATTTGATGGCTGGGGCTACAAAATGTTTTTAAAACCTTTATTTTTTTTTCAGGGATAGATTTTTGTGATGAATGCAATTCCTTTTGAACGTCTGATCGTTTAGTAGGTGCCATTTATAAAATACTTATAGAGGGAGGATGCTTGCCATCTAGTGGGGAAACTCTAAACTCCACAGTTGCACATGCGTAAGCAATAACTATAGTTAAAGAAGAATTTTACTGAAAATAACATCATATCATTTTAATACTGAACTAATGAAAAATATACTAGGGCAATTTCCATGCATATTAAATATAAAGCAAATCTATCTTATTATATGCAAAGTGAACTGTTAGATTAGAAAAAAAAAATGAATACAATGATTCCAAAAATATTTACAGAATCATTCAAATTCAGATAGACCCAATATGTATTCCATTAAAATTAAACTTATGTTTCTTTTGAATTTTGATACATATTTGTATAAGTATTATGTTTGAAAATTTTACTACATGTACTTAAAGGGACAATATAGTCACCCAGGCCACCACTTCTCATTGGTCCCCTTAACCCTGTGATGTAAAACATTGCAGTTTTTGAGATACATTGCAGGTATAACTCATCCTCTAGCAGCTATCATGCTGACTGCCCGAGGCAATCCTAGGGTCACAGACCCCTGGGTGCAGAATTGTTTTTGGTGCCTCCATATAGGCAGTCATCTTACTATATCCTCATCTTGAAAAATGCATGGTTCAGATATAGATGATCCAAAAGTAATCAGGCAGGCAGGCAGGGAGATCCCTAAACAGAATATTATAAATTGAACTAATTCTTACGATAACTAAACAATCTACCTCTCTGGGGACAATAATTAACATAGTGGCTTGTTTTTCTTCCAATGATGTGAACTCTGACACTTTCTCCATAATTTTCACCATAGCCTGGGACTCACTATATTACTCTCTGTAGAGATGTGCTTCTGCAATGTAAATGTCTCTATGTGGGTGTGCTAGGGTTTAAGTGTGTGCTGGAGATGTATTGTGTCTGTGTGTGTGCTGGGGAAGTAGTGTGTCTGTGTGTGCACTGCAGCCAATACACTTACTTATACACTGTGTATATGCATGTGTGTCAATGTTTGTATCTGTGTGTCTGTATCTGTATGTGTGTCAGTGAATGTATCTGGTTGTCTATGTATCTGCATGTGTGGCAATGTTTGTGTGTCTGTATATGTGCATGTGTGCAACTGTATGTGTGTCATTATATGTATCAAAAACACACATGCAGGTATTGACACACGATTGATGTGGAGACAGTGATACGACTGCAGATACAGACATACAGACATACACTCATACAGACACTGACACATACAGATACACACACTGCCACACATGCAGATACACAGACATACACATACATGCACTACACACATAGATACACGTTACACACATACAGTATACACAAACTACACACTACACATATACAGAGACACACACACTACACAAAAACTAACACACATGCAGATATTGACACACATACAGATGTACAGACACACTGATGCTCCTGCAGATACAGACATACACACAGACACATACAGACACTGACACATACAAATACACACACTGCCACAAATTGCACACACAAACACACACACACAATACACACACTACACATACACAGAGGCACAAATACAAACATACACTACAAACATTACACACATACAGACACACAGATACCCACACTACATACAGATACACACACTACACAGATACGCATACAGATAAACACACTACACACATATACACACAGTACACACTACACATACACAGATACACACACATTACACTCGTGCAAACAGATACAAGCACTACATATACACAGATACACACACTACACACATATAAACACACATATACCTACACTACATACAGATACACACACACAAACACACATATTTAAAAAATAAGCCTCCCAGCAGGTTCTTACCTTCTGCTGGCTGTGACTGGTGGGAGTTTGGGGCCTGCTCTCCCTATCCGGCCCCATCCTCGCTGCTTCCTCCTCCTCCTCCTGAGCTGGGAGGAAGTAATATGCTGTCACTTCCTCCCAGCTCTCTGTGCACAATAGAAGGGGCTCGGTCGTGCTGTTAAAACACAACAGCGCATGATCGGGCCCCTCATTGCACATGTCCATCGGGTGGCTTTAAGGGCATGGGCCATGCACCACCGCCAAGGGTTGGAAAATCCTGATTTAGATTATGACAGGAGTGGCAAAATGCCGCCTCTGTCAGAGTGCCGCCTGGAGCCGTGGCTCCAGCGCGGTCTATGGACGGGTCGGCTCTGGTCCCCCCAGACTCTCTGTGTATCTCTTTGTCCCCCCAGCCCCTCTGTGTGTCTCTTTGTCCCCCCAACCCCCTCTGTGCATTTTTTGTCCCCCCCCAGCTCTCTGTTTGTCTCTTCCCCAGCACATCTCTGTATTTCGATGTCCCCCACAGCCCAGTGTCTCTTTGTCACCCCCACCCTTTTGTGTTCTCTTTCTTCACCCAACTCCTCTGTGTATCTATTTGTCCCCATGTGTCTTTTTGTTCCACCAGCCCTCTTTGTCCCCCATACCGCTGTGTGTCTGTTTGTCCCCCCAGCCCCTCTGTTGACTCTTTGTCACCCCAGGCCTATGTGTGTCTGTTTGTCCCTTCAGCCCCTCTGTGTGTCTCTTTCCCCTCCCAACCCTTCTGTATATCTCTTTGTCCCCACAGACCAGTATCTCTTTGTAACCCCCAGTTTTCTGTGTTCTCTTTGTCACCTTCAGCTCTCTGTGTGTCTCTTTGTCCCCCCAGCGCCTCCCTTGCCCTCTGTGTATCTCTTTGTCCCCCCAGTCCTCTGTGTGCCTATTTGTCCTAATCCCAGCCCATCTGTGTGTCTATTTGTCCACCAGCCACCTGTGTGTCTCTTTTTCCCCCAATTCTCCTGTATGTTTCTTTGTCCCCCACTGTCCACTGTGTCTCCTTGTCACCCTCAGCCCTCCATGTTTCTCTATTGTGCTGTCTTGGTCCAAGCCTTAAATAATGACACACCCCACACAGTCATGCATGCACACACAAGCACATTAATGAAGTTACACATAAACACAGAAACATGCACTTACAGACACATGATTCAGACACACACTTACAGACAGGGCCAGTGCAAAACTTTTTGCCACTCTAGGCAAAGGTATATTCTGCTACCCTGTCCCTAGTCACTTTATATGTACAAATACATTTCCACCTGCTTTACCTTCCCTTGCATCACTCCACTGCCTCAGCTCCTCTTCACCCCACATTCGCTGCACCTTTTCTCACTTATTGCCCCTTTTCACAGCACCTGATTGCACCCAATCCACCAGACTGCTCGTCACTTCCATTTTTCTCTCCCCCTTCCTTTCATGACTCTCTTCCCCCTCATTCCATGTCTCTTACCACCTTACTTCCGTTACTCTGTCCCCCTTTCTTCCATATCTTCCCCCCCTCTTTCCATGTCTCTCACTCCCCCAGTTTCCAAGTCTCTTATTCCATCCTACTTCCATGTCTTTCATTTCCTCCTCCTTCCATACATGTCTCCTCTCCTCCCGCTTCCATTTTTCTTCCCCTGACATGTCTCTTTTCCTCACCATCCATGTCTCTTTTCACCCCTTCCATGTCTCTTTTCGGGCATCCATGTCTCCATCCCCCTTTCCATCCATGTCTCTTCATGGATCTCATATCTCATGCATGACTCCTCCCCCCTTCCATCCATGTCTCCCCCGCCCTTGCATCCATATATCCCCAGCTGCCAACCTCACTAGGCGAAAGTAGTGTCGGCTCTGCTCAGACACAGATTGAAGCCCCCCTCCCTGCTGTTATACCTTTCATTGCAGTGGACAGGGTCCTCAATGTTATTGCTGTGCATGTTTCAGAGTGAGCATCTACGCAGAGCACGAGAGGGAAACACTATCTGCTAATTAAGTTCCTTTATGGAACCTCAGTGCCAGCCTGCCACAAGCCATCAATAAGGAAACAAGGTGGGGATTTGTCCATGGTGTGAGAAGCAAGTTCATGGATCAAATTAAAGCAAGGTTTAGAGAAAGACTTAACATTAATGTTTTTTCCTCAAAGTACATGGCTTGTAGGACTACAAATAGCATTGATTCCATTTGCTATAATTACATGTACCAGACTATAAGTACTGCCTAATCCTGCAGCCAGTTCGTCTACTGATCCTTAACTTGTTTTTCAACACTTGAGACTGTATTAATATTTTTTACTATATACGCTGTTTATATTGATCAACAGCCAAATCCCAGTGGCACACCATTAGTCCAAGGGTTCAACCTGCAGATTACAAATGTTTTAGTGTGAAGAAACCACTGACACAGCCACCCCTTCTCCTGTATCGAGGGTTAAATCAATACCAGTTTCACCCAGGGCATACTGATGCTACCTACCATACTTGTATATGTACTTGTTACTGCTCAGCTTAATGTGACTGCAATTTTCAGGGCAGCCTTTTTAACATCTGTATAATACTTTGTAAAATATTTATTCATAACACTTCTGCAAGGGGTAAAGTCTCAATATAGGGCACAACTTTAAATAGAAAATATTCTTTTTTTTCGAAATGATTGAAGTTACGTTAGGAGGTGGAGAAGGAGGTGGTTTGAAGGCTTTAGTGTGTATGACCAGAGTAATAGTGAAGAAAATGCCTTTTTCTTCAAAAATGTTTATATAAAATCCCAAAAGAAGCAGAGGCACTCATATCCCACAAGATCTACATCATAAATTTCAGATTAAAATGTTCTGAACATTTAGTGGCTAAAAAGGTCTTAAAATTGAAACATTACTCATTTCCACTTATATTTAAACATGCATTCCTCTTGAGAGATCACAGCAAATTTGGTATGACGCATCACAGACTTAGATATTATTATTTTTTAACTAATAATTGCAATTTACCCACAAGGTTTTTTTTTTTTTTTTTTAAATATACAATGTAATATTCTCTTTACTGTGGAGTTAAACAAGAACGTAAAATAGAAAATAAAACATAGTAGTGTTATATAAAACAAAATCACAATATTTAATAGTCATAAAAAATACAACTAGAAAACAATAATAATAGCACAAATGATTTATCAGTGTCACCAAAGTGATAGTATCAGTAATATAAAGAGGATCCAGGCACTCCAAGTATCTTCAAATTTGTTTAATGGGACAAGTGAGACCCACAACGTTTCTGTCCCCAAAAGGGTCTTTGTCAGATCCTTTCAGCGGTCGAAACGTTGCAGTGTCTCACTTGTCCCAATAAACAGATTTGAAGATACTTGGAATGCCTGGATTCTCTTTCTACTACTGATATAGCACGGGGCATAACCTTTTCCACGATCCTTCAACCTATCTACCATATGTGTTCCCAGTAAAAGATTGGTATCTAATTTATCACATAATTATGGCAACATTATTTGCAATAAGCAGATCCTGGCTGCAACCTAAAGCACCTACCATGCAAATCTGCATAGATATTTTAGAAACCACAAAAAAATTATGAACGGATGGCATGAAAAGCGCACCCTCAAAAAAGTTTCTGGGTTGAAGCCTGGGACAAATGAGAGGCTGCTCTCATTTGTCCCAGGCTTCAACCCAGAAACTTTTTTTGTAGATACCCTATGTAGGGGGAACAGTCCCTATTCTGCTCTGTGTCAGTGTGTATTAGGGATCCTTAGGATAGGTGTCAATCCATATCTATCAAGTGACCCTATGTAGGGGGAACAGTCCCTATTCTGCTCTGTGTCAGTGTGTATCAGTGATCCTTAGGATAGGTGTCAATCCATATCTGCCAAGTGACCCTATGTAGGAGGAACAGTCCCTATTCTGCTCTGTGTCAGTGTGTATCAGGGATCCTTAGGATAGGTGTCAATCCATATCTGCCAAGTGACCCTATGTAGGGGGAACAGTCCCTATTCTGCTCTGTGTCAGTGTGTATCAGGGATCCTTAGGATAGGTGTCAACCCATATCTGCCAAGTGACCCTATGTAGGGGGAGCAGTCCATATTCTGCTCTGTGTCAGTGTGTATCAGGGATCCTTAGTATAGGTGTCAATCCATATGTGCCAAGTGACCCTATGTAGGGGGAACAGTCCCTATTCTGCTCTGTGTCAGTGTGTATCAGGGATCCTTAGGATAGGTGTCAATCCATATCTGCCAAGTGACCCTATGTAGGGGGAACAGTCCGTATTCTGCTCTGTGTCAGTGTGTATCAGGGTCTCTGAGGACAGGTGTCAATCCATATGTCAAGGTGTCAATATGTCATATGTCAGGTGTCAATCCATATCCATTGTGATTTAGGAATGTTAGGTTATATCTGCCCTTTATGGATTAAAATCAGACTCTGCATCAACTGTGTAATTTTCCATGGGAGTTTTGCCATGGATCCCCCTCCGGCATGCCACAGTCCAGGTGTTAGTCCCCTTGAAACAACTTTTCCATCCCTATTGTGGCCAGAAAGAGTCCCTGTGGGTTTTAAAATTCGCCTGCCCATTGAAGTCTATTGAAGCCCGGTTCGCCGGTTTGCGAACATTTGCGGAAGTTCGCGTTCGCCGTTTGCGAACCGAAAATTTTATGTTAGCGACATCACTACCCATCAATAAGAAAAATTTATCAAATGCTGTGATGAGAGATTACATAACAGTTCAGCCCAAATATAATGTTTACACATGTGAGGTAGGGTTTAGGAAACATTCATGAGGACACATGGACTTGGCCGGGCTCTGAAACAATAAGAGCAGACATGCAACAATCTGCATGGGCTGAAGCCTCAGGTGCCGGCATTAAACTTGTTGCAATTCTGGGACTTACCAAAAAAAGTTATGTTCCGCTCCTGCTTGTCTTTTAAGACCTTCTCAGATCTAGTGGTGGTTTATGGGACTGAATGCCCCTGGAAAATTTGTTTGTGGAATGGGAAGTGGATGCGCACCCTGCACAAACCTCTCCTAAGACTTGCAAAGTGTCTGCAGAATAACTAAGTATCTAGTTTGCTCCAATCTGCACTGAGATTAAACTGAGTCAGAGCTGCAGATACCTCTGCCGCAAGAGAACGATGGTAGTCGTAGAAATCTGAACCCCTGTGCTTGTGCCCCAGGTCCAACAGCTTGTCCTTAAATGCATCAAGTGCCCCCCACCCTTCCGGGTAAACTGAGTACAACACGTCCCTATATACACCAAAAGCCAAGACATATTCTGGGATAGATAATTCTTATTTTTTCTTGGTTCTCTAGCCCTTAGGACCACTGAAACATCCCCATACGCATAGGTTCTATTCTCAATGAAATCCTGGGAGGCATTCAGGAGTGAAACAAGATTAATATCCTTGCCCTCCAGGATGTCCTTCTTGAGACTAGACGGGACCACATGCGATGGTTAATGACCGCTGAAACATTTGGTGAAAACAAAGATTACCTGGTGGAGTGGGTAAGGTTCCATCTGGGAAAGTATTGAAAAATCTAGCGAGTACAATAGGGGAGCTACTGGATCCCACTCTGGAAGGATATGGGACTTTATAAAATATGACATCATAATTAGTGGGGTACCACATGAATACTGGCTGGCTATCTAGTGCCAAGTGGCGAAACAATTCCACTAAAGAAAGTGACAGGTGAGGCCCTACTAGTTGCCAAGCGGCTTTAGAGGCTCTATCTATGCGTTGGCCCAAGGGGTTTTGTGGCCACCAAACATTGTGGTGGGGTGTTGGCCTCTTGGTAAAAATTAAAAGCATAAAATACAATGGGAGTTACAGGTGAGGCCCTCTCTATGCAACCATGTGAGGTGGCTAACTATGCGTTGGCCTGAGAGGCATTTACTTACAAGTATGAGGAAGTGTGTTGGTCTCGCGGGACCACTAACAAAAGGCATAGAGGCTTGAAAATACTTATTAATGTCCACCTAGAACCCTATGAGCCAGTAAAATTCTATCTAAAAAAGTAATGATTTGTGAAATGTTAACATGACGTACCTGAGACTGTAAAACCGAAAATGGATAGTACCTTTGAAGTAATAAGGTATGGGGGTAGGGGAACCTGACAGTAACCTACTGGTGAGAAACATACAGTAAGGATGAGGTTGTAGAAATAGCATGGGGGCCAGATAGTGGACCCCCAATAAATTAAGATAACCTATCCGAATGCAAGGTATGAGGTATAATGACAAAGAGAACGTTACCTGCGCTCTTATATTAACAATTTAGAAATTACCCTTCAAATGTGAGCTTTGCAGAGTGGAGTTTCAATGAATGTCAATGGACTGCGTGAGTTGCAAACAAATGGTCATATTGTGAAAACAATCAGAACTATGGCTTAGCTGTGGACATTTTTAGTGGCAGCAGGGATAGCTGAACGTTTTGATATAAGATTTGTGTAGGTGGGCCTGAAAATGAGGGAGTGGTGGCAGTTTAGAAATCATGTCCTGATTTTTCAGCTTTTGCCAGCTCCCACTCTAGCTTTGCCATTCATTCCTATGGGACAAATTTTGCCACAAGAACGACGATATTCCGAGAACCATTAGGCGAAACGTTCCACAAAGTAATAGCAATCCGATCGGGAACAATCTGCACGTTTTGGTATATTTTTGTCTATGTAGTGTAAAAACTGTGGGAGGAGTTAGGGTGGTAAATTTGGCTATAATAATATATATGTGAGATAACATTAAGTGGTCTTGCTATGCAAGAACACTTAAATATATATGTGACAGGCAGAGAAATGTCTATCTGTAACATGCAGGCAATATGTGTCTGCACCAGGCAGAGCCGTATGTATCTGCAGCATACAGAAGCAATATGCGTTTATAACATGTATCTGTAACAGGCATAGCTATATATCTGTAAAACATGCACAGATATATCCGTTACATGCAGAGCTATATATATATATATATCGGTAACGTGCAGAGCAATATATATCTATAACATACAAGGCTTTACATCTGTAACTTGCAAGTATAAATACGTGACACACCGAGAAATATATATACCATACTGAACATACATTATAAAATAAATATATGGCGTGTACTGCGCCTCAAAGATCATACATACATAAACCTTCAGGAAATATAATGTTGTAAACCTTAGGGAAAAAAAGAGACAATAATAGTGCAATACAATAGAGTACAGTACAAATAATGTAGGTAGTCGCTATAAGAAAACCACTCACATTTAGTAGAGCTATTTAGAACTCTGCTGTATTGCGCATGGACGGTACAATCCCTGTCTAAGGATATATGGTGGTTGGAATAGTGTTGATCCTCCAGATGCAAATGCAGATATACGTAGTATATATGGGGGGTAAAAAGAACACAAAGAACTCCAACAGTGCAGTAAGTACTGGTATATTGAGTAAATAGAAAGAAATGCACTTACGTTTTTTAGAGCAAGACTTGCTCTAATTAAAATAGCATGGGTGTATAATCCCCACCTTGTGATATAAATGGTATCAGATATCAAGCCAAAAAAACAAATAGTACTATAAAAAGTAACTATTTATTATAAAGAACATTTAAACAATAAAAGTATATAAAATAAGTAAAAAAAAGTCCAACTTGACACGTTTCGCCTGTCCAAAAGGCTTTTCACACTTACAATGATATTTCTGTTGCGATAAAGGCTAGGGACCCTAGTAAAAAATTGTCTATACCTGGTTTTGTGTCACAGGGATTTGAACCCTGGACTTTGACTTCTTGAACCTTGCTCTTTTGCCACTGTGCTATCCAGCCATTCATAGTATTGCTGTAATAGGTGTCCTTGCCTTGTTCCAGCACTGGGAGCTGAACTTACCCGTGGCTGCTCTAGCACACCTGTATGCCATATTAATTGGCTGGATATAAAAGCCTGTCACACCCTGGGAGGGGTGTCAGTTCATTGACTCTGGTTCCCTTGTTTGGTTCCTGTCTCTCCATTCCAGTTTTCCTGTCTGTTTCCGGCTTCTGACCTTGGCTTTCCTCCTGGACTACTCTGATCTCTGGCTTCCCTGATTTTGCCTTTCTTTTTCTATGCTTCAGTTAATCCCTGCTGTACTGAGACTTGGAGCACTTTTCCTGGAAAGCCCCCGTGCACAGACTCACAGGCCAGGTGGTGTCTTACCTGGTCACCCTGGTCTGCGTCTTCTTTGCAAGGGTGAGCGTATAACTCTGCGAGCTGGACTCCCTATCAGGTAAGACTCATTACATTTTGTCATTGCTTTTGGTGTGTATATATAGGGATGTCATATGCTTGGTACACACGCAGAGACAAGAGGAACTTGATCTTTATTTGCATAAGCTGGTGGACTAGGGTAATAAATACGGTGGCTTGTCATTTTATGATTACCATTGGTCCTTTTCGGCAAGGGCGTCTGCAATTCTGGCTCAGTACAACATCAAAAGTGACTGGAGCCGAATGGACACTGAGCTATTTTGCAGGCACTTTGCCGGACTTAAGACACCAGTTTGTGCATTCACCTTACATGCCTCGGACTATTGTCCCATCTTACCCGATTCCACACCTATGACTTTCCCAGAGGCACATGCAAGGACAAACTCGGCTATTGTTTACCTGGGAAAGTCGCAGGTGATAGTGCCTGCAGATTGTTGCACGTGTGTTCTCTCTAGTTTAGGGCTCATGCGAAGTCCATGTGTCCTAATAGAACTCATGCAAAACCTGACCTGACCTTAGTGAATATTGGCTCTCTGGATCGTGGCTTAGCTACTCACACCAAACACCTAGCTGATTTCTTGATTGATGGTCTTACTGAAGGGTTCCGTACAGGTCTTATTCACATTCCTGCTGGCATTTGCGAATGCAATAATCTAGTCAGCTTTTGCTGCTGTTGAAATGGTTGATGCTCTGTTACAACTAGAATTGGAGGATGTTTTTTTTTATTGGCCCCTTTTAAGGCGCCCCCATTCTCCAATTGGAGGACTAACCCTATAGGATTGGTTACGTGAAAGTCCTCAGGGAAACACAGACTAATTTTAGATCTCTCTGCACCTCACTCTATGGCTATACCTAGCCTTAACTCTTTAATGCCATCAGAAGAATTTTCTCTTCAGTATGCTACAATAGACAATGCCATAAACACCATTATTACTGCAGGAGTTGGAGCATGGCTGAGTAAAATGGACATTATTAATGCCTTTAAGTTGCTTCCCAAAAGTCCATCTCTATGGCATCTGCACGGTCTTAAGTGGAAAGGTCTGTACTATTTTTTTACAAGACGCACTTCTGGGTCGAAAAGCAGCCCCACCATTTTCAACACGTTTGCTGAGACCTTGTGTTGGCTTCTATTAAACAAATGCAGGTGCCACAAAGTGATACACTAATTGGATGATTTTCTGTGTGTAGTGCATAATTCCTCTCCACCTAAGGATTTACCAAGGCCATCTTGTTTTTTCATTCCTTGGGGGTACCGGTCTCTCTCAAGAAAACAGGCCCAGACACTTTGGTAAATTTTTTGGGTATCCTGCTTGAGTCTGTGACCATGGAAGCCAGCCTTCCTTTAGGTAAAATTGATAGCATCCTGCAGACTACAACTGGGGACCTGCAATTGGAAGGAATTGCAATTTCTGTTGGGTTTGCTAAATTTTGCCATAAGAATTATCCCGCAAGGTAGAACATTTATTTTGAGACTCCTTTGCCTTCTCCCAAAGTTGTCCAATAATTTTGTCTGTATTTCCTTGGATTTCCAGGCTACGGCTGACCTACTAATGTGGCGTAATTTCTTGTTACAATGGAATGGGAGGAGTATGTTTCTTCCACAGCTGTCTATACATTCTCCCGTCATCTGCATGGATACTGCAGCATCCAGAGGTTTTGCGGCCATATTTGGCAACAAGTGGCTCTGGAGTAGTTGGCCAGAGGAGGTACAGCTTATTGAAGGGTTCTCACGCACCTCAGCCTTATTTGAGGCATACCCTATCGTAGCAGCAGCTGTGGTATGGGGTCATTCATGGGCAGGTAGCTCAGTATGTTGGTTTTTCTGACAATCTAGCTACCTGCCACAAGGGGCGTGCCTCCTCACTAACAATAATGAGATTCATGCGGAGACTGACATGGTTGTCAGCTTGTAATCAATTTTATATGGTTTGTGGTCATGTTCCTGGGGTTTTCAATACTGCAGCTGACAAGTTGCCTCGCTTTGACTTCCAGGCCTTCAGAGACACGTTACCCACGGCCTCACCAATAGCCACTGCAGCTCCATCATTTCAGGAACTAGTCATGGATTAGAAGAGTTATCAAAGCATAATCTCATCTTGTCAAGCTTGGCCCTTTCAGATAACACGCGGCTGTCTTGCAATAGAGGGTTTTCATTGTATAAAAACTTCATGTTGGAACATAACCTGGTTCCGTTTTTCGATATCTCATCTCTAGTAGCTTTTGCATCTTTTTGCCATCTCAGACTCAAATTGTCACACAACACTATTAAGCTGTACTTAACCGGCATTAAACACCACATGTATACATTATATCCAAACAACCCTAATTATTTGTTGTCATACCCCATCAAGAACATACTGAAAGGCATACACAAAGCCAGTAACACTACTCAACTTCAAAGGTTACCCATTCACAAACAGATATTTAAGGATATGTCAGACTTATTAGATACAACCCCTTTTGAACATGCCACAAAATCAGTCATCAAAACAGCTATCTACTTGGCGTATTATGGCTTACTTAGGCTATGCAAATTCACTGTACATGGTAACAGAAACTCACGAGACTGCCTTAAGCGTTCTTATCTAGTTAAGCATCACTATGTATTATGCTTGCCCATTACAAAAATAAGTCAGCATGGTAAAGTAGTTCAAATCACATATGATCCTGCTCTAAATAAACGGTGCCCAGTTAAGGTTCTGGATTCATATCTCCAAACATTACCACCCCCAGTCAGATATCCCTCTGCTGGTCCTCCACAAGGCCATCATAACCACCTCAAAGTTCATGCAGTATTACTGACTAGACTAGGTTTAAGCGCTAGTAAGTTTTCAGCACACTCTTTTAGGATAGGGGCAATCTCTTCGGCTTCCAGTCATGACATACCAGTTCATATCATCAAGTCATTAGGGTGTTGGAAGTCATCTGCTTGTTCTCTGTACATACCTCAACCTGTGCTAGAACTGAGATCAGCTTTTGTTAAACTGTCATCTTGAGGTATATTCCGTGAATTATGTTTCCATGTATTAATAAATATTCTTTGGCAAGACACTTCTATTTTTGCCCACTTTATTACTGGCCTACCGCACACGTCAACTATGTTAACATTACAATGATTGCACTGAACAATGATTTTGCCTGGAGTTGTGGGAGGGGCATGTGGGACCTTCTTAAGGGACTCCCCTCTTTACTACATCACCGTAGTGGTCTGACGCTCAGCATTCCCCACCTGCCACTCCCTTAACTCTTTTCTCTAATGCAGTGGGCCCACTTTATTACCGGCCTACCGCATATGTCCGTCAACCGATTTGGTCATATATACAGGTTACATCAACACACTGTATATGTTAACATTACAATGATTGCACCGAACATAAATATATGTGTGTGTGTGTGTATGTGTGTATATATATATATATATATATATATATATATATATATATATATATATATATATATATATATATATAATATTATTACGTGTATATTAATGTATTATTTTTACATAATTATGTGATTTTATTATTTATGCATTGAGGTTTATTATTTATGCATTCTGGTTTCTGATAACCAAACCAGAAAGTCCAGAGAATTCAATTTGCAAGCCATATATTTGACCTTGTAACTTTTCAAAACCCCACAAATCCTGTGCATGGTATTTGTAAGACATCACTGTACACACATGAGTGTTTTAGGGCAGTAAAATGTATAATAACAATGATATAAACATGAAAAGGACAGTTTTATTGTAAAGAAATGCAAAAAACAAAAATGAACAGTAATTTTGGCCAGGATTTGTGAATAAGTGACTTCTAAAAAAGATTGGACATAGCCCATTTTGAATACCCTGGGTTGTCTACTTTTGTGAAAGGTATGCAAGAATGGAGGGTAATTTTCATTTCTGGGCTGCCATATGGTCTCAAAGGCAACTTTGACCCAGCAAACCATTCTTGCAAATTTCAGTGCATTTAAACTGATTTGGGCAAGCTCTTTATTTGACTCTATAACTTTCCAAAATACATTTAAAAAAAAAAAATTAAAAAATCTGTTTTGGGGGCATTGTTGAACTTGTGGGACATCACATAGATTGAATGATGAAGGTCCGCTGTTTGGACTGAAATGTTGATGTAGTGTAACCATTTGGGAAATAGTTTACTAGAAGTATACTACAAATCCAGTGAGTGCAAATATAGATCTTTTTAATGTTCCTCCTCCCCCCCCCCCCCCTTCCCCCCCCCACTGTTCACTTCTCACTTGTCCTGTTATTCAAACCAGTTTTTAGTGGCTGAACCCTGACTGACAATTATCTTTTTTTTTTTCCATCAATCATCTTTTCTTGTTGCGGCAGGGATGGAATTTTGAATCACAAAATAAACAAACTGACTCATTTTGTGGCCGTTTCGTTTCATTTGTAAATTTATATATGGTGATTTGGAGTTTGAGATGTCAGACAAATTACCAAAAAATAATCATAATACTGTATCCACTACACACACTGCATACACTACAGAAACACATATTGCATCCACTAGACACACTACATAGTCCTTGCATCCACTGCACACTGCATCCACTATACATGCATACTGCATTCACTGCACACAATACACACATACACTGCATCCACTACACAAAAACACACACTGCATCCACTACACGCATGCACTGCATCCATTACACATACACACTACAAACAAACTGCATTCACTCTACACACACTGCATCCTTGTGGGCAGATTTGGGGGTGGGCCCTGTAAGCTGACTCAGGGAAAGCTCTAGGGGTGAACTCAGGAACATGCCCCGTGGCCCAGACTTTGAGCTGTGCAAAGGGTTTGATAACAGCCCTGTTCCCAATGTCTGAAATTTTCTCTAAATGTGTCTCAAAGTGGTAAAAAATGATCTGCTCTACAATCACACATTTTACAGATCTCCTTTATTGAAGTTTGAATCATTTTTTAATATTACTTTTGCTAACAAGCCCAGTATCCAATATGTTTTGAAAGCATTGACTGGATCCACAAAACAATTTGGCTTAATAAAAAAAGAACATTTTCTATGCATAACAGATGCACATATTTCCCCTCGAAAGGTATATATTTTTAAAATAAGAAACCAATTAACCGTGGTTTCGATATATTAATGATGTCCCTATATCCAAGTTTTTAAGAACTTTTTTTAAGTGCACATCATTCAATGTGTTCATTAATAAGTAAAATTTTTCATGTGTATAATTAATATTACAGTTCCTTAATAACTTATTTTGTTTTAATATAGACAATGATGTTTCCTACATATACCATGACTGTATCTTTTTATAATCTAGATGTACCTGCAAATAAATAAGATAAAACTACATAAACAATCATGAGTGGATACTACTAAGTGTTCGTTTCCAAATATATACATTTCTATTTATTATGCTAAACTGTAGCAACTATAACAAAGGTTAACTTAAACCTTTGAACTATCCAGTATTCCAGCATAAGGAAGAAATAGAATGATCAATAAACAGCAAATGGTATAAATTCACCTGTGTGCAGACATCAAACACACTTGGTGGGTATTAGGTGAGACAAACACACAGATTACCCTTAATTAGCTGTATTGTAGATAAAGGATTCCTCTTATGTCCTCAAGGCAATAACAACAAAACAACAAAAATTGGCAATCTACAATACAGAAATAATAGAGACGGACATAGCGCAATACTGTTGCAAAATAGAAATAATAAATATAGATAATTGCACTCACAAAACCAATTTGATTAAAGGCATATCAAATATAATGATGTGGAGACTTCAGGACTTGTGGAACATCAGTATCATGCATAGGAGGAAAACAGATAAATAATAGTGCAGAGTATCCAAGTAAAAAAGTTACACGCTTTATTAACAAATACACTTACAAAATAGAAGTGTCAAATAGGCACATCAAGCTCAGGTGGAGTAACAAATCCCAGTGGAAGGATCCAGTGGAGCAGGAAAACCAGATGTACAGATAAAATAAAATCAACAATAAATAAAATACTCTAAACACTAATGAACAAGCCCTACGCGTTTCGTTCAAGAATGAACTTCCTCAGGGGCATCAAGCATAATTCCGTCCATATGCAGGCATAAAATTCTGATCCAAAATCTCCCTTTTTAAATCCGTCCGGTTTGGCGCGAAAACGCCAACTCGATTGCTCACTTACGGGTTCGGGCTCCAGACTACTTCCGGTTGCGTCATGCGTTCCGGAGTTGCCAGCAATTTCTTTAAATTAGAAAAGCTCTCATTTAGAGAGACTAAAAAATGGTGGGAAATATCCTTCTTGGAGTCATATCTCAATGAAGGACTGATCCCTAGAGGTCTAAGAATGGATAAAAGACCGGCTAATGGATTGTAAAAATCTAAATATATTGAACGTTGGGATGTTGCATTGGAAAGATGCTCTATGACACTTATGGAAATTATTGTCGATTTTGAAAAAGACAATCTTGATATGGTTTCTAATGAAATGGGAAAGTTAGCTGAAATTAATACCTTTGATAAAGATACCCCTGATTTTAAAAGGAAAGAGAAAATCCTTTTTGAAAGGATAGAGAATCTCGATGATAAAATTGCACAAACTAAAAAGTGTATACGAGATAAGCGAGATAAAGCTAACAATACCCATTCAACACTAAATAAAATCGACAAGAAATTTAGATTTAGAGAAAATGATAGATCGAATTTCAGAAATAAAAATAGAGCAGGACCTACACAAAGAAAGGGAGAACATTTGGGAGTTAAACCCAAATGGGCTACACCTTCACGTAATTATATTAATCATAAGAAGCATAATGAAAGTCTAACTCAAGTACAACATATCCCTAAATTCTCTAAAGCCACAGCCTCCAATTTGAGTAACACCTCCCGATCTTCCACTCAAGACTCCCACCCTGAGAGATTTTTTTTCAGGGAAGGGGCAAGACCGAAGGAGGGGGGAGATCACGGAATTCTTCCTTCCAAGGTCTCAAGAATTACCCCTTACCAATCGTTTTGTACCTCTCAGAGAGCTGAATCCCCAGGGAAAAAGAGGAGGCTGAGTGGAGAAAGGGTGGGTATCTAACCACAATACAAGAAGAATATTTGGGAGTTTTTAATATCTCAGGATTTTATTTGACCCCACAAGAAATTCTCCTCTTAAGTAAGGGCCTTAAATTTGTCCCTGAGGAATCTCCCAATTGCTTTCAACTTTTTATTGATGCCCAAAAATGTGTTAGAAAGATGTCGATTTAAACGATTCTTCATTAAAAATGTTCTATTTCTTCCAACTCTAGCAAAGAAAAAGTACTACAGATATTTAAGCCTAAATCAAAATTATGTCCAAATGAATGTGGGAGTCAAATTGAGGCCTTTAACAAAATGATTGTTAGAGACTTGGATAAACTTGGGAAAAACAAAGCTAGGATAGATAAACATAAGAACCTCACTTCACAAGAAAGTAATACCCTGATGAATTTGAGTAAAAGAAAGGAGCTCACAATTAAAAGTGCCGACAAGGGAGGAGGAGTGGTGATTATGTCAACCGAGTACTATGTTACGGAAACCTATAGACTTCTTAATGATCATTCCACCTATAGAAAACTTGACCATAACCCCAATTGTGATTATAATCAAGATCTTAAGAGTATGCTATGGGATGCTAGAATAGCAGGCATTATAAATGAGTCCACATTTCCTTTATTTTTACAGATTTTTCCAAAGTGCCAACATTTTATTTTCTCCCTAAAATCCACAAATGCAAAGATAAACCTCCAGGGAGGCCGATTATAAGCGGCATTGATTCTCTCACATCTAAGCTCTCTGAGTATATTGATTATCATGTACAAAAATATGCTCAGGGAGCCATGTCATATTTGAGAGACACTAAACATCTTATTCAGGAGTTAGAATGCATCGAAGGGGATGATGATTATATTTGGGCTACTTTGGACGTAACTTCACTCTACACCGTAATAGATCATGATTTGGGTGTAGAAGCAGTTAGAAGGAATCTGGATTGTGATGTTGACTTGGAACCATCTTTCTGTTCTTTTTTGGAGAAGGCCATTCGTTTTATACTCACTCATATTTTTTTTTTAGTTTTGATGGGGACTTCTTTCTCCAGATCATGGGCACCAAGTTTGCACCAAGCTATGCCAACGTGTTTATGGACTGTTGGGAAAGATCGTCCATCTGGTCTAGTAATCCGTTTGGTGCAAACTTGGTGCTCTGGAGAAGGTACATCGACGATGTCCTGATGATATGGCGTGGCCCTATTGATCAGCTACATGACTTCTTCAAATATGTCAACCATAATTCTCTTTCTTTAGTCTTTTCTCCCAAGATAGGTTCTCAAAGTATTGATTTTCTCGATCTGTCGATATTTATCGAGGATCGGAAAGTTAAAACTAAGACTTTTTTTTTTTTTAAAGATATTGATTCTAATAGCTTTATTGACACCAAAAGTGGACACCATCCAAACTGGCTTAGAGGAGTTCCTAAAGGCCAGTTTGTCAGACTACGTAGGAACTGTAGCGATCTAAATTCCTTCTTCAGGCAAGCAGAAGTTCTGAAAAAACACTTTCTGGAGAAAGGTTATTCTCCTAGCTTTATAGATTCAGAAATTGTTCGAGTTGGGAAGATTTGTCGAAATGATCTACTCATAAATAAGAAAAAGGATATGACTAGAAACCCCATCTTTGATTTTTCTTTTAATACTCGGTATAACGGAAGAGCTTTTGATATACAGAGAATAATTAGAAAACATTGGGGATTGTTGGTTGAGGATGAATTCCTAGGCAAACAAATACCTAAGGCTCCAAAAGTCATTTTTAGAAAGGGTACTAATCTAAAACAGATCCTTGCACCTAGTACCTTTCGATCTGAGAAGGCTCAAATTAAACACAAGGGAGGTTTTTATACATGTGGGAATTGTGTAAGCAGTGGCCACCAATACAGTACAGTTTTTGATTTTGTAGTGTATCTCCTCACCTGTGGGTGTGGGATAGAGTACGTGGGGAGAACTGGGAGAAAACAAAAAATTAGATTTCAAGAGCATAGAAACAACATTAAAAAAAGGGTTTATTAACTCACTCAGTGCCAGTGCACTGTAATATCTGTCCCTTTTTCAGTTTTAACACATTAAAATGCATAGGTATAGAACAAGTAAGCCTGAATGAAAGAGGTGGAGATTTAATGATGGCTTTAAGGCAACGAGAGGGTTATTGGATCCATACATTAAAAACCATGAAACCAAGGGGTTTGAATGTGGATTTTGATTTGATTTGTTTTTTGTAATTATTATTATTTTTAATATTTTATTAATATTATTTATTTATTATTATTTTGATTAATATATATTATCCTCTTTTTCCTTGTTATTATTGTATATTGAAGGTATTTTTTATATTTATTATTTTTATGTTTGCTATTATTATTTTTATTATATTTTATGTTTGCCTTATTTTTATTTTTTTATTCATTTTATTTTATTTAATTTTTCATATTTAATTTTATTTATTTTCTTTATATTTATTTATATTTCTATTTTTATTTCTAGTTTTATTTTTATTTATATATATTTTTTGAGTAATATCTTTAGTTTTCTTTTTCCTATTTTATCTTGTTTTATTTATCCTATGTTTTTCTCTTACTGGTTAGAGGTTTTCGAATGCTGTTTCTATTGCTCTTTAATGTATATGTGATATGTTGTTAACCTATATACTATATTCATTTTTCACATTATGGACTTGTGTGAACATTGAATGAAGTGGAACTTTCCCTCCCTGCTACTTCCGTATCAGCAACTCCGGAACGCATGACGCAACCGGAAGTAGTCTGGAGCCCGAGCCCGGAAGTGAGCATTTTTGGAGATTTTGGATCAGAATTTTATGCCTGCATATGGACGGTATTATGCTTGATTCCCCTGAGGAAGTTCATTCTTGAACGAAACGCGTAGGGTTTGTTCATTACAGTGTTTAGAGTATTTTATTTATTGTTGATTTTATTTTATCTATACATCTGGTTTTCCTGCTCCACTGGGATTTGTTACTCCATCTGAGCTTTATGTGCCTATTTGACCCTTCTATTTTGTAAATGTATTTGTTAATAAAGCGTGTAACTTTTTTACTTGGATACTCTGCACTATTATTTATCTTTTTTCCTCCTATGCATGATACTGATGTTCCACAAGTCCTGAAGTCTCCACATCATTATATTTGATATGCCTATAATCAAATTGGTTTTGTGAGTGCAATTATCTATATTTATTATTTCTATTTTGCAACAGTATTGCGCTATGTCCGTCTCTATTATTTCTGTATTGTAGATTGCCAATTTTTGGTGTTTTGTTGTTGTTATTCCAGCATAAGACCTGATGTGGTCATATATTTCTGACTACTGCAAGAAAGGTTACATTGACTTATTTTGAGATGGTAATGATTAGATTGAATGTAAACATATTTTTATAAATATGTGTTCACTTTGTGCAACTTTAGTTATAATTATGTATAATCATAATAAATGTATACACTGTGGTCAATCAGTTACTGTTTTGCAATAAGCTTTAAGAATTTCAATTCTCAAACTGAAAAAATATTAACTGTATTTAAACATTTGCTCTCATGGTATAAGTTGTTGTCCTCTAATACAAATACTCAGTCATTTTTAATTTTTAAGACATCCCAGAAAGATGCACTTTTGGACACTGTTTGTTGGGGGGGGGGGTGGGGGTGGAGGGGGGGTCTGACAGATGGAGAACAAGATTGAAACCTAGGAATTAATGATCAACTACACCAGAGGTTCCATGTTCTAAAGGACATGTCTCACCACTATGAGTCTGTGTCTGGTAACAAACTGGAAGTAAGAATGCGTTCAGGACTAGTTAGAAAGAGAAACAGATGTTCAATGTGAAATGTACAGGCTAGTTTCTCCTATATAAAGGGCGATGTAAAGGTGGTGACTGGTGCTAGCACTGCTGCACTCATCAGGAATATTCTACTAGCTTCCTTGGTGATTGCTCAGTTTTTAAAGATTTTTTTTCTTTTTACCTACATTTAGACATAGTCTACCCCTACAGATTCCCTTATCAAGAATACTCTAACATTATTCATTATCTCATTATCTCATTTCGCAAGTTGCTTTTTCAAAACAAAACTAGGCTTGGTTTTTTTTTCTAAATTGTAGAGTTCTTGTTAATTTCATATAATATTTTCTTATTTCTTATGTTTCCTAAACTGATTAGCTGATAAATATTCCATATTGTTCATTTACTAACTCCAATAATGCTTAATTAGTAGTACTGTACACCATAAAGTGTGGTGTCAATTTATCTTTCATCATGCCCCAAACCTATCCCCTTTTAATAAATAGTGTGTTCTGTTAGTACAATATATTTCTGAATAATTAAAAACAGAATAATTCAAATTGAAATCCAATTCAAATAATTAAAACTTAACCTAGTTTAGCAGCCCTTTCCAAATATATTAGCAGCTGTGCCTCATGCTCACCAATATTTGCTGTTTCATTAAAAATATCCAGTAATAATTCAACCCAGATGGAAATCTCAACCCACAAAACAGCCACATCACTACTCCTACAAAAATATTGGCCCATTAAGGCACGTATCATTAAAAAAATATTTATCACCTCATACAAGTCCCTAATAAAAGCCATGTATCCTTTCAAAATGGTCAGATATAACTATCATCTCAATATGATTCTGTAATGTTTATCATAACGTATTGTTGTCATGGGTGTTATAAATCAAGTATCCATATTTTAACAATTAAACATGTTACATGTGCAAGCATAACATTAAAGGGACACTCTGGATCTCAATACAACTTTAACCCCTTAAGGACCGGACTTTTTTTGCGATGTTGTACATTTGCGACCAGGCATCTTTTTGACACTTTTGTGGTGTTTGTGTTTAGCTGTAATTTTCCGCTCTCTCATTTACTGTTCCCATACAAATTATATATTGTTTTTTTCAGGACAAAGGGGGCTTTCTTTACATACCATTATTTATATAATCTCATGTAATTTAATTTAAAAAAAATGAAAAAATATGATGGAAAATTGAAAAAAATACACGTTTTTTTGAATTTTATGTGAAAAATCTTTTACTCATCTACAAAAGCGAATGAAAAAAACTGCTAAATAGATTCAAAATGTTGTCCTGAGTTCAAAAATACCCAGTGTTTACATGCTTTTTGCTATTTTTTTGCATGTTATAGGGCTACAAGTACAAGTAGGATATTGCGGTTTCAAAACATACATTTTTAAAATGTATCAATAGTGACATTGTAACACTATTATCTGTCATAAATTGCTAAATAACACCCCACATGTACATATGTTTTTTAAAAGTAGACAACCCAGGGTATTCAATATGGGGTATGTCCAGACTTTTTTAGTAGCCACTTAGTCGCAAACACTGGCCAAAGTTAGCGTTCATATTTGTTTGTGTGTGAAAAAAGTAAAAAACTAAATTGAACGCTAATTTTGGCCAGTGTTTGTGACTAAGTGGTTACTAAAAAAGACTGGACATACCCCATTTGCAATACCTTGGGTTGTCTTCTTTTGCAAATGGTATGCCATCATGGGGGTAATTCTCATTCCTGGGCTACCATACGCTCTCAAAGGCAACGTTGTTTGGAAATGTTGCACACAGCTCAGCCACAGACAGCACTTTAACAATATTATTTTTTTGTTTTTATATTTTTCAAATTCAAGAAATGTATATTTTTGAAGAATCATATTAGAATAATATAATATAGAGAATACTGAACAGTAATTATTTTATTATTAATGGTGATAAATATGTAAAAATCCCTATACATCATTTATTTTATTAATAAATATTTAATTATGGAGACAATAGTACAATTAAAAAAAAAAAAAAAAAAATCAAAGGGTGATATCCAATTCAGATATTGTAACTACATTTAAGAAATAATTTTTACACATAAAACATTATTCATAGGGATGAGAAGCACCCTTTATCCTCATAATAATAAACACTGGCTGTCATAAAAGATTTAAATTTTTACTTGTATCTTCCTTGTTATTAAAGATTTGTCTATATGGGATTTCCTTTCTTTGCTCCTGTGAGAGTTCCTATAAAATCAATTTGATTAGTAATACAAATTCTGAATTTATGGATCCAGGTAACTTTTTAAAGAGACTAAGCCTACAATAATTGATCTTGACTTGTCAGCTTTGCTCTGAAAAATGTATATTCCTTTCATGCCCTAATTTAGAAAAGATAATTCTTAAACCCATTGCCCCCCCTTTATTTCATACATCATCTACTGAAATATGGTCCAACAAAAGTCTGTATGGGAGTACATATATATTGGTAGAGTCAGGGATAATGCTCATCCTGAAACTGTGAGAAAAAATGGTTCCGATGCCTCCTCATTGCCTCCGATACTTCTACATGAGTCATGAAGTAAATAAAAAATAGCCAGAACGTTTCTCTACTCATTCTTGATCTCTTGTATCAATATCCTCCCATTGTACAGCGCTACGGAATCTGATGGCGCTATATAAATAATAATAATAATTATTATTATTATTAACACACACCAATGGAGTCATGTAAAACAGACTCAGAAGCCTCAGTGTTTCCCAGAAAATAAGAAATATTAGCAGATAGTTGCAGGTGCTCCTCCTTAAATACTCTCTTAGACATAAAGGCCTCTCGGGTTTTATTAGATTTTCATATAGGTTTTATTAGTTTTTCTTTTCTCTGCTAGACTAGATTGAATAGTTTCTAAACAGCTTTGGCAAAATGTTCCCAAGGCTGAAGGGAGAGTAATACTGTGTACCATATATGACTAAGTTGCACATTTATTCTGTGATTACTGGTCCCAAGTTTTTAATTAATTCAAGCGTTCCTAAGGGTTCAGTTGGGGTATGAAACATTTCAATTATTTCACTTTGGCAAAGTGAATCATCCATGTTATCATTCACACAAGTTCACTTGACAAGTGGAGAATCTTATATGTACATTTTCTACCCTTGTCTAACTTTAGAATACTTCTAATTCTTAACCAAATATGTGATATTTTAATATGGTTCCATCGTCTTTCAATCATTTTTCATGCATCAGTGACTAATTATAAAACCTGTATTATCACCATCATGTGTTAGAACAATAAACATATCATTTGGATTGATCTTGCTCAGAATCCTTGTATGTTCAATGAATTAAAACCAAGTGGCAGAATGCTTATGTTATAACACAGTGATTGTGAATTTGCTTAGTTTGCTATAAAATGAACCATTAACTCTAAGCAGAGCCAGATTATCCAACAAAATACACTTAGAATGACATTCTATATGTGTGTGTGTGTATATATATATATATATATATATATATAATATATAGATAAATACATATAATTACATAAAAGATTACATTAGTATACACGTACGTAGAATTTTTAATACCTATAAATGCATATATATTAAAATTCTACATGTATATTTAAGTAATCTTTTAACATAATTATGTGATTTGATTAATTAAAATTTGATTGACATGCCTGACAACACAGGGAGAAAGTGCAGAGAATTTAATTCGCAAGCACTGTATTTGCCAGATTGGTTATGTTGCCTTTGAGAGCGTATGGTAGCCCAGGAATGAGACTTACCCCCATGATGGCATACTATTTGCAAAAGTAGACAACCCAAGGTATTGCAAGTGGGGTATGTCCAGTCTTTCTTAGTAGTCACAAACACTGGCCAAATATTAGTTTTTTGCTTTTTTCACACAAAAACAAATATGAACAAAATATGAACTCTAACTTTGGCCAGTGTTTGTGACTAAGTGGCTACTAAAAAGACTAAACATACCCCACTTTCAATACCTTGGGTTATCTACTTTATCAAATGGTATGCCATTATGGGGTTAATTCTCATTCCTGGGCTACCACACCGTCTCAAAGGTAACATTACTAATCTGGCAAATTTCAATTTGAAAATGGAACGTTCTATATTTGACCCTGTAACTTTCCAAAACACCATAAAACCTGTTAATGTGGGGTACTGTTGTACTCGTGAGACATCGCTGATTACAAATATGTGCATTTTGTTGCAGTAAAACCTAACAGTATTTTGACATTCACAGCTAAAATGTGAGACGGAAATACAAATTTAAAAAAAAATCATTTTTTCTCACAATTTTTTTAATTGTATTCATAATAAATTATGTTCCATATATGAATAGTTAATGATAAATTAAAGCCCCGTTTCTCCTGAACAAAATGATATATAATACATGTGGGTGCACTTAATAGGAAATAGTTGAACTACGGGTGAACAGACATATAGCACAAATTCCAGGTTTTGTTTACATTTTGTTTTTATCAGAACGTGCACTATTGACTCCGTCCTGAAGGGGTTAATAAATGTCATGTTCACAGCATTATGTGCGTGGGTCTGTGGGCTTGTTTATTAATGTAAGTTTATATTTGTATGGAGTGTCTGTGTGAATGCAGCAGTGTGTTTCTGTGTGACTGTTTGTGTGAAGTGTGCCTGTGAAAGGAGTTATATATGTATCACATCCTCTACATCTCCCTTTCTATGCTCCTTATTCACCCCTTTCTATATTCAATTTCCTCATCCATGCTTCATTTTTATATATTCTTTCTTCCACATGCCCCTTCTTCTACCAATCCATGCTCCCTTTCTATATGTCCACTGTTCTACCATCCATGCCCCTTTCTTTATGCCCCTTGTTCTACCATCCATGCCCCTTTCTATATGCCCCTTCTGCTAGCTATATATGTACTTTCTTTGTCCATCCATACACTTTTTTACTATGCCTCTTATTCTTTCCTTTTCTCCAATTCTGCAGTTCTTCCAATTTGTTACTTTTGATTTTCTCCTAATTTCCCTCTTACTTGCTTACTGGAGCAGAGGGACCTAATCTCTTGTATTTCATGGTGTTACCAGGCCACATTAATGTCATGCTTTATTATATTTTGAGCTGGTGGGAGTTGTGTTTAGAGCAAACCCAAGTAACTCTGTTCACAGTTGCTCTTGTTTAGTGGTTTCTGCAAGGGTTATAGTCTCCAAGCTTCCATAGCCCCTGCCAGGTTCCTGAGACCCAGCAGCTGCAAGTAGTATGTGTTTTACCTACAGCTGTTCCCACTGGCTCAATTTCCACATGCCTTCTATGAGGAGTGTGATGAAAAATATGAGCCCTGTCCTAGATAATAAACAGCAGCACTAGAACTGTCCAAAGGCACATATTGAAAAAAGGGTGAAACAATTCTTGAAAGGATTTACATTGTCTAGGTAGGCCACTTAGTCAAAACCCGTTAGAAAACATTAAGGTAACCGGAGATTAAACTAAATGAAAACTGTGCTCAGTTCTAGAACAACTAGGTACCACCTAGATATTAGAACAATGGATGACCATAACACTTTTTGGAAAAATCAAAACCAATGTTTTTTTGGTAGTTATTTTCTCCTTCAGTACTAACCCTTAATTTTAAAGGAAAATGGGAGGCTTCATATTGGCATTAACTTTCTTTACTGACACATCCCAGCAGCAAAGAAACTCTTAATATAATGAACAAAAAACAACCAGTCAGCAAAAGAATAGGAATACAATTCCCTAATAAAACCCTCCCTCTTTGTTTGCTGCTATTTTCAGCATAGTGAGCATTATTGGCTTGATTCCATAACTTTGCCAATATTTTTATTTAAACTTTTTTTTCCATCTATTTTTTTTTCTACTGATTTGGTTTCCTACTGTTCTCTCCTTTGTTTTCGCAATTGCATGCTTCCCAACCCCATCACTGTAGCACTCATTTTTTTTCCTTGTGCCCACACAGTGTCCAAAAGGTTTCTCCTTTGGTTTCTGCTTTTTTTCATGTGTCTTTTGAAATTTGGCCCTTGTGTCTTTCCTGTGAAGGTTGTGGTTGACTTACTGAATTTGTGTGAGATTACAACCGTTCTCTTGCCCCTTCCATCATTTTCTAATGCTACGCATTGCTCCTACAGTTCCCTAAACATTTTCTTCTGCCTGTCTGGTTGATAATTTGCTGCCTCATTTGAGCCTCATGTTTTATAATAATGTGTGGAACCTGTCTCTGTCTGCACTGTTCCTGAGGGCATTGAACTACCCTACCTCTTTGGTTGACAATTTGCTGTTGGGTGAGCCCCATTAGTTCTATCACTGTGTGCACACAGTCTTTGTCCGCAATGTTCCTGAGTGGATCCATCTGTCTTCGTTTTGATATGAGATCGTTCATCAAGTGGCCTGTCTTTGGTCTAAGAGCATTTGTTCCATCACATTACTATTGTCTCAGGACCCTCTTATTCTTCATCAACATACAGACTTAATTGTCCACTTCTCCACAATCTCAGCTTTGCTGTCATTGTAGAAAAGCCTGCTCTTATTCCCACTCTGTGCATTCAGTTTCTGTTATTTACCACAATATTGCATCCATCACGAGGCACATCAGATGGATGCTGAATATGAGCATGAATAAACTACAAGACATAGCCAAAATCATCAGCCTCCTGTCCTCAGGACTGGATTTGCCACAAGGCCACCAAGGCCAAGAGACATGTTATCAACTGCATAGGTGCCAACATCTTAAGTTTCAAACATTGTTAGTTACCTATTAATGACTGTGAGGAAAAATAATTATAAAACGTAAAGGTCATAATAAAAAAGAAAGAAAGACGTGTTCTGGATTGTAACCAAAAATGTCTGAATGAAGAAATAGCTCTGTTAGATTTCCTTTAACCCCTTAAGGACACATGACATGTGTGACACGTCATGATTCCCTTTTATTCCAGAAGTTTGGTCCTTAAGGGGTTAATCTCAGTTATTTATGTCCTAATTTTTTTTATTTGATTGTTAACTAAAATGTTGCTTAGTTTGCTTTAGGATTTAAGTTAAATATTACTTGTGAAGACTTCTTTTACATTCAATCACAGTCAACTGTTTTTAAAGATGCTCTTCTACAAAGCACATTATGAATTATGATCCTTAGTTGTAAAATAATAATGGATGATGTCGTAATGTGATGACATAATTGTAGCTGCTCTAAAACTGATCAAACTTTCCATTGCCTCCCAGATGTATCCAAGGTTCTTACAGAGCTTCACATCTATAGTTAGTTCACAAACCATCTCAGTTGCATAGAGATGTATGCCTCAGTTGGATGTGCCAGAAGACATAGTTAGACCAGTGGTTCCCAGACTTTTTAGATTCAAGGTGCCCTTAATGTTTCAATATTTTTCCAAGGCGCCCCAAGTCAAAACAAATTTCTAGGTTGTATATATGTACAGAGCTGTGGAATATACTGTGTCCCTGTTCAGCAGACGTGTTTTCTGGTCGGGGCGGATCTAGAACCTAATCATGGGAGGGGCACTAGTAGATTATTTAAAAAAAACAATCCAGGCACAATAACCACTACATCACTCTGTGGTGGCTCTGGTACCAGGAGTGCCGTGGTGCCCTCCCAGGGTAAGTAGTCAAACTGTTAAAGAACAGTTTGACAACTTACCTGGTATCTGCCGGGATAGGGGCTGTAGTAGGGGATAGGGGCAGTTGTGTGTGTGTGTGTGTGTGTATGTATGTGAGGGGTGCAATATATGTGTGTGTGTGAGGGGTGCAATATATGTATATGTGTAAGGGGTGCAGTGTGTTGGGTGAAGTGTGTGAGTGGTGCAGTGTGTGTATGTGTGTGTGAAGGGTACAGTGTGTTTGTGAGGGCTGCAATGTGTGTGTGTGTGTGTGTGTGTGTAAGGGGTGTAGTGTGTGTGCATGTGAGGGGTGCAGTGTGTTTGTGATGGATGTAGTGTGTGTGTGTGTGTGTGTGTGTGTGTGGGGTGCAGTCTGTGTGAGGAATGCAGTGTGTGTGTGGGGGGGTGTAGGGTGTATGTATCGGAGCAGTGTGTATGTGGGGCAATGCTTGAGTGAGGGTTATAGAGTGTGTAGGTGGGGCAGTGTGTGTGAGAGGTACAGTGTGTATGGAGGGGCAGTCTGTGTGTATTATGGTCGGTCTGTGGGGGTAGGGGGGCAGATTTTCATATCTCCCCCTCCCTTCTTACTGTTAAACCTACAGTACTAAACCCGGTGGTCCAAGTGGTAAGTGGCACCTGAGGCTACAGCTCACACTCACGAGATTTGAAGCGTTGCTGCAACGCTCCGAGTTTGCGAGAAGAACCCGCCAGAGCTTCAGGTTAGATGTCCACTGGGTCTTCTCTTCTTCCCCTGCCAGCTGTCGCATTGCAGTGCTAGTGAGCCGATGAGGGAGATCTCTGATTTTCCCTCCAGTGCTGCAGAGCCAGCTGGGGAGAGCGAGTCATGGCACGATTTCAGGTGCTATGAAGCACCAGGGAAACATTTTGTGGCGCCCCTGTGTGCCCATCGCTGGCACACAGTTTGGGAAAAGCTAAGTCAGACAATTATCAATCTAAACTGAGAACTGGATACATTATGTATTGAACAAATATATGTATACCTTTGATAAAAAAACTGGCGTTTCTTTAATAGGATGGAATATAACTTGAGTTTTTCTCCCTCTCTATCTCTTTCTGTCTCTCTCACTTTCTCTCAGTCTTAGTCAATTTATTTTTTGTAAGGAAATTGGTCTGTCTGTCAATTTAAATATTTGGGAAATATATGTATATCTGTCAATATAAATGGTTCAGGAACACTGTCTGTTGCTGTCAGTTTAAAGCTGAGGAAATGTGTCTGTCTGTGACTAAATCTATTTGTCTGTTAATTTAAACATCTCAGGGGTGGGGATCTGTTTGTCAATTCAAATGTTTGGGGTAATCTGTTTATCTGTCATATTAAATGCTTGGAGCAATCTTTCTTACTGTCAATTTAAATGTTTTGAATTATCTCTCTGTATGTCTGTCAATTTAAATCTGCCTATCCATCAGTCTGTCTGTTTAAATGTTTGTGGGAAACTGTTTGTCTGTTTGCCAATATAAATGTGTGAGGAAATCTCTGTCTGTTTATATGTTTGGGAAATCTATCTGTTTATCTATGTTTGGGAAAACTTGAGTAACTTTCTTGGAAATCTGTCTCTCTTCTCCATCAATGTAAATACTTGAGGAAATCTGTCTGTCTGTCAGTTTAAAAATATAGTGAAATCTTTCTTTCAATATAAATGTTTGTGGAAATCTGGTTGTCTATCTGAAAATGTAAATGTATACGGAAAGCTATCTATCTGTCTGTCTGTCTATTTAAATGTTTAGGGCAAGCATGTCAAACTGCGTCCCGCCGAGCCGTGAGTATGTGCTAGTGTTATAGCAGAGTAGGCACCTGCTTTCTCCATATTGCAGGTGCCTACTCTGCTAACATTTACCCGTCTGGCGAGGAGGGCCAGCGAGGGAGCTCAGTGTACCTGCTCCTCACTCACGCACGCTGACTGTAGTGAAGCCGGGCACCGGAATATGATGTCATATTCTGGCACCCGGCACCACTAAACTGCGCGAGGGAGCAGTGAGGAGCAGGAAGGACCCCAGCGAGATGCTCCATAAGGTAGGGAGCAATAAAGAATATAATGTGAGTGTGTGTGTCAGTCAGTGTGTGTCTGTCTGTCAGTGTGTGTGTGTATGTTTGTCTGTCAGTGTGTGTGTCTGTCAGTGTGTCTGTAAGTATGTGTCTGTCTGTCAGGGAGTATGTGTGTCTCTGTCAGTGAGTATCTGTGTGTGTCTATGTGTGTCTGTGTGTCTCTGTCAGTGAGTATGTGTGTGTCTGTCTCTGTCAGTGAGTGTGTGTGTGTATGTCTGTGTCAGTGAGTGTGTGTGTGTGTGTATGTCTGTGTCTGTGTCTGTCAGTGAGTCTGTGTCTGTCAGTAAGTGTGTGTCTGTGAGTGTGTGTGTGTGTGTGTCTGTCTGTGAGTGTGTGTGTGTGTCTGTCTGTGTGAGTGTGTGTCTGTCTGTGAGTGTGTGTGTCTGTCATTGAATATGTGTGTGTGTCAGTGGGACTGTGGGAGGATCAGATTTGGCACAGGGTGGTAGAGGGGGGTACTGTGATTTAGTATAGATGGGCTGGGATTTAGTAGAGGGGGTTTAGTAGAGAGGGATGCTGGGGGGTATACTGTACTTTTTAAAATAAGCCTACTTTTCTATGAAAATGTACAGGTTGTTTTTTTTGCAGCCCACATAAACTTAAAGGACCACTCTAGTGCCAGGAAAACACTCCCGCTGGCCTCTGGGGGGAGGAAGGGATTAAACGTACCTCTTTCTCCAGCGCCGGGCGGGGAGCTTTCCTCCTCCTCTCCTTCTTCCTCGCGACGTCATTGGCTGAATGCGCATGCCCGGCAGGAGCCGCGCTCGCATTCAGCCAGGCGCATAGGAAAGCATTTACAATGCTTTCCTATGGACGCTGGCGTGCTCTCACTGTGATTTTCACAGTGAGAAGCACGCAAGCGCCTCTAGCAGCTGTCAATGAGACAGCCACTAGAGGTTTTGGAGGCTGGATTAACCCTCAGTATAAACATAGCAGTTTCTCTGAAACTGCTATGTTTATATAAAAAAAGGGTTAAACCTAGCTGGACCAGGCACCCAGACCACCTCATTAAGCTGAAGTGGTCTGGGTGCCTAGAGTGGTCCTTTAAACCTTGTTTATGTGGCCCGATCCAGATTTTGAGTTTGACATGCTTGGTTTAGGGAAATGTATCAGTCTGCCTGTCAACTTAAATGTTTGAGGAAATCTGTCAATTTATCTGTTTAACTGCTGTCAGATATCGATCTATCTATCTGCTTTGTGGCCTGCAGGACCGGTCTTCAAATAGAGAGACATAATTGGTCTCTCTTGCCTGCACTGTCATGGTAGCGCTTTAATACTATTTTCCCTGGTGATGGAAGGAGCTTTCTGCACCCACATGGGGTGCAGACATGCTGCATCTCCCACTGGAGCACCAGGGATCGGGATTTCCCCTCCCTGATCCAAGGTAAGCCTAAGGGGAGGGAGAATAAACTTCAGTTTATTGGTTTTTTGTTTGTTTTCTATACCCCAAATCCTTTAATATAGCCCCATACATGTTACATCCCCTGATAGCCCTGATCTGGATGAACATTATATCCAAAAATCACCCAGATCAGATCAGTTATGGAAGTCATAGTTTTGCCCAGGTGCAGGCATGGTCCCATGCCCAAAACAGTTCCATAGAATCGCGGGTAAGTGCCGCTGGAGAACCGACCGGGAACCACAAGGTTTTTATGCCGAAAATAGTCCCAGGGCATTTGCGGCGAAGTCCCCCTAAAGTCTATTCGCGGTTTTGGTCCATGCGAACAAGATGGCCGCCACCACGTGGTCGAATGGCACTTCAAATGGCTTCGGGAGTTCAGGAGTTTGAAGTGACGCTTCAAAAGTTCTAACCACTATTGTCCAAAGTCAAAATGAGTACAAATATGTTTATTTTTAACCATAATAATTTAAAGGGGCCTTAGTCACAGGGTAAGAGGCTGGCAAGTAGTCACCTCCTAACCCCAGTTGCGAAGTGGCTTTCACCACGCTAGTCTCACAATAGATTGATGCCCAGGCTATCTCCCACTCCAACGCAGGTACAGCATAGGTAAAACACATTGTGCCACTGCGGGTCTCCCTTAGAAGCTGCATTAAAAGTATTTGGAAAAATCTAGCTTGGAAGTATAGATTGTTTTACTGCTCCTGATTTATTCCTAATCAACAATTAGTGACTGTCCATCACTCTGTCCTAACCATCACTCTTTTGTGCTACCTCTTTATTAAGTCCAATCCTTCCAAAACCAGAATTGCGTTATAGCCCAAACTAGATCCCCAAGTCCACCAATTACCCCTGTGTGGCCATTTTTGGAACAACAATGTTTTAAGAAGAACTGCTGTTAGCAAAAAGTCTTAATACCGGTACTGCCCACCATGCCTCAGCATTCTCTGAAAACCAAACCATA
This sequence comes from Pelobates fuscus, assembly GCF_036172605.1. NCBI lineage: Eukaryota > Metazoa > Chordata > Amphibia > Anura > Pelobatidae > Pelobates > Pelobates fuscus. Next base: position 237,959,930 of record NC_086321.1, on the reverse strand, counting down.
TATTAAGACTTTTAATATTGCAGTTTGCAATGTTTAAAGAATGCTGCAAAAAAACAAAATAAACTGTTGGATTATTTACCTGAACTGATAAAACTGATGTTAAGCTATTTTTTATTCGGAATGTGTTGGAATATCAGATGTTGAATATTATTAAGTACAGATATCTGTCTTTACTTCCTTAGTATGTGTAAATTGAAATGTTTTCTTGGTAATGAGCTATTCTTTGCTACTCTTGGAAAAAGCCCAGTGTCCCCTGGAACATATTTGTTTTCAAAATACTCAATATACACTTTTTAAATATTCTAAAATACTGCAATTAGGAAAATAGAACAAGTTTTTATACTACTTGCCGGGAAGATATACATATATTTTAGTATTCTCTACCAATTTAACATCCAAGTGTATTATTCTATGTCAACACTACTAAAAATAACACAACGCATTTATCAACAGGAGGCTCAATTATTTAAAAATAAAAGCATGAATTGCAGGCGCTTATCCAACTGGCTTCTATTTTAAACATGGGTCAAACTCAGTAACTTGAGTTAATTGCACAGATTTATGCGTACAAAATTACTCTATATACATATATAAAATCATTTACATGCAAATAATGTTAATCAAACACAATTCCATAAATACTATATATATATATATATATATATATAGAAGGCTTGGCCTGTAATTGTGGGAGGCACTTAATTTCCCTATTTAAACCCAGTAAGCCCCTGCTTACCTGTCTTCGACGATCTCGGAAGTGCTTCAGTGTACTTCCGGTTTGCAGTTCCGTGACGTCAGTTTCCCGCCCGCCGGCAGCCCGGTTCAAACGCCCTGCGGCTGTATTCGTGAGTATACCGCTCTTGCCTTACACGGACGGCATCAAAATCGTAAGTTTAGCCCTGTCGCTCACGGGCTCGGATTCACTCCGCTCCTGCATTTTCTCGGCCAGTGTAACACGTTCAGTTACACTTACACCTCGTAGTCTCACTCAGCCGCACCGGGTTGCCATACGTTTTTCGTTTAGTTGGCGCAATATCTTCATTCTGTTCCGTATTTTTGGATATTGTTCACGTTTTCAGCTATGATTTAGTAGTTACGTTTTATAAAAGGGGTTTAGGCGGGTTGTAGTATTGCCCAGTATTCTAAACTTCTGTGTTTAAAGTAGTTTATATGGTCCCCTTAAGTCATAAATAGCTAAGTAGAGTAAATAGGGGGTATGTTGTTCCATTGTGTTAAATGGCTGTTCATGTCCTGTTTTTTTTTGTAGTCCTTACTAGTACTGACACTTCTCGCAAGTGGCCCTTCGCGGGTATACGTATTCGCAGCTTTGTTATAGAGGTAGGCCTCGGTTTCACCCAGTTCATTTGTGTGTATGTTATAGTTAAATAGTACGTTTCATAAATAGGTCACGTTTCTTTTCCTTTAGTTCCGTTGGTTCCCTTCAGGATTATACGTTATTAGGTCAAATAAAGTTTCCTTCCTCTGCAGGTATGTTATTGGTGTGTCCTGGGGGGGGGGGGGGCTTCGAGGACTAGTTGTAATTTTCCCGCCAACTTAGGTATGTCCCATAGGCCTCTTTGCCTATAAGTTTAGAGGTCCCGCAAGGCATAGGTCAGCCCTTACGTTCGGAGGTTCAGGCCAATCGTCCCAACGCATAGCTATAGCCTTGCTTCAAAAATTAGTTAGGGCCTCACCAGTCACGGCCAAACGTTTGCTTCTTTCTCATGTCACCGAGAGGCCAACTCCCCGCCACCCACCTCAGTGGCACCAAGGCCCCACGCGCCAAATCATAGTTAGTGCCTCTCATAGCCACTTGGCAAGTAGTTAGGGCCTCATCTGCCACCATCGAAAGCTAAGCTAATACAATTTCGCCTATGGGCACTAGCCTAGTAAGTGGGGTCCCTCCAGCTATTTATTTTCAGTACTAAACTCGCCCTCTCTGCCCCCTTAGAATGTCCAACGCTTCGGTGTTAGAAGACAATCTGTCGGTTACCAGCACCCCGCTCAGGTCGGGCACGCAGAGAACGCAACCAACCCCTCCAAGTCCAGCTTCCAGCTATCGCTCCTGGACTATCCCTAAGATTACCGCTGAACTTAAAAAGAGAAATATCCCTTATCCGGCTTCAGCTAGGAAGAATTAACTTTTTCGTTTATTGAACTCTACTGAGGATAACGAAAGGCCTGGCCCTAGTTCACAGGTTAATGTTCTTAATAGCCTGGCTGAATTACACGCCATGATGGCCTCCCTAGTGTCCTCAGTTGCCACCATCAATAACAGATTGGATAACCTGGAAGCTAGTAACGTTCCTACAGTCCCCGAGATTCCCGGGCCGGTTGTCCAACCCACGCCCGCCCTAGGAGGTAACAGTGACCCTCCACCGGCTAGGAAAGTTACTAACGTTATTAATCCTATTCACCTAATACCGCAGTCTCTCAGACGTGACATCATAGAGGGAAAGGATGTTAACTTGGCCTCGCTACTGATAGCGGCTCAAGACGTGGTAGAAAACAGGGCATACACGTTTGAGGACCTATCAGTAGTGGTGAGGGCCAGGGACCCTAGGTTGAATAGGAAACTTAACATTCCTGAGTTTGTCTTGGCATTCGGCCTATACAGAGACGTTATCTGTACTGCTTTTCCCCTCCGCAGAGAGGAGCTAGATTTGTACCTACACAAGGTGATAGAGCTAGCTTATAAGTACGGGGGCTTTGCCTTTTACGACTATCACAAGTCATTCTCCTCTAGGTCAGCCGCTTCATTGTCCCAGTATAATACAGTCACGGACTGGGGTCAGCTAGATACAGAGTTGTTTCTTATGCATTTTGCAGGTCTCAAAACCCCTTCCTGTGCCATTTGCTCGTCTGCAGCTCACTCCATTAATTTCTGTCCTGAGAACGTAGCTATCCCCTCTACCAGTAACGCCAACTCCGATTTTCAGTCAACTTCCAACCAGAAGGAGATTAGAGACAAATTAGGCAGGCCTATAGTGTTCTTGGGCAAAGCTCAGGTCTGCAATAATTTTAATGCTGGGGGTTGTAGTTACAGTGCTTGTAGGTTGCTGCATGTGTGCTCGCTTTGTTTCAGGGCACATGCCAAGACGATGTGCCCTAACAAATTGTACCCAAAAAAGGCATCTACTCCAATAAACATACCGAGTTTGCAATGTTACCTGGCTAATCATCCTTCTTTACATCTGGTGGAATTTCTCACATCTGGGTTCACTCACGGGTTTCACACAGGCTTTGTCTCTCTCCCCTCAGGCATCTTGGAGTGCCCCAACCTTCAGTCAGCTCTCACAGACCCCGACACCCTACAAGTACTCTTACAGAAAGAAGTAGATAACGGCTTCATGATAGGCCCTTTCACTACTCCTCCTTTCTCCTCATGGAGAACTAACCCTCTAGGTATCGCCACTGGGAAGTTTAACAACAAAAAGAGACTTATTATTGATTTTTCTGCACCACACGCCTCTCCCACACCTAGCCTAAATGCACTAATCCCGTCAGAAGATTTTTCTCTCCAGTACGCTAGAATCGATGATGCCATTCAAGCGATTATTAACTCCGGGAAGGCAGCCTGGTTAAGTAAGTCAGATATTACTAACGCCTTCAAGTTACTTCCCATTCATCGATCACTCTGGCATCTGCACGGAGTTAAGTGGCTAGACAACTACTATTTCGCTACCAGGCTTACTTTCGGCTCCAAAAGTAGCCCCAAGTTATTCGACCTGTTCGCCGAAACCTTGACCTGGCTTCTCCTTAACTTCTGCAGATGCCCAGTTGTCATTCATTATTTAGATGACTTCCTCACCATTGAACCTCACCACTGCACTCCACGCAGCCTTAATCACTTGCTCACGCTCTTCAAAGATTTAGGTGTCCCCGTAGCCCGGGACAAAACTGAAGGTCCCAAAACCGAAATTACTTTTCTAGGGATTACACTCAACTCTGTCACCATGCACGCCAGCCTGCCCCAGGAGAAAGTAGACCGAATTCTGTCTTACATTAGCACCTGCATGTCACTAGGCACTTGCACCAGGAAACAGCTACAGTCACTTTTAGGCTCACTTAATTTCGCCATGAGAATAATTCCACAGGGTAGGTCTTTCATTTCCAGAATCCTTTCACTTTTGCACGGTCTCCCTGATGATGACTCCACTACAACCCTAGACGAGTCAGCTACAGCTGACCTGAGAATGTGGCAGCTGTTCCTTTCCTCGTGGAATGGCAGGTCACTGTTTGTTCCCCCCGTTTCCGACGACTCCCCAGTACTCTGGACTGACGCTTCAGGTGCCTTAGGATATGCGGCCATATTTGGAGACGAGTGGCTATACGACTCCTGGCCGGTCGAAACCACGTCACTCGAGAGATTCTGTACCACCTCCTCTCTTTTTGAGATCTACCCTATCGTAGCAGCAGCTTACACGTGGGGGGTAGAGTGGAGGGGGCAGTCAGTCAGGTGTTTTTGTGACAACTTAGCTACCTGTAACATCATCAACAAGGGCCGCTCTCAGTCCCTCACGATCATGAACCTAGTCAGGAGACTCACTTGGCTAGCAGCTAATCTCCAGTTCTGCATATCCTGTGTTCACGTCCCAGGTATACAAAATACTGCCGCTGATGCTCTGTCACGCTTCAATTTGCAGGAGTTCTTCAGACTACATCCTACAGCTTCCCAGCAACCCAGGGTACCTCCAAAATTCGAAGACCTGGTAATGCATTAAGCTCTCTCCTACATCTGAGCGGCACGCTTGCTCAGGCGGGTCTTTCCCTCAACGCGAGGAAAGCCTATTACAGAGCATATGAACTGTTTATGTGTTTCATTCGTAATTACTGTGTAATAAATGTTTTTTCTGTTGAGACCATGGTTGCTTTCACAACTTTTTGCCACTTTTCTCTTAATCTATCTTACAACACAATCAAACTCTACTTAACGGGAGTCCAACACTACATGTTAACCTCCTTTCCCAACAAGTCTCCTTTCCTATCTTCCTACCCTCTTAAAAGTGTCCTCAAAGGCATTCATAACTTGTCAGTACACATACCCACTAAACGCCTTCCCATAGATAGTAAGCTGTTTAAGAATTTGTCCGATATACTCGACACGTCCCCTTTCGAACATATCACAAACCTCGTTGTCAAATCAGCGGCTTATCTAGCCTTTTACGGTTTCTTGAGACCCAAAGAGTTCACCGTAGAGAGAGCCTCTGATTTCAGCTCGTGCCTCCAAAAGAAACACTTAATTAAAAATCTAGATCACTACACTCTGTCCGTTACCCGCACCAAAACAAGCCAATCAGGCCCACCAGTGGAAATTAACTTTTATCCCACTTCAACCAAATGGTGTCCCGTTCGTGTATTGGATAAGCTAGTAGCAGCCCAAGCTAATTCCGCTCCCGATAGCCCACTTCTAGATATTCTAGGGAAACCCCTGACCACAAAAATTTTCATGCTTTACATACGCACCCTTTTACTCCGTTTGGGACAAAACCCACGGTCATTCTCGGGCCATTCGTTTCGCATTGGAGCAGCCACAGCTGCCTCAGGTAATCATGTACCGACACACATAATTAAAAACATGGGGAGGTGGAAATCATCAGCATACAACAGATACATTCCCAATCCAGAGAAAGAGATAAGGCTGGCTTTCTGTGATATGACTAAATGATGTACCGCTTAATAAACGCATTTTGTTTTAATGGTTATTATTTTTGCCCTCTTTTACAGGCCTAACCTTACGTCAGTTTCGGCACACCTCAACTGACTTGCTATTAAGGAACTACTTATTTTAAACCCTGTTTTCCTTACGTCCTCGGAATGTGCCGTACACAAATAGAAGGCTTGGCCTGTAATTGTGGGAGGCACTTAATTTCCCTATTTAAACCCAGTAAGCCCCTGCTTACCTGTCTTCGACGATCTCGGAAGTGCCCCTCCCACCGCACCCTCAAATTTTATCATTTTCCTAGGTGGGCCCTCTTTTACAGGCCTAACCTTACGTCAGTTTCGGCACACCTCAACTGACTTGCTATTAAGGAACTACTTATTTTAAACCCTGTTTTCCTTACGTCCTCGGAATGTGCCGTACACAAATATATATATATATATATATATATATATTTTTTTTTAATTATATATATATATTACTACATTAGATATCACACTTCTCCACTGACAAGATCCCTGGTGATTAAAATATTATTTTATGGCACCACAAGAAGAAACACCATAGATAGATTTCTATCTATGATCACCATAGATTTTCTGAATGTAGTCTAAAACTAAAAAGTTGAGTTGAAAAAAAAAGAAGATAATTAATGTGAGGCTCAAATTTTAAAAATCAAAAGTTTAAAAACAAACTGAAGTACCAAACGTCAGCCAATTAAATCCTTTGCATATCCTAAGCGATCAACTGAACTTTAAATACATACAAATGTTTCTAGTAGCATATTATAAACAAACATATGTGAAATAAATAAATAAATGAGGACGTACATAAGGGTCCAGAACACACTCCTGTAGCCATGTGTGAGCCAGGATGTGTCCTTTGCTTTTCTCTCTCCCCACATGATGTATGTGTGTGTTTGGAAAATACCATTAGTAAGAAGCATCTTAATGGAAATGGAAATCTGGGACCTATCACAAGACTTGAGTTTTATAGGTTACTTGATGGTTCCTGTAGTATATGCGAAATGATGTTACTCATGCTTTTCACTGAATAACATTATTAAGTATTCTTTATACTGTTATCACTATTACTGATTTTGTGTGTGGGTGCATTTGTTTGAACACTTCACCAGCCATCCTCTATCTCTTTTGTACTCAATTGCATTTTAATATTAATGTTTAATAAATGCTCAATTAAAACGGTAAAAGAACAGAGCAGCCTTATCGAAGAGCCACATGAAATAAAGTGTGATGTGGATGCTAACCCTTGGCACAAATTTTGATCTGAGGAAGCCGTCTAGGCGAAATGCGTCATCACGCCCATTACGTCATCACGTGACTGGACATAGCTTTGAGTACTAGGAAGTGCCTCCTACAGTGCCGAAATAGTGCTGAGACCGCCGGTGGAGATTAGTTTTTACTCTTCAGAGAGCACTGAATAGGACTATTGGACTTCTGTGTGGGAATGGAGAGCATTGTTTTTATTGGAAGAAATAAAGGTTTATTCATCTTTTACTCAGCTGGCACCCTGCTGTATCCATTACCATCTAGTCCTGTACTGTGGACTACAAGCTGGATAAGTTAGAGCAGATTTCCACAGCTCTTTCTTTGTGAGTTACATTTCAATTTCTTTGGCTTCAATACTCATTCCTTAAACTGTGTTACGCTATGTTTCTCTCTTTGTGTTTTTTTTATATGTACTATATTTCCTTATCCCATTTGGAGTATTAAGGGATATTGCTTTAAGTCATTCTTAATATTGTCTCTCACAATATTCACTGCAATTTTGCACATATTACATATTACACTGAGTGTGTTTATATATTGTGTATGCATCTGACACTTTTTGCACTCTGTTTGCACTTAACAATAGTTTTAAAGGTATAGCGCACCTTTTTATTTTTTTGTTCAGTTTATGGGGTGTGTTTAGAGCTTGTGCACTTTAAGGTGCTGCTTTACCTTTTTATCTTTTTATTGTTTACAATTTATTATATCACTAGTTTTACACCTTTTCAGCGCCTCTTTTTGCTTGTTTACTTTTTTTTATAAACTTGGCACAAATTTTGCCTATCCCTCTTCCCCACCCATTAAGCACAATGCTCTAAAAATACCTTGATTTTTTATGTTGCATGATGATATTTAGTTTTAATGTGTAAGAAAGGTGAGTTATATTAACCCCTTAAGGACTGGACTTTTTTTGCGATGTTGTACATTTGCGACCAGGCATCTTTTTGACACTTTTGTGGTGTTTGTGTTTAGCTGTAATTTTCCGCTCTCTCATTTACTGTTCCCATACAAATTATATATTGTCTTTTTTTCAGGACAAAAGGGGCTTTCTTTACATACCATTATTTATATAATCTAATCTAATTTAATTTAAAAAAAATGAAAAAATATGATGAAAAATTGAAAAAAATACACATTTTTTGAATTTTATGTGAAAAATCTTTTACTCATCTACAAAAGCGAATGAAAAAAACTGCTAAATAGATTCAAAATGTTGTCCTGAGTTCAAAAATACCCAGTGTTTACATGCTTTTTGCTTTTTTTTTGCATGTTATAGGGCTATAAGTACAAGTAGGATATTGCGGTTTCAAAACATACATTTTTAAAATGTATCAATAGTGACATTGTAACACTATTATCTGTCATAAATTGCTAAATAACACCCCACATGTACATATTTTTTTAAAAGTAGACAACCCAGGGTATTCAATATGGGGTATGTCCAGACTTTTTTAGTAGCCACTTAGTCGCAAACACTGGCCAAAGTTAGCGTTCATATTTGTTTGTGTGTGAAAAAAGTAAAAAACTAAATTGAACGCTAATTTTGGCCAGTGTTTGTGACTAAGTGGTTACTAAAAACGGCTGGACTTACCCCATTTGCAATACCTTGGGTTGTCTTCTTTTGCAAATGGTATGCCATCATGGGGTAATTCTCATTCCTGGGCTACCATATGCTCTCAAAGGCAACGTAACCAACCTGGCCATTTTCAATGTAAAAATATTTGACCTATATATTTGACCCTGTAACTTTCAAAAACGCTATAAAACCTGTACATGGGGGGTCCTGTTCTACTCAGGAGACTTTGCTAAACACAAATATTAGTGTTTCAAAACTGGAAAATGTATCACAACAATTATATCATCAGTAAAAGTGCTGTTTGTGTGTGAAAAATGCAAAAAAAGTCACTTTCACTGACAATATCATCGCTGTGATATGTTTTACTGTTTTGAATCACTAATATTTGTGTTCAGCGAAGTCTCCCGAGTAAAACAGTACCCCCCATGTACATGTTTTAGGGTGTCGTAGAACGTTACAGGGTAAAATACAGTGATAGCAAATTAAATTCTCTGGTCTTTCGGCCTGGGTTGGCAGGCAGGTCCCTTAAATTGCAATCAATAAAATAACTTAATTATGTCAAAATATTACCTAAATACGCACGTAGAATTTAAATATATATGCATATTTATATATTTGAAGTCTACGTGTATATTTATATAATTATTTATGTAATTTTGTATATCGACATATGAATAGTTTGCATTCTTTTTATTTATTTAAATATACATAGATATATATACAATTTCATTCTAAGTGTATTTTGATATAAATATATATATATTAATATCAAAATACAGTTAGAATAAAATTTCGTATAGATATATAATTTTTTTTCAATTTTTTATTATTATTTTTAATTTTTTTAATTTAATTTAAATTATTTATTATTCGTATTTTATAATAATATATATATACAATATATATAGTTATTATATATATTATATATATACGTGTGCAAATTAATTATAAGTGTATTTTTATATTAATATATGTACATATTAATATAAAAATACACTTAGCATGACATTATATATATATGATATATAGACATATATTATATAGGTATAATATATGTCTATATATCATATATATACACATATATAATAATATATTTTTTTTTATTAACTATAACTTTAAATTTTTTTATGATTTTACAGCAGCAGGGAGACTGCCTGTCAGCACAGACAGTCCCCCTGCAGGCAGAGTCTAGGACACCTATTGTGACCATGTGGTCGCCCTGTTGGGCGATCACATGGCCCCAGGGGTCCTAAACCGCCATGGGGAGACTGTCTGGGCTGCAGGCAGTCTCCCCACACCGGGAGCACCGCCGATCGCCGCCGGGGGAACGACGGCGATCGGGTAAGTACATTTTAAATTTAGGACGGTTCAGGACCGTCGTCGGTCGGCAACGCAAAAATGCCGATGACGGTCCTGAACCGTCCTGCGTCCTCAAGGGGTTAAATATTTCAGTGTTTTATTTTATGTTTTCAATGTTTTTCAGGCCAATAGGAAACCCCAACTTGTTTAGTTGATTTTTGAACTGTGTTTGCTCATCCATGAACTCATTCAGTTCATGTAATACCTCATATGCAGGGGTAGGCAATCTTTTTTGTAGTATTGTGCCAAAACAAGATCTAGAAGTCAACTGTCGTGGCAGTCTTTTTCTTTTTTTTAAATTGATGTATGCACGTTGCCATATTCTGCTTGTGTCATGTATAGGTGCTGCAGTTGCTTTTTAGCATTGTATTTGTGTATATGTGGGCTGTTGTATTCTACATGTTCATGAGTAGTTTGTGGTATTGTGTATGATACCTATGAATGTGGGCTGTGTATGGTGGTTGCTTGTGGATTTGTGTTTGTGGATGATATGTCAAATTGTGTGTTTGGTGATGTACAGAGGTGGCTCTCTAATTAGGCGGTTTAGGCGGCCGCCTAAATCGCCTTAGGGGACCTGGCGGCTTGCTCAATATGCCACCGGATGCGAGGACCCTCCATGCTGTCTGCCTGGCAGGAGAGCACCCGTGGCTGCTGGTCTGCAGCTCTGCAGTGTGCAGAGCTGCAGACCATGTGTCTCGCGAGATCTGGCCAATCAGAGCGTTGCTGCGGGTTTCCACGGCAACACTCTGACTGGGTCTCGCAAGACACATGGTCTGCAGCTCTGCACACTGTGGAGCTGCAGACCGGACATCACCACCGGACCACCAGGGAGCCCACCGGACCACCAGGGAATGAAGGACACTGGACCACCAGGGAATAAAATAAGGTATTTAATCTCACCTCCTCCACCATTACCCCCTCCCTTCCAGTATCCCCCCTCACTCTAACCCCACTCCCAGTAAACCCCCTCCCTCACAACATCACCTCCTCCCTCCCCATATCCCCTTACTGTCACCTCCTCCCAGTATACTGCCCACCATTACCCCCTCCCTCCCACTAACCCCTTCACTATCACCCCCTCCCTTACACCATTACCACCGCCCTCCCAGTAACCCCCTCACTATCACCCCCTCCCAGTATACCCCCTCACTCACACCATCATCCCTTCCCTCCCAGTATCCACCTCACTATCACCCACTCCCAGTATACCACCTCCCTCACACTATCCCCCTTCCCTCCCAGTATACCCCATCCCTTCCAGTAACCCCCTCACTATCACCCCCTCCCTTACACCATTACCCCTTCCTCCCAGTAAACCCCTCACTGTCACACTCCTCCCAGTACATCCCCTCCCTCAAACCATTACCGCCGCCATCCCAGTAACCCCCTCACTATCACCCCCTCCCAGTATACCCTCTCACTCCACCTCCTCACTATCACCCCCTCCCAGTATACCCTCTCACTCACACAATCACCCTCTCCCTCCCAGTATCCCCCCTGCCTCACACTATCACTCCAATCCTTCACAGCATTTTACCCACTTACAGATTACCCTCCTCCCTCACAGTATTCCCCCTCACAGTATTATCCCCTCCAGCACAGTATTACCCCCTCCATCACAGTATCCCACCCCTGTGGTATCACCCCCTCCCTCACAGTATCACCCCCTCCCTCACAGTATCACCCCCTCCCTCACAGTATCACCCACTCCCTCACAGTATCACCCCCTCACTCACACCATCACCCCCTCCCTCACAGTATTACCTCTCCCTCACACTATCACCCCCTCTCTTCCAGTGTCCCCCCTCCCTCACAGTATTACCCCTCCTACACACCACCACCCCAATCACTCACCATATCACCCCCTTCCCTCACATTATCACTTGACTCCCCCCCAGTATCACTCGCCTCCCTCACAGTATATCCTCTCCCTCACAATATCACACCCTCCTTCACAGTATTACCCCATCCCACACACCATCATCCCCTTTCTCACAGTATCACCCCCCTCCCACATATTATTGTACCACTGTCCCACACACTATCACCCCACTGTTCCACACACTTTCACCCCACTGTCCCACACACTCTCCATACAGGATTACCCCCTCCACACAGGATCACCCCCACACATACACAGACTCCCTCTCACACACACCCAGGATCACCCCTCACACACAAACTGTCACCCCCTCACACACACAGTATCATCTCCCTCACACACACTGTCACCCTCCCTTATACACACTGTCACCCCCTCACATACACACTGTCACCCCCCACAATATAGTGTCACCATATTCTCACACACTGTCAGCCTCCCCACTCACCCGTCACCACACTGTCATCCCCCCTCCACACTTTCAGCCACTTCATGCATCCACACTCACATTAACCACTTCTAATCCTGTTAATCTCACTGCCTCCAAACTCACCTGCCCTCGCTCTGCCACACTCACCCTGTCAAATGAACCTCCCCTAATTCTGTCACACTCACCTTCTCTCACTTTGTCACACTTGTCGCTGATTTATAAATTAACCATGAAACACCCCACTGGCTGTCAATCAAACAGCCAGGGAGGCTTGCAGCATCCTTCCTTTAGCTCCCTTGAGCTCTACTTGAGCATGCCTACCTCCACACACAGACCTCAGACCAGTTTCTCTACACCTCAGACCAGACGTGTGCATGTGCACTAATTCAGACATAGCCAGACACCGGCTTCTGACAGCATTCATGAGAAATCTTAGCCCATTGCTCATAAGCATTGGCCTCCAGTTTAGTAATATTCCTGGGTTTGAATACTGTAACCTTCTTCAAATCCCACCAGAGATTTTCTGTTGCGTTCAAGTCAAGTGACTGTAATGGCCACTGTAGAATTTTACAGGACTTCTTCTGCAACCAAGTCTTGGTGGAATTTGAGATATTCTTGGGATTATTGTCTTGTTGGAACGTCCAATAATGGGCAAGTTTCAGCTGCCTCACAGACGGCATGACGGTTTCTCCTAGAATTTCCTGATACTTCAATGAATCCATCTTGCCTTCCACATGCCGCAGGTTTCCAGTGTCAGAGAATGCACGCAGCCCCAGAGCATCACTGAGCCACCACCATGCTCAACTGTAGGCAGAGTGTGGTATTTTCAGCTTCACTCTTCTACCTTGAGACATACTGTTGATCAATCAGACCGAAATGTTTCAGTTTTGTTTCATCACTCCACAGAACAGAATACCAAAACCTCTGTGGCTTATTTATATGATTTTGAGCATATTGAAGCCGCCTTTTATTGCTTTTGGGTCAGTAGTGGTCTACATCTTGGAGTTCTAGCAAGGAAACCTTATGCGTTTAGTACGTGCTTTATTGTGCTCTCTGAAATCTCAGTGCCTGTTGCCATTATGTGGAACAATTTTTTGACTTAGCCATATTTCTAACATGCAGTCAAATTGACACTCAACAAATCGCTAGCCAGTTCAGGTATTTCAAGTGTTCCAGATGAAGCACACCTGGCACAACTAATGAAGCCCTTGCTTAGTTGCATCAGGTGTGCTTAAGACATCACCTGTTTTGCATATGTGTGCTGTGGTGAGGGATTCTATTTAGGGGGCTGAATAATTTTGAGACTGGATAAATCATTATAAGTTGCATTTTCAGTTGAATTTTGGGAAACCACTTAAAGCATTAATTGTGTTGAGCTATTTCAATTGCTTTTGTTTGACTTGTTTATTGCAAACAGCTGAAAGTTTGTACATTTTCAAAATAAACCTGATTTTCAATAGGGATTGAATAATTTTGATTACAGCTTTATATACAAACACAAGCAGACTGGTTCTTGAGAGCACAAATGATGAAACAAGTGGTTAGTATTAAATGGCAGCTGTTGTAATAGCAATAAATTATTGCTTTGTGCAATTCAGCAAGGGTTGTCTGGTAAGACTAATGCACAGTTCAGTGTCCCTAAGTAACCCATCTCTTTAAGCATTGGGAAAGAAGATTTCACTGAAGGAGGAGATCCAAAGAAACACAAACATGTTGGTTATCTTTTTCATATGGACAATTGGCTCAAAATGTATATTACATTAAAAAATACTCTTTTAAACATTTGTAGAAATAAAATGCAATTACAAATGATTTAGCCAAATTAGAATCAAATGTTTCGATTACTTTCATTTTGAATTCCGACTTTAGTAAATAACCCTTTTAATGTGCATACATTCACCTGACCCACATTCTGTGTGTGTGGTATCCCACAATGCTTAGTGTTTACCCTTTGGAAAATCATGCTACTCTATGTTGCAGTATCTGTGATGTATTGTCAGGACAATTCTCCAAAATTATCATTGTGTGTCGGACGATAAATGACTTGGGCAGTGACTTTGGGCCCACACTGATCAACAAAGCACCAAACAGAAAAAAATATCAGGCTCAAATATCAAGTGAGAATTCAAGGTAAATTAAACATTAATTTCAAATTTAAGGTCAGAGTAGCTGAACTAAAAGATTAGCTGATTATTTTCCAGTTCTGCTACTTTGAACTTAAATTTTAAATTCACTTTGAATTCACCTTAAATTCGCATTGTATAGCCCTGTAAGAGGAAATGTTAATGCCCTGGTGATAAAATCATCCTGTGTTCTTTTTCCAAAACAGAACCTATGATTTGGTTACACATGAGCCATCCTACGCAGACAAATGTTTTAAAAATCCAGACAGGAATTTTAAAAACGTGAAAGATATTTAGACAACAATGGACCTACCTACTATAAACTGAAATATGCCAAAATTAAAACTAAAACTGTTTTCCAACTTGGATTGTTTTTCTTTAATGTGTCAAATTCAGTTGTAAAATTATTATATTTTACTGTTAAGTGAATACATTTCAACTTTGATGAAATTTTAACATGTTTGTAAATTCAATAAACAATCCTTGCTTTTTCATTAAATTTAAAAAAAAGTTGCAAAGAAGTGCTATGTTTTATATGTCAAACTAACTAAATGTTACATCCTGAAGGCAACAGCCTTGTCTTGAAACTGAAATAACTTTTTACTGGTTGTAATGTAAATAAGATGTTTTTATTTTTTAATTTGGATATGTAGCCTTTGTATTAGGGAAATATTAACACATAAAAATGAGAATGCAATGCACAGAAAATGGGATTATTTTAAACAGGGACCAAAAATCATTACATATGTATATATGTGTATGTATGTATCTGTCTATTTTTCGGTCAGTTTACATTTTTGGAGAAATATATCTGCCAATATAAATATGTCCGTGTAGCAGAGCTGCAATACTAAAACCGATATCTCCACTGGTAGTTTGTAGAACATCAAAGAAAGCGCAGTTCAGCAATATAATCCCAATTCCCCCAGTAACCGGATGATACAGTTCTGGGAGTCAACTGTTTAATGGAAGCCACACATGGCCTTTTATGTGTGTCCCCATGTAAGGGGTTTACTGTAACACATTCCAGGGGCATTCCCCACTGGACCTGAGCGGGAACAGTGACACAACATAATTCAATTACCTTTGAGGTCCAGGACATGTACATTACTAAACACCCCAAAACACCACTTTAACAATACGGTACCCCTCAAGTACTGTGTCCCCGGGTAGCCTGGACCTGAGCGCCCAACATATCCCAAAAGCACTCATATCATACAAACGTAGCCGAAACGCCACCGGGTTATAGTTTAGACTGACGGCACACAAGGCGCCTGCCAAAAAGAGTTCCATGAATTCAGGCTGTGCGGTCGGTCTCTTTAAAAATAACAAATGCAACCATTCATATATGAGTTGATTGTGTGCCCCTCGTTTGGGAGTTTGTCCTCCACAAATGCCGCTCTTCTCAGGTGAATGGAACCAAACACATGTAGAGGTGGAAGTTCCAGTGGTGTTTGCACTATCAAGTGTCCGATTATAGTTCCATGCACTTGACGACCAAACACTGCTGTATGTGTTCACGACTAAAGATGTTCGGTCATACCAACGATCGCCGACCGCTTCAACTTCTAAGTGTGAAGAAGTGTGAAGATAAGTCCCTGATTTAAAAAACAGAACATCATCCAAATAGGTGGCTGGTTCCCCCACAGTCTGTCTGTTCAATTGTAATTCTGTCTGTCTGTCTGTCTATACATACATCTATCTACAATATGTCTTAATTTTAAACATTAAAGGATTCAAGGCACATGATGGACTACCACTTGGAGCTAATAATGGTAATTAATATGGATCTGAACATAAGTCACAGACAGTGCAAAGAGTTAAACATTGTCACATTCAGAATTTTTATTGCTTCTCCAATGACTTCAGCCAGCAGGAATATTTGATGGGAAACCGTTTGGCTTCTGTTTTTTTACACAGAGGGTGCAGTTCCAGTCCTGGGAAAGGTGCAGTGCTGGCATTGTGCATTTGCTATCCATATGGTGCAAATTTGACCCCCCCGCCCACACAAATGCCACTTTTGCAGTGGCAGAGGGCAGAATGCACGCCTATTATGAAACTGATCTCATTGCAGCAATTATTTTGAAGTTTGTAACTACGATATGAATATAATCTAAGAATCCAAACAGATTACTGTGTTTTTAATTGCAGAGAGTAATGTTGTGTACATGATTCCTTCGTAATTGGGTTTGAAATGGGTTAAATCATCCAACATGTGATTAATCTATATTACTTTTAAACGTAGGAAATTGTTGATTAAAGAGGGACTTTTGGAGAATTGAAAACTACATTTACAGGTTTAAGCCAGATATAAGAATTGTGATATAACAATTGTGACTGACTATAACCAAAATTTAGATTTTCACTATACGTCACTACTTAGTGAATAAACCCCTAGGTACATTTAAAAAGAAAAGTTTAAAACAGACTCATAAGAACAAACTGCCACAGAAATAGATACAAAAGAAGAAAGTCTGTGGGAAAGAGTATGAAACAGAGAATTACAAGATGAAATTAAAAATGCCAACATGTAGAAAGAAGGATAGGACTTGTTTTAAATTGCTATGCCCCATTACTTAAATGGCTGGCACTAGGAAAGCTGTGCCGTGGGGGAAGCTTTAAAGCTTTTAGCAGTTTGCCACCACAAGCTGATGCCTCTGTGAGTATCAATATGAAGCCAAAATGGAAGCAGGTGCAAGGGTGGGGGTGTAAAATGAATGAAAGGGGTGATAATACTATCTAAAACAGAACGTCTGTTGTTCAAATTCTGTTTTCCTAGCTAATATCTAAACAGTGTGTTATGTTCAAACGTGATTTTTTTGTTTTGTTTTGTAGTATACGCTCCTCTATCAATAGTTGTATTTTTCCTTAACATTTGGGTGGTGAACTGAAAGAATTTTATGGAACACACATTATTTTCTCACATAATGCTGTGCATTGATTAGAATGGTTTTCTGTCTCAGACTACGAGCATCTGCTTCTTAAATGTTCTCTCCACCCCCCTTTCTCAGAAGCCCCCACCTTAATGTGCCTAGGGCATGGGAACAGTGCCTGTAACTAAACTCAAGCCTCTGTTATAACAGTGCAATGTCATGGGTTCAGTGCTCCTATATGCTGCAATGTGATAAGAAACAACTACAGACGCAGACACTGGTGCCAACATTTGTACGCTCTTATTTGCCTTACCCTGGTGAATATAGATGTACTACCTGTCTGCCTAATAGTTATTCTAGACAGCATACATGCATCAATGCTCATTGTTAGATGCATAATGGTCGTGTGCACATTTGTTTTAATTTAGTTTCATTGTTTTTCTCTCGCTGCCACTCAATCTCTTCTTTTCTTTTTTCTGTAGAGTGATTTGCTGTTTTCTTACTTATACAGTTATTTCACAAGTGCAATCGTTCTACAAAACTTACAACCCTTTCACAGAATGTTGAAAGGTATTTGACAGATATTATAGAATTCTTCAAAGTTAAGTAAAAGTTAGGTTGTCAATGACATCTCCTAGGCAAACATTTTGTGCAGTACTTCTTAAGCCATAGCTCAAGGACCACTTGGATTAGCCTGTTTTGATTAAATGGGACAATCGAGGCTCCTTGATGGTGTAGTTTTAGCATCACATATGATTAAGTATAAATGCTTCTAAATGGAAGTCGTTAAATGTAAAGTTTGAAGAATTATCTTATTAAAGGACCACTATAGGAACCCAGACCACTTCAGCTCAATGAAGTAGTCTGGGTGCCAGGTCCCTCTAGTTTTAACCCTGCAGCTGTAAACATAGCAGTTTCAAAGAAACTGCTATGTTTGAATGAGGGTTAATCCAGCCTCTAGTGGCTGTCTCACTGACAGCCACTAGAGGCGATTCCACGATTCTCATTGTGAAAATCACAGTGAGAAGACGCTGGACATCTATAGGAAAGCATTGAGTAATGCTTTCCTATGGGCGGTTTGAATGCGAGCGCAGCTGTTGCCGTGCATGCAGGGGCGGACTGACCGGTCAGGCATTTCGGACATGGTCCGAGGGCCCGGCCGGGAGGGGGGCCCGCCATCAGGGGGCCCGGCCGCCCCTTTAAATGCTGCAGCCGCCTGAGCGCTCTCTTAAGAGCGCTCAGGCACTTGCAGCTTCTCACCCCCCTCCCCGTAGCGTGGCCGAGCTGCTCTGCGTCCGCGGTGCCGGCCGGAGTGATAGGAAGGTGCACACACACTGAGTGTGCACCTTCCTGTCAGTCCGGCCGGGTACAGGAAACAGAAACTCCTGTTCCGCGCGGAACAGGAGTTTCTGTTTCCTGTACCCGGCCGGACTGACAGGAAGGTGCACACTCAGTGTGTGTGCACCTTCCTATCAATCCGGCCGGCACCGCGGACGCAGAGCCTCTCGGCCACGCTACGGGGAGGGGGTAAAAAGAGAGAGGGAGGGAGGGGAGGGGGGGGGGAGTTAAAAGAGAGAGGGGGAGGGGGGGTTAAAAGAGAGAGGGAGGGGGGGTTAAAAGAGAGGGAGGGGGGGTTAAAAGAGAGAGGGGGGGTTAAAAGAGAGGGAGGGGGGTTAAAAGAGAGGGAGGGGGGGTTAAAAGAGAGAGGGAGGGGGGGTTAAAAGAGAGAGGGAGGGGGGGTTAAAAGAGAGAGGGGGGGGTTAAAAGAGAGAGGGAGGGGGGGTTAAAAGAGAGAGGGAGGGGGGGTTAAAAGAGAGAGGAGGGGGGGTTAAAAGAGAGAGGGAGGGGGGGTTAAAAGAGAGAGGGAGGGGGGGTTAAACGAGAGAGGGAGGGGGGTTAAAAGAGAGAGGGAGGGGGGTTAAAAGGGAGGGGGGGTTAAAAGAGAGGGGGGGTTGTTAAAAGAGATGGGTTAAAAGAGAGAGGGAGGGGGGTTTAAAAGAGGGAGGGGGTTAAAAGAGAGAGGGAGGGGGGGTTAAAAGAGGGAGGGGGGTAAAAAGAGAGAGGGAGGGGGGGTAAAAAGAGAGAGGGAGGGGGGTAAAAAGAGAGAGGGAGGGGGGTAAAAAGAGAGAGGGGAGTAGGGGGGGTAAAAAGAGAGAGGGAGGGGGGTAAGAAGAGAGAGGGAGGGGGTAAGAAGAGAGGGGGGTAAGAAGAGAGGGGGTAAGAAGAGAGAGGGGGGGTAAGAAGAGGGAGGGGGTAGGAAGAGAGAGAGGGGGTAAGAAGGGAGGGGGAGTAAGAAGAGGGGGAGGGGGAGTAAGAAGAGGGGGAGGGGGTAAGAAGAGGGGAGATTAAGAAGAGAGGGGGGGAGTAAAGGGGGTAAGAAGAGGGGAGGGGGGAGTAAAAAGAGGAAGGGGGAGTAAGAAGAGGGGGGAGGGGGGTAAGAAGAGGGGGGAGGGGGTAAGAAGAGGGGGGAGTAAGAAGAGGGAGGAGTAAGAAGAGGTGGGAGTAAGAAGAGGGGGAGGGGGAGTAAGAAGATGGGGAGAGTAAGAAGGGGGAGTAAGGAGATGGGGAGGGGGGAGTAAGAAGAGGTGGGGGTAAGAAGAGGGGGAGGGGGGGTAAGAAGAGGGGGAGGGGGGAGTAAGAGGAGGGCAATTGCCCCCTCCCCTGTCCGCAGGCACCGTGCGGGCAGCCGGCAGGGGAGGGTGGAAGAGAGGACCCGGGAGCTCAGCCTGCAGCTCCTCTGGGTCCTTCTTGCGCGAGCACAGATCGTTGCCGCGGTTACCACGGCAACGTTACGGCTCTTGCAAGAGTAAACTCTAGCCCTGGAGCTACGGGCTAGAGTTCACTCTCAACACTGTGACCACCAGGTATTCCTGGTGGTCGCAGTGGTGAGAGTGAACTTTAGCCCCATAAACACACTGCCCCCACACCATACACATTCACACACTGCCCCCCATACACACACACTGCCCCCACACACACCATACACACACACTGCCCCCACACACACCATACACATTTACACACATTGCCTCACACACACACACATACACTGCCCACCCATACACACACAGCCCCCCATACTAACATTGCCACACACATACACAGCCCCCTCGTACACACATTGCCCCACACACCCTACACATTCACACACTACACCCCCTCACACACACTGAACCTTTCACACAGACTGCACCCCTTACACATGGCACCACTGCTCCTATACCCTACTACAGCCTCATATCCCAGCAGACCCCAGGTAAGTTGTCAAACTGTTCTTAAACGGTTTGACTACTTACTCTGGGAGGGGGGCCCGGCCCTCCTGGCACCATAACGACTACACAGAGTAGTAGTGGTTATTGTGCATGGATTATTTCTTTAAATAATCTACGAGTGCCCCAGTAGCCAGCAAGCCAGCCAACCCACAGGCTGGCCAGTAGACAGCCAGCCAGTCTACAGGCCACCAGTTAGGCTTAAAGCCAGCAACCCCACAGCCTGCCAACCGCAGCCAGCAAGCCACAGCCTGCCAGCCGCAGCCAGCAAGCCCACAGCCTGCCAGCCGCAGCCAGCAAGCCCACAGCCTGCCGGCAGTAGCCAGTAAGCCCACAGCCTGCCAGCAAGCCCACAGCCTGCCAGCCGCAGCCAGTAAGCCCACAGCCTTCCAGCAAGCCCACAGCCTGCCAGCCGCAGCCAGCAAGCCCACAGCCTGCCGGCAGTAGCCAGCAAGCCCACAGCCTGCCAGCAAGCCCACAGCCTGCCAGCCGCAGCCAGTAAGCCCACAGCCTTCCAGCAAGCCCACAGACTGCCAGCCAGCAACAGTAATTAAGGTAAGAGGAGCCAACTTGGCCTAGGTATCAGCTATGTTGTGTTGCTATATTGTGAATAGGAACCAGAGTGTTGGAGAGACCCCCCTCCAGGCCCCATTAGACTCCATTGTAGTCTCTAATGGGACCTGGAGGAAATTCTTTCTAACACACTCTCTAAAGGACACTGAGATAGCCTCTGCTAGAATGCTACCCCCCTCCATGGCCCATTAGCCCTCAATTGTAGTCTCTACTGGGGCCTGGAGGCGACTGTTTCCAGCAGGGACACTGAGATGGCCTCTGTTAGAAAGACCCCCTTCCAAGCCTATTAGACTCCATTGTAGTCTCTAATAGGGCCTGGAGGGGATTCTTTCTAACACACTCTCTAAAGGACACTGAGATAGCTTCTGCTAGAAAGACCCCCCTCCATGGCCCATTAGCCCTCAATTGTAGTCTCTACTGGGGCCTTGAAGGGATTATTGCACTTTTGTTCCTTGTGTCTAAAGATTGTGTAGGGTGTGGCTGGAGGCGGTGCATGGAGGCGTGACATGGGTGGCGCTTGCTGCGGAGTATGGGTGGGGCCTGTAAGGGGGCCCTTGATTTATTTTGCCCGGGGGCCCTGAGGGTTCTCAGTCCGCCCCTGCGTGCATGCACATTTGGATCTGACGTCGGCAGGGGGTGGAGAGTTCCCCAGCACAGAGGAAGCCCGGCGCTGGAGAAAGGTAAGTGGCTGAAGGGGTTTTTAACACAATTTAATAAACCCTCAAAAAAGTCACTGGCACTACTGGTTAAAGCCCCTTCCATCTCATATGCCCTTACACACTGCCCTCTCAAGGAAAACTTTTAATGGACAGAACTGCCCCTTGCACAGTGTCCAGCACAGCCTGCTCTCTTCCATGCCCACCTCTGTCCCCAGAGGTGGGCAGGGAACACTGGCAGGTATGCTACTTCAAAGTGGGCCCTGGTGTTGCATACTTCTATAATCTTGAGGGATTAGACAAATAGTGAATACCCTAGCAGTAGTAAAGGCATACTTTGCCTGAGCATCATAGTGGCTATAATCCAATTTCAGATAGGATTTTTAACTGTTTAGTTAACTCCATAACATGAAGGCATCCCATTTGCCTAACCTTAGTGGTTGCAGGGAAGAACTGGTAAGAACCACTTACCAATTCAGTGTTGTCAAACAATGCCCTCAAAATCTTCATCTTCTCAATATAAAAAAAAGAAAAAAGAACAACGTGTAGAAGTGTTTTGTAATGTAATGGCAATGAGGACATTGAAGTGGCAAAGTAACAACATGCATGGCAATGTTAACTTACCCAGTGTATTCAAATATTTGGAGAAATGTGATGTGTACAAAGTAAAGTTGTGGCAAATTGGAGGATACTGTGAGAATAATATGAGGATTATTTAACATGTGGAGAAATTTACAACATGGAGTGACTTGTAACATTGAAAGCTCAGGAATATGGCAAAATGTACAGATTCAAAAACTTTAAAACTTTATTTAAAAATATGTTTGATTCTTAAAGTTATTATTCTTAAACTGGTATTTGCGATTCTTTCCTTAAGGAGAATCAAGAAATATATCAATATAAACACAAATAAATGGTTTCTGATAGACAATCTTCTTAAGAAAGCATTTTGTTATGTTAAAGTATATGAAAAGTTTTTGTAATTATGCTTTTTGTGTGTGTGCTTTCAATATGCATTCTATGCGAAGAGTATGGGAAACTGTAAATATAACCCTGAACAGTTGTTTACTATCAAATTTACTATTTTTATATCATTTTTTCCTATTCAAACTTGCATTTTTTTTGTTTGCTTAAAATAAATTAGCTAAATATTTTGTTTAAAACACTGAATAAATTTGTAGCACATACACAGATTAAAAGAGTCATTTTGTGTGTGGATTGTTGATTATTGATAACAGAAATGTAAACTACGTAAATTTACATAATCTTAATTTAAAATGTATTTGTTCATCATTTATAGATTCTAATTTATATAAAAAATTGTCATTATTAAGATATTCCTTAACTTGTAATATTTTAGAACATGACGATTATTTATGTATAAGCAAAAATAAGCATTGTGTCACATACCGTAGTTGTGTACAAAACAGATAAATACAAAGAATCACACATTGTTATAGTAAGTATATCATTATGAGTAATGGTGTATGCATGATGTGCATTGCTTGTGCATTAGATTTCACACAAATTTAGATTCATTCGAATTTAGAGCGATCCATGGTTTGTCCCAAATTCAATATCTAGAGTTTTGTCTGTGGCACCAAAAAAGAGAAGATTTTTTTTTGAGGGTCGAAATGTCGATTTGATGAAATTTGTAATTTTTTTCAAATTAAACCACCAATTCATTTGGAAGCCCTGTGAGTGCGTCCCTACTTTATTTGTTTATATTCAATAGGGGAGTAAGCACCCTGGCATAAAAACGTTTTTTGTATTAAGCAAGGAGAGTGCTGAGCGGATCCAAATATATATATATATATATATATATATATATATATATATATATATATATATGTGTGTACTTGTAACGGATCCCCTATACTCCGGCAGAGTATATCCGCTGTAAATCTCCCAAATCCCAAGGGATGCAGTAATTATAGTTCTTGATTCCAAGCAGATTAGTGGTTAGAGCTCTCCAGTCCCCCAAACATGAGCCTAGACTTCATGAAGGGGTAAAACAAATGTGTTTAATGGGAGCCACACACAGCCTTTTATATAACTCTCCATGTAAGGGGTTTCCTTAAACATATTCCAGGGGCATTCCCCTCTGGACCTGAGAGGGAACTAGTTACAAACAAACATTCCACACACTCCTCCCCTGTGCCTGAGAGATAATTACTTGAGTACACAAACATATAAAATAATCTCTCAGGTATAAAACACAATTTAACAATCCCCCAAAACACCCCCAAAACACATGCAAACCCCACAAACGTCACATCCCCTGATAGCCCCGATATGGGTAACCAACATATCAAAAAATCAACCAGATCGGTTCAGAGGTTCCGGATTTTTAAGGAAGTCAATCATTTGACCAACCATGCACATGGTCCTATGCCCAAAACAGTTCCAGCAAATCAAGGCTAACGGTCGGTCTCTTTCGGGAGCACAAAAGTACATAAAACACAGAACGGAATCCTTAAGTTACTTGTGTAGCCTGTTCCACTTGTTCGTGGGAACGTTTCCACTGACCAGTGCCTTTCTAAGTGGGGTAGAACTGAACAGAAAATGGTTTTACCTAGTTAACTGTTTGTACTACAATGTTTACATTGTGCTGCCATTTTAGAAATCTACATTCATTTTTATATTTTTACTGTCATTCCGACAGTTAGTTCTTTGTTTTCTCTTTTTGATATTCTTTATTTTTCTGTTCAAATAGGTTAGCACATGCCACGAAAGTACAGTATATACATGCAAATCAACAACCTACATAACAGTACAATTATGTGACATGGAGAGACGTTGCAAATTTTTAGGAGAACTAGAACAAGTTATAGGATGCAGGATTGGCATCTCTGGGGTAATGTGAGATGCTATCTGTAACGGATCGACGGGCACCCCGACTGGGTACCTCCGTTGAAGGATGCTCCTAGCGCTTCCTGAGGACTCCAAGCACTGCAGCAGACACCACAACCACCGAACCGGAGAAGCATACGAATGCTCACAAGCATATGAATGCTGTAAACAGCTGAACAGGAAAAGCATTCAATCAGCTTACACTCCTGGCAATCAGCATACAATCCAATTCCCCCAATAACGAGACGACACTTCATTTTGAGGTCAAAGCAGAACTGACTGTACTGGCACATACAGCCTCTTTTATTCCCAATCCACAAACTTAGTACTGCCCACAGGGTTTTACAGAGCAACCAATAACAAAGGTACATTACAGAAAACACTCCCAGCAATTACACCCAAAATCCTCCCCTCTGCCTGTGATATAATTATGGTACACAATGGGTTAACATAATTATCACAAGCAGGAAAAATACAGTTTTTATTTATGTACTATAACGTTAAAAATATACATCCAATCCATATATATTATTAATCAGCGTACTTGAAATATACTAAAAAATCAGACAAATCCATCCAGTAGATAAAAAGTTAGCTGGGAGTCCTTTATGACCGACCGCAAGCACATTTTCCTGCCCAAAACAGTTCCATAGATTTGGGCTGTGCGGTCGGTCTATTTTACACAGAAAAATGACTAAGACCCATTCGAATGCACGAACGGGGCCATTCATGAATTTAGCTTAGTATAGCAGTGAGTTCAAACTGCCGAACGGGACTTAGTCTCTGCAGCTGAAAACGGAGTGTAGGAGAAGGTAAGGGTCAGCGGTCTTCGTTGAAATGTGTAGCCGATTTAAGTTCCATGGATTTGGCTACACATACCGCTGACATCGTTCAAATGAACAAAGATGGCCGCCGCCACGTGTTCGTTTGTCGAATGGCGGCCACTTCGACTAGTTCGGCTGCATCGGAAGTGCCAATTTAAAGCTGCAGAACTCCAATACAATTTAAAGGGGCAGCATGTCTTTTAAAATCCAATCTGCTAAAATAGTCTTTAACAGGCAATAACTTCCAAGGGCCATAGTCTTAAAGGGGCATTGTTCCCAAAAGTCACAGTATGTCCCCAGATGGTTCTTAAAGGGCCAGCAGCAGCATAATAAAATACAATATGCCCAAATACTGTATTTAAAGGGTAAAATCTCCCAGGGGCCATAGTCAGCAGGCAGGAAGCGGGCAAACAGGCTTCTCCAATGCCCAGTGGCGAGGTTGGTTTTGCCACACTATCCTTCAGAGATGAGAAGGGTTAGTTTAGATGGAGAACTGAGGAATGTAACGGTAGGAAACAAGCTAAAAAAGCCTATGTAGGCCCGAGCATAGATTCCTCTTCCCTTAAAACTTTCCAGATGCTGAGCTGTAATACAACTGGATGATTAGATTCACAGATAAGGATAGCACACAGACAAAACATTATGGAAATCAAGGAAAACAAAGAATTAAAACCAACAACTAAATCAACTCAGCTAATCAAGCTTCTAGGTGGCTGTGAAATCTGTAGCACTGTTCAGTCAGCCTATTTCCTCATCTTGGAGGCTCAGCATGTGAAGAGTCACTATGTGATGTGTCCCTCCAGCCTCAGGCTGTACTGTAGGCCTAGATTCCACTAGGGAAAGACAGATGACCTGGATGGTACACCACCAAAGGTGGCAGTCAGTATTCTGTCCATGTGGAGGAGGCTTCAGATGAGACCCTTGGCCCAAGTTGGTCAGTAGTGGTAGAGAGGTGTGTATGCGCAGACTGATTGCCTGAAGGAGGCCTGCACACCACCAGATTCTCTCTCACCTGATTTTCTACCAGTGTCCAAGATGTAGTGTCTAACCGGCGTGCCTTCAAGTATTCCCCAAAAAAGAGGGCATCAAGCGGCTGCAGGAAGTGGGCAGCTGGGCTTGGGTGCTCTATGCCTGTCTTCTTAGGCCCAGGAAGAGTAGGATGGAATTCAGCCACCATCATATCGGGTAAAGGCAAAATTCGGTTTAATAGATGCTGCCTTAGCGTAGGTGCAAGTTGTGGCCAGTGGGGGCCGAGGTAACCCCCAATCCAGAAGGGAGGGCGGGGGGATCAGGGCTATGAAAAAGTTGCTCTAAACTTGCTCCTCATGCAGGGTAAGTCACCCTGTCACAACCAGTCACCCTCATAAACACACAGGCAGTGGCGTACATACCAGGGTCGCAGGGGTCGCGGCTGCGACCGGGCCCGGCCCACCAGGGGGCCCGGCCCACCAGGGGGCCCGGCCGACCTGCGACCCAGGTATGTATGTCACTGGGCCAGTCTCCTCTCCTGGGGGGCCCAGGAGTCGGCCACCTCAGGACCCCCAGCTGGCCCAGCTGTCACCCAGCTGGCGGGTGCGCGAGGGAGCACTCTCCCTGGCACTCTCCCTGGCTGAGTGCTTCCTCTTCAGCTCCCTTGCGCACCGCACTGAAACGGGAACCGGAAGATGACGTCATCTTCCGGCTCCAGTATCAGATCGCAGTGCGCGAGGGAGCTGAAGAGGAAGCACTAAGCCAGGGAGAGTGCTCCCTTGCGCACCCGCAGGACCAGCCAGCCAGGTGACACCACTGGACCCCAGGGAATCCCCTCAGCTCTTCCACAGGTAAGGAGGCTGGGGGGATTAAATTTAAAACAAAAAACATGTGTGTGTGTGTATGTTAGTGTGTGAGAGTGTGTTAGTGTGTGTGAGTGTGTTAGTGTGTGTGAGTGTGTGTTAGTGTGTGTGTGTTAGTGTGTGTGAGTATATGTTAGTGTGTGTGTGAGTGTATGTTAGTGTGTGTGTGAGTGTATGTTAGTGTGTGTGAGTGTTTGTTAGTGTGTGTGTGTGTGTGTGTGTGTGTGAGTGTTAGTGTTAGAGTGTGTGTGTGTGTTAGTGTTAGTGTGTAAGTGTGTGTGTAAGAGTGTGTGTGTAATAGTGTGTGTGTAATAGTGTGTGTGTAATAGTGTGTGTGTTAGAGTGTGTGTGTTAGAGTGTGTGTGTTAGTGTTAGTGTGTGTGTCTGTTACTGAGTATGTTTGTGTGCGTCTGTTAGTGAGTGTGTGTCTGTCAGTGAGTATGTTAGTGTGCATCTGTTAGTGAGTGTGTCTCTGTCAGTGAGTGTGTGCATCTGTTCATGAGAGTGTGTGTGTGTCTTAAGCACTTACCTTTCTCCAGCGCCGGACTCCCTTGGCGCTGGGGATCTCTCCGACCCGATCCACCTCTCAGCTCCGAATGCGCATGCGTGGCAAGAGCCACACGCGCATTCAAACCGCCCATAGGAAAGCATTACTCAATGCTTTCCTATGGACGTTTAGCGTCTTCTCACTGTGATTTTCACAGTGAGAATTGCAGAAAATCCTCTAGCAGCTGTCAATGAGACAGCCACTAGAGGCTGGATTAACCCTCAGTGAAACATAGCAGTTTCTCTGAAACTGCGATGTTTTGATCTGCAGGGTTAAAACTAGAGAGACCTGGCACCCAGACCACTTCATTGAGCTGATGTGATCTGGGTGTCTGTAGTGGTCCTTTAAGTGTATGTGTTTATGCATGCACTGGCGTACATACCGTGGTCGCACGGGTTGCAGCCCTGGGACCAGGTGCCCGCCGCCATGTGTTGGGGCCCCAGATCGCGCAGAGTAAGTGCACGCGCGGGGGGGGGGGGGCCCACGGATCAGTTTTCGCACCGGGGCCCCATGGGTTGTGTGTACGCCATATATATACCTATACAACTGAGAACGGAGTGTATATTGAAAAATGTATAGGTGAGAGGATTATAGAGAATCAAGACGGAGGAATGCTATTTATTTTTTTAACTGTTTTCCTATCTGTAACCTCATAATTTGTTAAATATTTTTTTTTTTACGTTTTTCTGTCCAAACAATATTTTCGTTTTTGTTTCCATTAAATAATGCGCTACCTAGGCATACTGAAACAAAAAATACATTTAAACATTACTTTCCAAAATACTCTGGGGGTGGTTGTTCTGGAAACTGCTTGGTATTGGAGGGGTTAAAATGTCTTTATGTGTACCTTTTTTTTTTTTAGATATCTTTGAACAGGAATTTACACAAAACGACTATTCCTTGCTTCATGTGCTTGCTAGACATATTATAATTAAATAAATGTTACTTTTTGAGAAGAATTCTCTTGTGAAGTGTGTGTTTTCCCTTGGTCTACTTTTATGCAAGGTGGTAGAGTTGTATTATTTTTAGAACAGCCTTTAACATGATATTATAACAGTTACTGCTGAGTTCATCAGAATGAATAACTGAATATAATTTACGGGTAATATTCTAAATGCCCAATTTATTTTAATGGAATGTAAGTTACATTCACATAAAATTATGTAGTGCCAAATTGAACTCAAGCTCCTACTTTCCATTTTCTTTTATTGTTGAATAATTTTTCAGGCATGTTGCTTTCTTACCATAGCAGACATATTATGTTTCATAAGTAGAAATCATGCTGATTCTCATTTAATTTAAACTGATAAAAGTTTCTGTTAAAAACTGATTATTTACTTTACACAGTTGGAATGTTAGATCAACACAGTACAAAATGAAAAACTGTGTTGTAATAGTTGTAAAAAAAAAATAAACACACCCAGGTATATTCAAAGGGCAAATAAGTAAATTAAAAGGGAGATTTAGCATGGCAAAACATGTCCTGTTTTGGAAACAAAATGCAATATGATGAGAAACATTCTGTTGGGTTTCATGGCATTTACAAATTGCACCTATTTTTCCTAGATATGTCTCTCCCTAAGTCAATAAAAATCAAACATATATATCTTGACAAAATTCTTCAAAGAGGAACTGAAAATAGATAGAGCCATGCTTAAGAAAAAATAATGAATGTTTAAGGAAAGCACCATAACCACTACAGTTCACATTCATATTTATAGTGCCAGGGGTGCCATGGATCCACTTTGTAAATAGTTAAACCTTTTCAGAATTGTTTGACTCCTCATCTGGGGTCTACCATGGGCCACTCCCTGCCTCCACTACTAACAGCATAGAGCTAGTTGCTCCTAAGCTTTTGGCTCTCCATCTTTAGTAGTGAGGGTGGGGAGTAGTGCCCAGTGGACCCCTGCTAAGAAGTTAAACAGTTCTAAAAAAATTTGCCTGCTTACAATTATGGCCTAACTGGGACACTCCTGGTACTCCAGGACTACAAGGAGCTGATAATTATAGTGCTTGGATTGTTCCTATTATATTGGATTTTATATGAAACAAATGTCAACAGTATTTTCTATTTCATTACCCTCATTTCTGGATTGTATATTATCATGCATAATTATATCTTATATTTTAATGTTCAAAGGATGACCTATGCATCATAAAGTATGAGTAAAGGTTTAAACGTAATGAGTTCTAGGGACATGAGGCATATCTGGAAATATCTTGCAAATGAGAGAGGGAGGATTTGGTAAGATAGATTTGATAAGTCTTATTCAATGAATAATACTACACAGGTAAATCCCAAACAATCGATTTGTCGAGTGTGGATTAAAAAGCATTTGATGGGGACTGCAGGGGAGGGCCAGAGTTTAAGATGAAATGAGGAAGCGGGAGAACAGTTGGGATGCATGAGCCTTAACATAAAGAAGTGCTTGGGTGTCAAGAGAAAAGAGCAGGGTGAATAAGCCCATTGTCAACCTAATAGATTACCTCGAGAAATGATTGGCTAGTATTTTCCAACGGAGCTTCTGCTGACATGTGGGCGGTCAGTTGCGACCATGCATCACCTACTTTACCAGACTACGTTGGGAAGCCTTACCCTCTGATGTTTGATGGAAACCTTATTTTGGGCGACTCTTGCTATGGGGTAATGCCGGATGATTGAGATGGGAAGCTATGTTTGGTTGCGCCTCTCTCAAGCATTGACTTGGTGTGGGGACAGATTTCGGGTGGGTGCTGCTTAGTACTGATTGGTAGAATGACGGGGTAGGAGAAATGTATCCCGCTTTAAAAATGGGTGCATTGTGGGCTGCTCTTGAGAAAGGCGTGTTAGAAAGTTTCTTCTTCTGAGCATTAGGAGGGTTTATTACTTTTATTAGGGGACTGCCTTGATGTAGTAGGTTGGGAGGAGTGATTAGATAGGGGATTTCTCTATTCTCACATTTCTAGAAATGACTATTTCCTCTTATTTATACCCCCTTACTTCTTTCACATTTTATACATGACCTTATAGATAGAATTAAATTTGGTTATGGACCTAACTGTTCTAACCCATTCTAACTATCCATTAGTCACTATTTTTAGTCTGGTGATCAATGGTTGCTATCTATGGTATTTCCTGGGAACTGATCTGTATAAGTTTTAATAGTGGCCAAACTGTTTTATCTTTTGGCTGCAAGCATTTCCATTCTTGCTCTTGATTTAGCCAAATGAAAACTTTATACTGGGGAGTTTTTTTCTAAAACACGTTTTAATTGTCATGGATCATGTACCATTCTAATGCTCTAGTGTGTGCTTGCTAGGTTACATCCAAAGACACCACCTAGTATATTATAAATGGGGTATTTGTTTCTACTACCACACACTATGACCATTTATTAATCTTAAGTGCTGACATCACCCCTCTGGACATATACTTTAAAATTTAGCTCCTATGACTAATTTCTAGGACTTTTTGAACAAGCTCTATATATTGAATAATATTTCTAATCTCCCTATCTAATGAGTTATATGTATCTCTTTCTAATTGTAATACTGTAGCAACACATGAATTTTCTACTTCCACATACTAGAATTTAAATACAGTACAATACCAAGTGCTCTTTCAAGTACATGGTGAGGCAAGATTTATGCCCACATTGAATTTTGACTAGGACTTGATTCCTTTTGTTCTTCTTTCTGTTGTCTTTGGATAACTCTGCCCCCCCATTCTTTTATTTTTAATATGTTTCACTTTTAAAACTTATTAAACTTTACTGTTTTTTGTGTGTGTTTAATTTGATTTCATATTATTAATAAAGTTTATTCAAATTATCTTCTATTACCTAAAACTGATTTTAATTGGTGGTAATTTCAGAGATGTCAGCACCCTTCTTTTATAGATGGGGTCTTGCCTTCATAGGGTCCTAATTCTGTAACGTCTATATTGGGTTATACCCGCATTATCTATCCAATCCATTCTAAGCAACAGAGTCAGTGTAACCGTACATATGGAGCTATTAGTTTTCTCTAATATTTTCAAGAGAATGTATCAATAGATACTCCATATTCCATTGTTTAGTGAGATTTTAAATCGCTACTAAGAGGGACCAAATAGAGATAAAATGCTAATGCTAAAAAAAAAATAAAAAAAAAATAGACTTCTCAAATGAAAATTACCATAAAGGAAATAGAGTAGATAAAATTATTTCAAATAAAATTAATTTAAAAAGAAAACAGATAAAATAACTTCTGTTAAGCTCAAAGATAAAATTAATAAATCAGCAAAAGAAATCGGTAAAGCCTTTTGCAGATTTTTATAAGTACCTAAGCAATTTGTTTAACCCCTTAGTGACCAGACCATTTTTTGAATTTTCTTATCGTTAAGGACCAGGCCTTTTTTTACATTTCTGTGGTGTTTGTGTTTAGCTGTAATTTTCCTCTTTCTCAATTACTGTGCTCACACATATTATATACAATTTTTCTAGCCATTAAATGGTATTTCTAAGGATACTATTATTTTTATCATATCGTATAATTTACTATACATTTTTTTATAAAATCTGATGAAAACATTTAGAAAAACACACTTTTTCTAACTTTGACCCACAAAATCTGTTACGCATCTACAACCGCCAAAAATCGCTCGTGCTAAATGGTTTCTAAATTTTGTCCTAAGTTTAGAAATACCCAATTGTTAACATGTTCTTAGATTTTTTTTGCATGGTATAGGGCAAGAAGTACAGGTAGCACAGAGATACCGCTATCTAGGAAAATACTAGAGCAGATAAGTGAACAGTAACCAGATATGAGAGGTACAAAGAGAGTCCCCTCCCCGAAACAGGTCCCCTCCAGGATGAGTAGGCCAAAAATTCAGGAATACCAGAGGAGAAGCTACCATAGCGTATAACATACCTGGTCACTGTTCACATACCCGCTCTAGTATTTTCCTAGATAGGGGTATCTCTGTGTTACTAGAGCTTCACCTTAGGACCCCCTTGATTCAAAGGGTTCCTCTATTTTTGCTGTATGTTATTTAGGGTTACCCCCTGCTTTGAAGCTCTACGTTAGACTCTCCTGAGGACCTATCTGGTATTCCCATGGTTTATGTGGCTATACAGACTGTCCTTCCTTTACTATTGTCATTTAATAAGTACAAGTAGCACTTTGCTATTTCCAAACCATTTTTTTTCAAAATTAACGAAAGTTACATTGTAGCACTGATATCTGTCAGAAATCCCTGAATAACCCTTCACATGTATATATTTTTAAAAGAAGACAAACTAAGGTATTAAAATTGGAGTATTTTGACTCTTTTCATGCAACCATTGTACCAGTAATCTATGCCAAATCTAAAATTAAAAAAAAATTGGTGATTTTTTTTGACACACATAGCAATTTAAGAATACATGTACTGAGAACTTTAAAGGTTACTGCCAAAGAACACCCCAATGTGTGTTCAGCAACATCTCCTGAATACAGTGATACCAACCATGTATAGGTGTGTTGGGTTCTCTGGGGGCTAAAAGACCTTAGTGTGCAGTTTTCCAACATCTGGTCATCATGCACCCATGTCCTATTTTGGAAATTTTTGAAGCCGGCCAATGTAATTTACCCCCATCAAATCATATATTTTTGAAAAGTAGACACCCTAGGGTATTTCAAATGGTCATATTTTAACACTTTCCATGCACTTATTCTACCACCAGTCTAGGCATGGATACTCAGGCCGTATATTTATATATCCAGCTAATAATGATCTGCTTCAGGTGTGCTAGATAGACATGGGCAGTCACAAATAAAGTTCAGCCCCCAGTGCTGGAGATAAGGCAAGGCTGAACATAAGGATAGGCATAAATAGATGAGTGGCTCAGAGGAAAGAGAGCAGGACCAAAGCAGCAGGAGTTCAACCCCCCCCCCCCCCCCCCCCAAAGCCACCAGGAAGATAAGCACACCTGGCCTTCCACATGTCATGATAGAAGAAAAAAAAAAACTTTTGTAGCCGGGTGTGTGCAAGTTGCCCTGGGAAACCTGCAAGGTTCTTTCTGATTGTACCATAATCTACTGTATCACAACAATACAGTAGCTTGAACAAAGGGACACTATAAAAATTGACTATATACAAGTGGTACCTTTGTTCAATGGGGAATATCAGGTCCCAGACAATTTTGCCACTGGTTCCCATACTTTCTGGGCAACTTTCTGGAGGTTCAAGGTGGCTATCCTTTCCCTTGTACTCCCGGAAGGCCTGAGTATACCCAGTTTTGCACTCACAGAGCTTATACACCTTTACACCATACTTAGAGTGCTTGGAAGGAATATGCTGCTTGAATCCCAGACTCAGGGATTCATCCACGCATATATTACTTCCAAGTCTATAAGCCTCTGCAAACCTGGCAGTGAAGTAGGTAATCAGGCTGTTGTCACTTAAGTGCATGAAATGTAGAATCATTTCATACCTCTTCCTCGACATACAGTGGGAGTAAATGGGGGTAGAGTGGATGGAGGGCTTCTTGATGATGCCCATCAGCATAATCAATGCACAGATTTTTTTTAATTCTTGCACATCGTTGGGGGCCCATTGCTGCTTTGACAACAAAGAGTCAGGCTTTTGAACTGATGGACATATAAATTAGTTTGGGCAACAATGCTCCCCAATATATAATCTCCCAGAAACACCTCCATAAACTGTTGGGGGCTAAATCCTGCAACATCCACATTGATGCAAGGATTTGCAGTGAAGGGTGGGATATCTGGTCTCTGGCGATGAGTCACTACCCACTCCTCAGTAGCACAGCCAGCTGGCAGGGTCAAAATCAGGGTCTATCACGGTAGATTACCCCAACACGCAAAATTTAGTCCAACAATTGACAAGAAAAAGCAGATACGTCTTACCAAACCTTAGAATGGCCGAAATCGACATAGAACAGAAAAGTGACAGAGTCAGGAATGAGCCGAGGTCAAGGGAACAAAGAGACAGTGAAAACAGGAACTAGCCAAGGTCTGGTACACGGGAATCAGTAGACCGGCAAACAAGACAAAACAGGGATAAAGAGAAAAACGGAGTCAAATACAAAGCCAAGGTCAAGCACGAAAAATCACAACTGAACAATACAAGCGCTAAAGAGAACTGAAACAGAAACCACGAAAGGGCAGGGAGTTAAGGGAGAGGTAAGTATAAATACCCTAGTATTTAATTTGATTGGCCCCTGTCATATCCACACCCCCAAAACGTGAGTGTATGGGTAATGTGGGATGACAGGGGCCAATGGGAGACCGTTTTACATTTCGGCTCCCACTGTCCCTTTTAGAGCGCACCCGAGATGTGCGGCGCGCTCTTAGAGCTAGGCGGGACAAGTGACCGCATCTCGCGGTCAGTGCCCATCTTCATCGGAACAGTGAACGAGCCGCGCGTGGCTCGTGCAGGACCGCACGTGGCAGGAATGGAGGACCTCTGCCGGCCCTCGGATAAGGTAAGTACCGCTACAGTACACCCCCCTGAAGCCACGCCCACCGGGCGGGAAGGACCAGGCCTGGCAGGAAAACGAGAATGGAAGGAGCGTATAAGGCGAGGAGCGTGAACAGCATCAGCGGAAATCCAACTGCGTTCCTCAGGCCCATAACCCTTCCAATGCACCAGGTACTGGAGGCGACCCCTGAGAAAACGAGAGTCAAGCACAGCAGCCACCTCGAATTCCTCATGACCCTCCACAGAAACAGGAGGAGGAGGAACATGTCGGGTAAAACGGTTACACAGGAGAGGTTTCAACAAGGAGGTGTGAAAGACGTTAGGAATACGTAGGTTCCTAGGAAGATCCAAGGCATACGAAATAGGGTTAATTTTACGCAAGACACGAAAAGGACCGATTAAACGGGGGGCCAGCTTCATAGAAGGCACATGAAGACGGATATTGCGAGTGGAAAGCCACACTCTGTCACCCACAACATAGGATGGAGCCCCCCTGCGATGCTTGTCAGCTTGGACCTTTTGGCGAGCAGCAGAGTCCACCAAAGAATGCGGAACCTGCTCCCAGGTAGAACGTAAACCAGTCAGATGTTCATCCAGAACAGGCATGCCCTGTAAGGAAAATGCAGCTGGAAGAACAACAGGATGCTGGCCATAAACAACGTAGAAAGGGCTATAACCAGAAGATTCATGAGCAGCGTTATTACGAGCAAACTCAACCCAAGGAAGCAGATCAGCCCAATTGTGATGATGGGATACGAAACAACGAAGATACTGCTCTAGGGATTGGTTCGCACGTTCAGCAGCTTCATTAGATTGAGGGTGGTAAGCAGAGGAAAACGAAAGAGAAATGCCCATTCCCGAACAAAAGGCTTTCCAGAACCTGGAAATTAACTGGCTACCCCTATCGGATACCGTGTAACCGAAATATCGTGTAACCGAAACACCTCCTTGGTGAAGATAGAAGCAAGTTCCTTGGATGAGGGCAATTTGACAAGGGACACAAAATGAGCCATCTTAGAAAATCGATCCACTATCATCAGGATGACTGTTTTACCATTCGAAGGAGGCAATTCAACAATAAAATCCATGGATAGATTGGACCAAGGCCTCTCGGGTATGGCAACGGGTGCAACAACCCACAAGGAACTCTATGAGAAGACTTCATACTGGCACAAGTAATACATGCCTGTACGTAATCGGTGACGTCCTTGCGTAAGGAAGCCCACCAAAAATATCTAGAAATTGCCATTAAGGTTTTAGTGATACCAGGATGTCCAGCAGTTTTGGTGTCATGATATAGTGACATAATGTCTCGTCTTTCAGAAACATCAATGAATAGTTTATCAGCAGGTCTCTCTCTAGGTGCCATGTTTTGTTTTGAATTGTCTGGACAGAGCGTCAGCTTTAGTGTTACGATCACCTGGTCTGTAGGTGATGATATAATTGAAACTAGATAAAAACAGTGACCACCTGGTCTGCCTAGAAGATAATCTTTTGGCCTCACTAAGGTAGGAAAGTTTTTTGGGATCCGTAAGAATAAGGATGGGATCCTTAGTACCTTCCAACAGATGTCTCCACTCCTTAAGTGCTAAAACAATTGCAAGGAGTTCTCGATTGCCTATATCATAATTATTTTCGGCCTTGGACATCTGCTTGGAAAAGAAACCACAAGGATGTAATGGCTTTTTAGGTGATTCTCTTTGAGATAAGACAGCACCCACCCCAATATTTGAAGCATCAGCTTCAAGAAAAAAAGGCTAAGAAGGGACAGGATGCCGTAAAATAGGAGCAGAGGCGAACGCAGTCTTAAGAAATTCAAAAGCCTCAAGCGCCTCTGGGGACCAGACACGAGTATTACCATCCTTTTTAGTCATATGGGTTATAGGTGCTACAATAGAAGAAAAACCTTTCATAAAACGTCTATAATAGTTAGAGAAACCAAGAAAACGCTGAATGGCTTTCAGACCCTGAGGAAGAGGCCATTCTATGACAGCAGAAAGCTTCTGGGGATCCATACGAAAACCCTTAGCAGAAATTGGATACCCCAAAAACTGGACTTCGGATTGATCAAATAAACATTTTTCTAGTTTACAATATAGACCATTATCAAGAAGGGTTTTAAAATTAATTTAACATGCATGTGATGAGTATGCAAATCGGTTGAATATATTAATATGTCGTCCAAGTACACTATTAAAAATGTATGAATGAACTCTCGTAAGACATCATTAATAAATTCTTGAAACACTGCTGGGGCGTTACAAAGACCAAATAGCATCACAGTGTACTCGCAATGACCAATCCTAGTATTGAACGCAGTTTTCCATTCATGGTCCTTTTTTATACGTATGAGATTGTATGCACCTCTAAGGTCCAGTTTAGTAAACACGGTAGCTTGTTTAAGCCTGTCAAATAATTCTGTGATTAAAGGTGTAGGGTAAGCATTTTTATGGTGATTTTATTTAGGCCCCTATAATCGATACAAGGTCTTAAATCACCCTCATTCTTTGACACAAAGAAGAACCCAGCCCCTGCCAGAGAAGAGGATCTCCTTATAAACCCCTTTTGTAAAGATTCTCTGATATATTCTTCCATGACAAGATTTTCTTGAGGAGACAAAGGATACACCCTTTCTTTGGGAGGTATAGAGCCAGGTAACAAATCAATAGCACAATCGTAGGGTCTGTAAGGCGGTAATTTTTCAGCCTCCTTTTTATCGAAGACAGACTTAAGAGACATGTACTGAGGAGGTATAACAGTAGACAAAGGAGGAGTAGTAGAAACATTAATAGAATTTAAAAGGGGTGATTTTAATGATACAAGACTCTTGACAGGCATCACTCCAAGATACTATTTTTCCTGACTCCCAGTCAAAAATGGGATTGTGAGAACGTAACCATGGGTACCCTAACACGATGTGAGAGGAAGGAGAGGTGATGATCTGAAACCGAATGGTTTCTGAGTGTAACAA
Source organism: Pelobates fuscus (assembly GCF_036172605.1). NCBI lineage: Eukaryota > Metazoa > Chordata > Amphibia > Anura > Pelobatidae > Pelobates > Pelobates fuscus. The sequence continues at coordinate 237,921,767 of NC_086321.1, read as the reverse complement.
CCCTGAATACATATGCAACGGTTCAGTTTCATGTGTGATAACTGGGGAGCATAATGGTCTACCATCTATGGCATCAACGGCCAAGGGTGTCTTCTTCTCTCTAATGGGTATGTTGTATTTTTTCAAAAAGCCAGAATCTATGAAGTTCTCGGCTGCACCGGAATAAACAAGGGCTAGTATGTTCCCTGCTATGCTATTCTTTTCAAGATGCAGAGAAACAGGGAGAAGTAATCGATTAAGAGGCAATTGTGGGGACTCAGATGTCACACCCAAGGCCAGTCCCCTATACGGTCTTAGGTGCGATAGTTTTCCGGAAGCACGGGACATTCTTGTCGCATATGGCCCTTCCTTCCACAGTACAGGCAAAGTCCCTCCTTTCTCCTATACAATTTTTCAGCATCAGAGAGCTTAGCAACCCCTAATTGCATGGGTTCCTTCTCCGATACCTTGGAACTCTCAGGATTAGCAACTCTAAGAGTATTAAATGTAACAAGACGTCTATTCCTATTCTTGGTGTAGAGTCTGTCACAAATCCTATTGTCTATGTCAATGAGATAGTCGATGAGATCTCCTAATAGTATAGGAAGATCCCTGGCCGCTACCTTATCCAATATAGTTTCAGATAGACCCTCCATGAATGCAGTAGTTAGCCCATTATTGGTCCAATCTACCTGTGAAGCAAGGGTACGAAACTGAATAGCATAATCGGCAACAGACCTAGATCCCTGTTTAATTCTCATTAATGCCCTGGCTGCATTCTTCGACCTTTTAGTTGTGTCAAAGGTTCTACGAAAAGCCGTAAGGAAGCTATTGAAATCATGCACCATAGTTCCATTAGCTTCCCAAATAGGATTTGCCACTCAAGTGCTTTATCTGTAAGTTGGTGCATAAGGAAACCAACTTTAGACCTATCAGTGGGAAATGAACGTGGATACATTTCAAAGTGGAATTCCACTTGATTAATGAATCCCCTGCATGTCTTAGCATCCCCTCCATACCTGGGTGGAGGGGTTAGATGTGCAGAAGCATTAGGCATGGTAGATGTATCTGGAACAAGGGGTGCAGGAGGAGCTGGTACGGTTACCGGAGTAGTTCTAGATAAGAGTGTCTAGATGGCCTGAGCCATCTGATCCATACGATGATTCTGCTCTACAAATCTAGCCTCATGAGAAGCCATTTACTGACCTAAATCTGCGGGGTCCATGGCCCTTTCGTATTGTCATGGTAGATTACCCCAACACGCAAGATTTAGTCCAACAATTGACAATAAAAAGAATATACGTCTTACCGGACCTTAGAATAGCCGGACTCGACGTAGAACAGAAAAGCGACAGAGTCAGGAACGAGCCGAGGTCAAGGGAACAAAGAGACAGTGAAAACAAGAACTAACCAAGGTCTGGTACACGGGAATCAGTAAACCGGCAAACAAGACAAAACAGGGATAAAGAGAAAAACGGAGTCAAATACAAAGCCAAGGTCAAGCACGGAAAATCACAACTGAACAATACAAGCCCTAAAGGGAACTGAAACAGAAACCACGAAATGGCAGGGAGTTAAGGGAGATGTAAGTATAAATACTTTAGTATTTAAATTGATTGGCCCTTGTCATATCCATGCCCCCAAAACGTGAGTGTATGGGAAATGTGGGATGAAAGGGCCAATGGGAGACCGTTTTACATTTCAGCTCCCACTGTCCCTTTAAGAGCACGCCCGAAACGTGCGGCGCGCTCTTAGAGCTAGGCGGGACACGTGACCGCATCTTGCGGTCAGTGCCCGCCGTTAATCTGAACAGTGCAGGACCGCTCGCGACGGGAATGAAGGACCTCTGCCGGCCCCCGGATAAGGTAAGTACTGCTACAGGGTCGGAGTCAGACTCTAACGCAAGGATGGCATACGCCTCCTGAGCGCTATACAACCTCTGTGACCTCTGTGACATGATAACAATCACTTTATTTAGTGATCTGTCACACAAAAAAATCCCCTAAAAAAATGCACAGACAGCAAAATAAGTGCTGCTGTGCAAGAGCCAGTGATCTATACAGTGATCACTGGCAGGATATGGGTTGATAGCTTTGAAAAGAGCCTTTGGGTCTCACAAAAAAAAAATCACTAAAAAAATGAACCCATAAAAAAATGCACAGAGAGCAAAAAATTGCTGCTGTGCAAGAGCCAGTGATTTATAGTGATCACAGGCAAGATAGGGGTTAATGGCTCTGACCGTTTTATGTCAGACATATCTAGTATGTCTGTGAACCATAAGGGGTTAAAGGAGCTTCACAAAGAGAGATTAAACAATATCTTGATGATATACCGATACCTACAAATCCCTCAGAACAGCTGGCAAAATAACATTCACCAATAGATAAATCAGAATTAGATAAAGCAATTGAGAACTTAAGTAAGTAAAATTTTAAATGTCTAGCTCAGATCGATTTAGTAATTCATTGAATAAGTTATATAAAAGAAATATCGCTGAGCACCTCACCAATACTTTTTATGAAATTGTACCAAAGGGCTTTTTATATACAGTTCCCGCAGCGAGGGTAGTGGGGCCTAATTTTTGTTCTGACAGGTTTAGACTAGATAATGCACAAGGCAATGATGCCCATTATCCCCTATTTTATATATTTTGCCCATTAAACCGCTTGCATTTGCTATTGCAAAGTGAGAGGTAAAGTGGAGATAAAAGGTTATTTAACATCTAACTTTGAATCCAAGATTTGTCTCTATAACAATAACTAAGTATTTACCAGGAAAGGTTCATTCAATTGTCTCTGTGCATCCTGGGGATTTATTAGTACTAATTTTATTTAACTCACACAAATGAAGGGCTGAGTCAACCCTGCCAGAATTTAAACCTACATCCCACAACGGTTGAACAGATTCTACTAATGACACATTAGCCCACTGAGCTATCGCATTGGCCCGTCTCTGTGTGGACAATGTGCTCATATTTGTATCAGACTCAGAAAGATCAATAATTGCAGTTATGAAAGAAATTGAACACTAGTGATTATATCTAATTATAAATGAAAACAAAGGGAAAACAGAAGCACAATTCTTTAATACAGAGGCATCTATAAAAAAATATAGTGAGAGAAATTTGTATTCAACTGTAGCCATAAAAAATATATACTTATCTAGGCACTTTAATTCATTTAAACATTTCACAAATTGTAGAAGTCATTTGTTTTAGAAAACCTAAAGGCCGTGAACAAATTGATAAAAGAATGGAGCAACAAAGAAATCTCATGGTACTGTAGAATCAATATTATTAGAGCTTCTATTCTGCCAAAGTGGATTTATCTTTTCAGGATGTTACCTCTGAATCTCTACCTCTGAATCTCTCAACTCTTTGGTTAGGTATGATACCAAAAGCTTTAGAAACTTCATCTGGAAGGGCAAAATATCATGTACTAGTTCAGGAGTATTATTTAATGGTATTAAAGAAGGAGGTTTAGGTTCTCCAATAATTCATCATTATCATGAAACAAGTGCAATATACCACATAAATAAAATGAGGAACACAATGTTTAGAGATGAAGCATGATACAATATAGAGACAGAGGTTGCAGAGTACAAAGATCTTTCCACACTTGTATGGAGACTAGAAAAAAAAGCCTAAGAAAAAAATTAAGGGTTGTATGATCCTGTATGAACCTAGATTTGTAGACACAGGGGTAATTGAAAAAAATATTGAAGACTTCACTCATGTTCTTTACAGATTAAGTAAGAAAATAGTATATCAAACTGCAAGGACTTTCATTTGCAAAAATTAGATAAAATAAACATGAAAGTATTTTTTAAATTAGACAGCCTGAAACAGAATTCATAGAATTTATGAAAATATTAGTTATGTAGAAGAAAACAGCAAGCACTTTATGTCAAGAAATAAATAAACACACACTATTTCACAATAAAAACATTATACAATGGGCAATTACTCCGCAATCACAAATCAACATGCATATTTTGACATTCACCACTATAAGAGGATAAGATTTTCCATAAAATATATTAATTTAAATATCTGATGGAATACTAGAAACATTTATTTTTTTTAAAATAGAAATGCATATGATTCTATGAAGTGGCGTGAGAGCTTTAATTATAATAAATGTAGATGTAAAATATAATAATTTTTTTTCCCTTTGCATGTGTAATCTTAATCCCACAGTCCCAATATGGAAGTAATAATGTGTTATACCTAGGTTTATGGGTAACTGCAAACACCTCTGGTGAGCACCAGAAGTTTCCCAGAGAACATCCCAGACTAATTAACGGTAAATGGTAGAAGTTGTGGTAAGGCAAAAATTTTTTTTATTATTTGGTTTTATTAATATTTATGCCAATAAATCACGTTTTGTACTTTCACAACATCTCTGGAGTTCCTGAATTTTCCATATTTAGTCCATCAGCAGGAGATGGCCCCATAACCAGCAGGGGAGGCAGTTTGAAGGCTTTTTTGTTACATCTAACTTGTGAGTGCAACCAAAAAGTATTTTGCTATCAAAACAATATTGCACTATGTTTTTGTCAGGATTCACCCATATCTTTCTTTCCGATCTGCTTACCTGTACGATTTCCGGGTTTCGCCAATCCGACTTCACCCATGCATCTGACATCACGCGCTTCCCTTTGGAAAAGAAGACACGAACTAATCAAGATGGCTCAATCAATTTGTGCCTCTCACATACTTACTATTTCGTTGCAGATTGCCATCTTAGCTTTACTTCCAGTTTCTCCGTGTACCAAACCTTTTGGGTTGGTCCTGACAATGCTGTCTTCTCTGTGTACCAAACCCTCTGGCTTGCTCATGACAACGCTGTCTTCTCTGTGTACCTAACCCTCTGGCTTGCTCCTGACAACGCTGTATTCTATGAGTACCGAACCATCTGGCTTGCTCCTGACAACGCTGTCTTCTCTGTGTACCGAACCCTCTGGCTTGCTCCTGACAGCGCTGTTTTCTTTGTGCACCGAACCCTCTGGCTTACTTCTGACAACGCTGACCTCTCCACTCCCAGACTTCGGAACAGACATCACCACTTCCTCTATTACTCTACATACTTCAAGGAACCATAACCCTCATCAATCCTGGAAAGGACTTCAATGCACATCATTAACAGTAAGCAAAATAAGTTATCCAGTTCTTGGGACTCATAATACGTTCGCACCTGAAGTATTTGGGAAGGATAAGACGGAATATAATTGTCTGCCCTCTGGGATTCAGCTACTCCTCTCCTAACGAGATCTATTCCTTAATTATTTCTGCCAGAACCTAAAGGACTCTGTTTCAGTTGCTAAGAAGAATTAGCTTGTGTTATTATTGCTGAAGTTAAAGAACTTTATTATATGTTGCTAATTAAGGAGTTTCCTTGTTTAATTTATTTTGCCAAAACGTTATTCAGATTGAAGCAATTACCTGAAAGATTATCTTTGCTCATGCATTATCATTTTTGAATTTTATTGCAACAGAAGATTACCAAAGCAAAATTGCTTTATTTTAATCAATGTTATTTTCTTAAAGTGATAGTATCTAATTTCTTCATTCACCTGCAGTTGAGTTCCAAATAACTTTTCCACAAGTATTACAGTTTTGTTTTATTTATTTATTTTAGTGGTATCAGCTGGATCCTGAATTTTGTATTTTGTTTGTATCCTGTGATTGGTTACTTTATAGGCAGGTAACCGGAGGGAAGCTGCATATCCACAGTTAAGTTGTAATTATTTATTTCCACTAAACATGGGTGAAAAGGTGTAAGTTTGTTTTGTAGACTGAAACAGAACCTGATTTTGAACGATATAGAGAAAAAAAGAAAGCTGTTCTTGCTAAATAAAATAGGTTGCTTCACCTTGTAAAGTATGTAGCCAATTAGTAGTAGGAAAACAAAGTTCATGGTAGATTGACAGAAAGTAAAAGAAAATGGGGATTCTTGAAGAAAGTCAGTGAATCCTTCAGAAAGCAATTCCTCTACGGAAAAAGCAAATATACAGGCTTCAAAACTGTATGGATTTCAATGGGAGAGGGAATATCCACAGGCATTTACTGATGAGCAGTGGTTAGATTCCTTATTGGCACTAAGAGGTGTAACGCCCTGCTATTCCCACATAGAAGCTCATAAAAAACTCATCTACAGATGGTACCTTACACCTGACAGGTTGCACAAAATCTACCCACTTACCTCGGATAAATGCTGGAGGTGCGCCCAAACTAAGGGCACCATGGTCCATATCTGGTGGGACTGTCCAGTAATCATTCCCCTGTGGGCAGACGCCCAAACACTATGCGACAGGATAGGATCCCACCAATTGCACCTTACACCCAAGGCGGGCCTCTTTCTTTTAATACCCAGCCATATCCCCCTCTGGGATAGACATCTATTATAAATAATGATCCAAGCAGTTCTTGACCTTATTGCTAACAATTGGAAGCAGAAGATGTGCCCATCCCCAATATTGCTATGTCATAAGATACGGCTATACCTTAGGTATGAGATGCTAACTGCGAATACGCCCAAACAAATCACCATTTCTCATGTTAGCTGGCAACGATGGCTTGACCACGAACCCAAACAAGGAACTCCTCTACGTAATCCCATATCCATGCCATTATAATCACTAGGGATATAGCAAATGGCACTGTGCCCTAATCCCTGAGGAAAAAGGATTGGAGCACGGATTTGAAATGTTTTGAAATGTTGTGAAATGTATCAAACATGTATAATGGGACAGAACAACGATGAAGAGAGGATCTGGACGATCCTGCCTATCACCTTGTGCTGTGTTGCCGTAGAATCCATGTACCATAAGTGATTGTATAATGAAGTGCTTGATCTGTACGTGTTTCCCCCATTCCCCCCCTTTTCCTTTCTGTACCCTCTACTAAAATCCTTTAAATAAAATCCGAATTGAAAAATAAACAACTCTATGTCTGTACTTAAATGCAATAACAATGCAACAATGTGTCTCAAAATCCCCTGAATATAGTTCTAGTATTCACTCCACTCTTTTTTTATTTTTATTCAGGTGTGTTATCAGGCTGTGTGTACCTCCTATTCAGGCTTGCCATATGCTGCTTAGCTGCTATCATTTTTTTCAGGTTTCATTTTTTTGGGATTTTGAGATTCAGGCACAGTTGCATTTTTTATTGGATATTACTGTTTATCGATTATTGTGAATAAAGAAACAACAACAACAATGTGCCAAACACAAAGTAGAAATGCACCCTCCAGAAGTAATATATTACTATATTATAAGTGTATTACTTTTGAAGGGTGCACTTATACTTTGTGTTTGGCACATTGTTCTTGTTTTTTTTAATTCATATTACTATGGTGTTGGGGATACACTTTTTTACACCCTTCATACACCCTGTATCTATTAGAAGCGCTACACTTGTATCTATCTGACATTTTATTGATTATTGTGTTATATTGATTTATAAGGTATACATGTATACCTTATAAATTGTTTATTTATTTTTACAGTTTCTTACCTTCATACCTGTATATCTTCAATGTTGAAATATATTTGGCTCTGGTGCTTACTGCCATCATTTTCTATGATACTTTTCACAGAAAAGAATCAAACCAATCCCTGAAACAATTGGTCATCTCGGTGGTCTCTCTATGTATTTGTGAATCTTGGCCAGAAAGTAGATAACAAATTCTAGGATGTTTAACATCATTTGCTGGGATCAGCTCATTAAAAGTGCTCAGGTGAAAGGGCAGTCTTAAATAGGCTGTTTATTGTCAGTGGACTAATGAATTTAAAGGAAAAGAAAACGTTTTTTTTAAAGAGACAATAACATTAAAATACATGAATGGGAATTGGAAAAAGCAAGAATTCATATAATTAATCAATCAAATCATAAGTAATACTTTCTTTTCAGGATTCATCTTTAAAACAAAGCTTTGCTCAAGCATAAATATTGTTTTTTATTTTATTTTTTTCAAGAATTAAAAGTTTTCTGGTTGACCACTTAATAATCCCTAACAATGATATCTTATTGGCTCTAGAGAAAATCTTTTCACGAAAAAAATATAATTTTCTAAACGTGAGGATATTTAAAATGTTTTACCAGAAACAAGGACTATATTAAAAGATTATGATTTGGGGAAAAGATTTGAATTTGAAAATTGAGAATCAAGATTCGAACTTTCTATTTATTAGACTGAACGAATATATTCATGATCTCTCACTAATTGAAATTCATTTTAAATGCATAAATTCATGGTAGTATGAATATACTACCCAGAAAGCCATAAGATCTGCTGGCGATGTTAGACAGAAGCAGTCTCATATAGGTATGTATGGTGGAATGGTAAAGATGTTAAAAGGTTATGGACTTGGGTTTCTGACTTACTAAGAGTACTATTAGAGAACCATGTCAAACTCACTCCAGAAAAAGAGTTGCTGAATTGGAATTTATCTTCATATTCATTAGAACAAATGTATTTAATAACACACATTTGTGCTGTGGCTAAGATCTTCATGGCTAGAGGTTGGAAACAAAAAAAATATATAAATTCTCAGAAAATGCTGTAGTAGTCAACTGCTCTGGCAGTTTCAGATGGAAAGTGGTAGGATATGGTTCTCATATACAGCACTACAGCAAAACAACTTCGTTATAAAAAGGTAAACAGATATTTCAGTTCCCTGAAGAACTAAATTATCAAATTAATAGACTAAGATGACCTAGCATTCTTGTCAGCAACCCTTTTTCTCTTTTGAGTTGTTTTTTCTCTTTTTCTTCTTTGTATTGGTTTGTATTGTTGGAGGCATCTTATATATTGTTTAAAGGGCCACTATAGTGCCAGGAAAACATACTCATTTTCCTGGCACTATAGTGCCCTGAGGGTGCCCCCGAGGGCCGGACTGGCCCACCGGGATACCGGGAAATTTCCCGGTGGGGCGTCGGCACCTGGGGCCGGGCAGACAGCTGGGTCTGCTGCCCGCTGGCTGATGGAGGTCTGCTGGCGGCCGCAGGGGGAGCAGGCTCTTCTGTCTCTGCTCCTCCGCCCTCGCGCGCAGCTTAAAGGACCACTCTAGGCACCCAGACCACTTCAGCTTAATGAAGTGGTCTGGGTGCCAGGTACCTCTAGGATTAACCCTTTTTTTTTATAAACATAGCAGTTTCAGAGAAACTGCTATGTTTATAATGAGGGTTAATCCAGCCTCCAAATCCTCTAGTGGCTGTCTCATTGACAGCCGCTAGAGGCGCTTGCGTGCTTCTCACTGTGAAAATCACAGTGAGAGCACGCAAGCGTCCATAGGAAAGCATTGTAAATGCTTTCCTATGCGACCGGCTGAATGCGAGCGCGGCTCCTGCCGCGCATGCGCATTCAGCCGATGACGTCGCGATCAAGATGGAGAGGAGGAGGAAAGCTCCCCGCCCGGCGCTGGAAAAAGAGGTAAGTTTAACCCCTTCCTCTCTCCAGAGCCCGGCGGGAGGGGGTCCCTGAGGGTGGGGGCACCCTCAGGGTACTCTAGTGCCAGGAAAACGAGTATGTTTTCCTGGCACTAGAGTGGTCCTTTAATGAGACCGGGGCCGGAATATGATGTCATATTCCGGCGCCACTCTCTTTCTAGCGCGCGAGGGCGGGGGAGCAGAGACAGAAGAGCCTGCTCCCCCTGCGGCCGCCAGCAGACCTCCCTCAGCCAGCGGGCAGCACACCTCCCTCAGCCAGCGGGCAGCAGACCTCCCTCAGCCAGCGGGCAGCAGACCTCCCTCAGCCAGCGGGCAGCAGACCTCCCTCAGCCAGCGGGCAGCAGAAGACCTCCCCCTGCGGCCACTAGCCCACCCAGCCGGTCACCCACAGGTAAAATGTGTAATTCTGTCAGTGTAAGTGTGTGTATGTGTGTGTTTATGTGTTATGATGTGTGTGTGTGTCTGTGTCTGTGTCATGGTGTGTGTCTGTCATTGTGTGTGTGTGTCTCTGTCATGGTTGGTATGTGTGTGTGTGTGTCTGTGTCTGTGTCATGGTGTATGTGTCATGGTGGGTATGTTTGTGTGTGTCTGTGTCATGGTGGGTGTGTGTGTGTCTGTGTCTGTGTCATGGTGTGTGTGTCTGCATCATGATGTGTGTGTGTGTGTGTCTGTGTCATTGTGTGTCTGTGTCATGGTGTGTCTGTGTCATGGTGTGTGTGTGTATGTGTGTCTGTGTCATGGTGTGTGTGTGTGTGTCTGTGTCTGTGTCATGGTGTGTGTCTGTCAGTGTGTGTGTGTCTGTGTCATGGTGTGTGTCTGTCAGTGTGTGTGTGTGTCTGTGTCATGGTGTGTGTGTGTGTGTGTCTGTGTCATGGTGTGTGTGTGTGTGTGTGTGTGTATGTGTGTCTGTGTCATGGTGGGTGTGTGTGTGTCTGTGTCTGTGTCATGGTGTGTGTGTCTGTGTCATGGTGTGTGTGTGTCTGTGTCATTGTGTGTCTGTGTCATGGTGTGTGTGTGTGTGTGTGTGTGTGTCTGTGTCATTGTGTGTCTGTGTCATGGTGTGTGTATGTGTGTTTGTATCATGGTGTGTGTTTGTGTCATGGTGTGTGTGTTTGTGTCATGGTGTGTGTCTGTCATTGTGTGTGCGTGTCTGTGTCATGGTGTGTGTGTGTCTGTGTCATGGTGTGTGTGTCTGTGTCATTGTGTGTGTGTGTCTGTGTCATGGTGTGTGTGTCTGTGTCATGGTGTGTGTGTGTGTGTGTGTCTGTGTCATTGTGTGTCTGTGTCATGGTGTGTGTGTATGTGTGTCTGTGCCATGGTGTGTGTGTGTGTCTCTGTGTCATTGTGTGTCTGTGTCATGTTGTGTGTATGTGTGTTTGTGCCATGGTGTGTGTCTGTCATTGTGTGTGTGTGTCTGTGTCATGGTGTGTGTGTCTGTGTCATGTTGTGTGTGTCTGTGTCATGGTGTGTGTGTGTCATTGTGTGTGTGTGTGTCTGTGTCATGGTGTGTGTGTGTCTGTGTCACTGTGTGTGTGTCTGTGTCATTGCGTGTCTGTGTTATGGTGTATCTGTGTCTGTGTGTATTTAAAAAGTGTTTTACTCACCTTTTTTTTCTCCCCACGCCGTGCTGGTCTCCCCTCGACTGGCCCTGCCTCTATGGCTGAGATCATCAAGCATGATGATCTGAGCCAATCCAATGCTTTGCCATAGGATTGTCTGCAAAGGCCCTGATAGTAGGTGCTGCACACTGTGCAATCACGCTGTGCAGCACTGACACAGGAAGCACCTCTAGTGACTGTCTGAGTGACTGTCACTAGAGGTGTCACTAGGAAGCAATGTAAACACTGCATGTGAGTATGCTTAATGTATAATTAAATTAAAAGGACCAATATTATATATTAGAAAAAGCAATATATATATATATATATATATATATATATATATATTACTCAACCATCTGGGGTGGCAAGACATACATACGGCAATATATGGCGCAATGACTTATGGGGCTGGCATAGATTTTTTTTCCAGGGCTGCTTTGTATCCCCAGTCCGGCCCTGGTGCCCCCACCCTCAGGGTCCCAATCCCGTGGAGCTGAAGGGGGAGGAAGGGGTTAATCCCTTACCTTTTTTCCAGCGCCTGGCTCCCTCTGCGCTGGGACTCTCCTCCCTCGTCTGACGTCCCTGGCTGAATGCACTTGCCGCATTCAGCCAGTCCATAGGAAAGCATTCTTAATGCTTTCCTATGGACGCTGGCGTCTTCTTACTGTGAAAATCACAGTGAGAAGCACGTAAGCGCCTCTAGCAGCTGTTAAAGAGACAGTCACTAGAGGCTGGATTAAGCCTAAAGTAAACATAGCAGTTTCTTTGAAACTGCTATGTTTACAGTAGAAAGGGTTAATCCTAGATGGACCAGGCACCCAGACCACTTCATTAAGCTGAAATGGTCCTTTAAGGTAGTACAACTGGATTACCAATTTTATTATTTTTATCTTTTCAGTTTATGTATTACTTATGTTTGTTGTGTTACAACAAATAATGTTGTAGTAAAGATTAATACAAATAATAAAAAAAAATTGCAAAAGTTTATATTGTATGTAATGTTGTGTCAGCCCAGAGTCATATTCTGCATCCTAAATAAGCCTAACCCTAAGTCAACCCATATCCCTAACCCATATTGATACTTTGGAAAGAGTCCACAAAAGGGTTACTAAACTGGTTCATGGATTGCAGGATAAAACTTACCAGGAAAGGTTAAAGGATCTTAACATGTATAGCTTGGAGGAAAGACGAGACAGGGGGGATATGATAGAAACATTCAAATACGTAAAGGGAATCAACACAGTACAGGAGGAGACTATAGTTAAAAGAAGAATAACAACCACAACAAGAGGACAGTCTTAAATTGGAGGGGCAAAGGTTTAAAAATAATTTCAGGAAGTATTACTTTACAGAGAGGGTAGTGGACTTAAGGAATAGCCTTCCAGCGGAAGTGGTAGAGGTTTACATAGTGAGGGAGTTTAAGCATTCGTGGGATAGGCATAAGGCTATCCAAACTTAAGATAAGGCCAGGGACTAAAAAGTAATTCGAAAAAAAATTGGGTAGATTTGATAAGCTGAATGGTTCTTATCTACCGTCTGATTCTATGTTTCTATGTTTCTTACCTTTTCTTTCACCCTAACCTTAATCCTAATTCTATACCTAATGCTCACTATCTCTGTAATTTAACCCACCATAAGCGAGTATCACAGGAGTGTCCTTCTTAATTGATGTGGGAGCAAGATTGTGTCAAGTATGGGAAGCAACATCATAGTGATGAGTATAGGAGCAACTTTGCAGCAATATGTTAATACATCATGACATATTTGTACACAAGATGATGTCTTTGATATAATCAGTGACATTTTGAAGTCAGCATTGCAATGGTTGTAATAGTTCCAGTGAGATTGTAAATGGATACCAAGGGTGATCGTAATACAAGAGGAAACAATAAATAATATATAATGATAGGAAGGTAACAAATGATAAGTTGGCAGCATATTAATGTCACTGAGAATAAGGGAGAGTTTTGGTAATGGTAAATCCCAGCTTCTATTAAAGACATATAATAGATCCAGATTTGTATTTTTAAAGCACCCAATGCATGTTTACATTTAACAGAATGTGTTTCAATATTACATATTGTGTACTTTTAATGAAATTCTATTCTAAGAATGATGTGTTAAGAATATATGATGTGAGCTCAAAAAAGAAACAAGCATCAACATATATATATATAAATATTTTTCCATGTATAAGACACCCCTATGTATAAGACGACACCTATTTTTTTAACCCAAATTTAAGAAATCAATGTTTTAAACATCAAATAGAACAACTCTGATATTTTAGAGGTGACTTCTGAGGAGAACAACACACTTCTGATTCTCATAACTCCCCTGTGCTATGGTACTCTGTGAAGTTAATGGCTCTATAGTGCATGCTGGATGGAAGACTGCAGCTCCCATGATACAGCAGGTGGTGTGAGGGCATGCTAGGACATCACAGTAGTATTCCCTCTCTTCCCTGATCCCCATTTCCACCCCATAAATATAAATCAGAAAGCAAGACCTACCTGAGGTGGAGCAAACCTTAATATGGCTGCTCGTTTGTTGTGTGGCATGTCTCTCGAGCTCCGCAGGTGGTAAGTGTTGATGTTTGCTGCAGCTCCCTCGCATATTCCCTCTCTTCCCTGATCCCCATTTCCACCCCATAAATATAAATCAGAAAGCAAGACCTACCTGAGGTGGAGCAAACCTTAATATGGCTGCTCGTTTGTTGTGTGGCATGTCTCTCGAGCTCCGTAGGTGGTAAGTGTTGATGTTTGCTGCAGCTCCTCCTCTTCTTCCTCCTTGCCACAGCATTCAGAAGTGGATCAGTGGGAGGGAGACCCGGTATGTGTGTGGGTAGTAGCACACTTAAATGCGGCAGGCACCATCTTTACTTAGTCCCCGCGCACAAGTGTTTGTTTTTTTTTGTAACTCCTGTAGTGACATTCGGTGTATAAGACGACCCCCAATTTTAGATTAAAAAAATTAGAAAAAAGTCTTATACATGAAAAATATGGTGTGTGTGTGTGTATATATATATATATATATATATATATATATATATATATATATATATATAGTACAAAAAAATATAATTTAGGCACTCACCCCTGAAAGGTTCCAATAGATCTTGCCTTTGGGGTATTTTAGGTTCAGACAAAAATGTACCATCCATTTTTCATCATAAACCTACAATCAGCTTGAAAAAGAACAGAAATCTAAGGGACCTATTGGTTAGAAGTGATCCCACTCTATGTTACCGGAAGACCGTAGGATTCAGTAAGAAAGCGTTCTACAGATGCAGTGGCTGCGTGACCTGCAGCCATATGAATACAAGTACCTAATTTGCCCATCCACATAGTGGCATTCGGATTCCAATTACCCATTATATCACATGTACGACCGACCATGTGGTATATGTAATTACTTGTCCCTGCGGTCTTTCATACGTGGGGAAAACAGATCTCACTCTCCGGGATCGGATCCGAGGCCATAGGTCGACTATCACCACTGCCTTTAGAGATCAAAAATCAGACAAACCGGTTGCGAAGCATTTTCTTCAAGCAAATCACAGACTCCCTACACTGAGATTCATAGCCATCGACCATCGACCATGTCCCTCCCAGCCCTAGAGGAGGTCTAAATTGTTACTCCAACATGAAACATATTGGATACATCGTTTGGATACAGTTACTCCTAAAGGACTGAACGAATATATTTCATTCTCTATGTTCCTTTGAATACTATGCATTTTGGACTTAATTAAGCCTAAAAAATATCAAAATATCAGTCTAAGCCTGCTCATTATATATATGAAGTTTTGATTTTTTTATATGTATGAAATTTTGATCTTCAGATACCGTTATCAGCGTTAATGTTGCACTGATATAGATATATTATCTATTAATATTGATTTAAAAGTTAAAAAAAAATGTTTACATTTCGTTTCATAGACTAACTATGTGAGACTTGTGATGTTTATATAGATTTGTTTCACACATTTTTTTCACATGCCACCATTTATTCACCCTTTTGCAAGCACTTTTTGTATAGCACTTCTCGTTATCCTATCACTCTGACACTTCGGCATTATGTCTCATAGCTCTATCAACCAAAGATTTAGAGGTCTTCCTATTCATTACTCTTTGTTTTTAATCTCATTCAGTGATCTCTTTTTAGTGATCACCTAGTAGGTGGTGATTGTAGTTTATTATTCAGTAATTTCACACTGCGATCACGTTGGTTGCCAGATTAACACTAACTACATAGTATACACTCTATCACCTAGCAACCACATTGTACGTGTAGACGCACGCTGGGGAAACCACGTGGGGTTCCGTGACACTTCCGGGTTTGAATGGGGAGCTGCACACACGAGATTGGTGAGTCAATTTCCTCCGTTTATATTTAAACTGTGTTTATTTCACTAGCTAATTGATCTTGAAAAAGACCCTGAGGGGTCGAAACGTCGATTGAGATGTTTTACACTTCGTTGTAAAATTTTTTGCACAATAAATACACTATAGAGAAGTCATTTTGAGTGCTCCTGTTTATCGCTTGTTATATATATATATATATATATATATATATATTTGTGTAAGGGGAAAATAGCCGTATATGGAGTAAGGATCCAGCATAAGCGTAGGATAGTATAAAGGGAGCAAGTCGGTTGTGGTGTGCCGAGACCGACGATACGTTAGACCTGTAAATAAAGAGGGCCCACCAAGGAGTAAGAAAGTAATGTAAATGGAAAGAAAAGAGAAAGTGTTGAAATGAGGAGTGGGTGGGAGGGTCATTCTGATGCTGACCTCAAGCGATATGAGTCAGGTAAGGGGTGTCCCTTATATAGGGGAGTTAATGAATGAAAGCCCCTCCCACAAATACAGGCCAAACGGCCTTAATTGGCTTCGGTAGACTATGTGGTATGATGTGCAGTAGGTATGTTTCTACGGTTCGTGGCACTCGTCTCCCTGTACTGTTAGTGATTATGTCTCCTACGCTCACCCAGAATGGCTGTATCAGCGGGCACCTCCACCATATATAGATTGTGTCCCCAGGTGCCCTTTGGCACCTCCAGCATCTGTTATCTGATGTGTTGTACATTTTAGACAGTTTATTGGGAGTCAGATGCCACCTGTATAGGAGCTTCCTCGACATCTCAAGGTGAGAGGCACAGGACGATAAGCCCTTATGTGCTGTAAAGGCCATGCTCCATTCCTGTGTTGACAGCTCCCTCTCTAGGTTTTTGTGCCATTCCTTCTGGAACCCCCATATTTGTGTTTGTGGTTCTTCTATGAGTGTGGAGTAGCAAAATTAGAGGGTTTTTTTTCTGTTGATGCATTTTTATACATTTGCTTTCGAACTTTGTCATCTGTGCCATCACTACTTTCCCCCTGCTCTGTTGTAGCTCCTCCTTAAGTGTGTGGTGCATCTGTAGATATGAGAATTGAGCTGTGTGTGGGATATGGAATTGCGTCCTCAAGTCCGAGAAGCTCCTGAGGGCACCTCGATGAGTTACCTGGTACATGTGGGTTACATTGTGTGCTGCCCATATCTTAAAATTGAATGAGGGGTTTAGTATGTGTAGAGTTCTCAGTGGGGTCGCTGGGGACCACTTGGTTTCTGAGCATACCCTAGGTCTGTTCTTATCCCATATAGAGAGCATTAGTCTGGTGGTTGGTAGTATTTTGGGGGTGTGGGGTCGTAGCTCCTTGGGTGCAAAAAGTATGTGAGGTGTTTCCCTTCCAGTCTGTGGGACTCCAGAGACACCCACTGTGGGTTTTTGAGACTGCGAGTGGCACCCAATGATGTTGGCTAAGTGCGTGGCCCTGTGATATTCTCTTATGTTGGGGAAACCCAGTCCCCCGTCACGTACTGTGCAAGATAAGAGTCTCCAAGGGACCCTTGGTTTCTTGTTTTGCCAGCTAAATCTCAACAAGGTTGTCTGTAGGGCCTTGAGGAATTTAGAAGGGATGCTTATTTGTAGTGTGTGGAATAAGTATAATATTTTTGGCAATATCACCATTTTGATAGCTGCGCATCGGCCCACCCATGTTATGTATTTCCCTTCCCATGTCTTTAAAGTATTTTCTATCTCATTGTGCAATTTTTGGTAGTTTGTTGCAAAGAGAGAGTTATGTGATTTTGTCAATTTAATGCCTAAGAAGGTGAGGTAATCCTGTCTCCAGTCATATTTAAACGCCTTACGGAGGCGTTCCATGGTGTCGCCCTCAATGCCTATTCCCATCGCTTGGGTTTTGGTAACATTGAGTTTATAGTAGGATTGTGCGCTATAATTTTGTAGTTTTTTCTGAAGGTTGGGAAGCAATATAGTTGGTTGGGCTAGGGTTAATAGGACATCATCCGAAAATAGGTTGATTTTATATTCCCGGTCACCTATCGGTATGCCATGTATGTTGGGGTTGCATCTGATCGCTTCTGCCAGTGGCTCTAGGGCAAGAACATAAAGGAGAGGTGACAGGGGGCAGCCCTGGCATGTACCATTTGAAATGGTGAACGGGACGGATTGGAACCCTGATGTTTATACTGAGGCATTCGGGAGGCTGTACAGGGCTTGAATAGTCATTTGATACTCATGAGGGAAGTCAAATTTCGCGAGGACAGCATCTAGAAAAAGCCAATTCAGTCTGTCAAATGCTTTCTCCGCGTCAAGGGAGATTATAAGCCCTTGTGTCCAGTCCATGTGTATGGTTTGTAAAATGTCTACTACTTTCGGTGTGTTGTCCGACCCCTGTCTCCCGTGTACAAAGCCCACCTGGTCGTCTGAAATGATGGTAGGGAGGATGGTCTTAAGACGGGTGGCCAGTATTTTAGCATCCAGTTTGGTGTCTGAGTTCAGTAGTGATATTGGGCGGAAGTTCTGGCAGTGTGTTGGTGGTTTGCCGGGTTTTGGGAGGGTTATTACCCTAGCTGCTAGGAATTCCGGGGGGAAAGCTCCCATACTTTTCGCATGGTTAAATGCTGAGGTGCGGAGTTAAAAGGTGTTTAAACTTTGCGTAGTATGCATTAGTATATCCGTCTGGGTCTGGGGCCTTTCCTGTGGGGAGGGAGTCGATGCAGTCTATTATTTCATTCTCTGTGAAGGGGGCTGCTAGAGCTAACTTTTGGGTTTCGGTCAGGGAAGGTAATGGAATCTCTTGTAGATAACTCTTTATGCCTTCTGATGTGGGATTTGGGGAGTTTGGGTCATTCTTAAGGTTATAGAGCTGTCCGTAGTATTGTGCGAACTCTCTGCAAATCTCTGCAGGCAGGTGTATTTTTTGTCCTTCTTTGTTTACTATGTGAGCGATACGCGTTTGTTGTTGTCTATCCCTTAGTTTTTGGGCTTGAAGCTTGCTTGCCTTGTTACCCTGTACATATGAGTGTGTTTTCAGTCTTTTAGCATGAGACCAAACTTATGTAGTCGGATCTCATTTAGTTTATTTTGTAGGGCCGATATTTGCTTTTTACATTCTATTGATGGCTGTGTTTGGTTATCCCTGTGCAGTGACTCCAGCTGCTGTCTGCATTGTGCCAGTTCTTTTTCCGATTGCTTCTTAATATATGAAGCTCTACTTATCAGTGTGCCTCTCACCACTGCCTTGTGTGCCAACCAGAGCATGTGGGGGTTTTGGACAGATGTGGTGTTTGTATTAAAGTAATGTTTTAGTTCCTTCTCTATATGTGCGCAAAATTGCGTGTTGTTTAGTAGATGCTCATTGAGGCGCCACGGGTTCCTGTGTTTGTAGTCATATGTGTTAGTGATCGTCAGTGTTACTGGTGCGTGGTCCGACCAGTTTATTGTTGTGATTTTGCAGTCT
This sequence comes from Pelobates fuscus, assembly GCF_036172605.1. Taxonomy (NCBI): domain Eukaryota; kingdom Metazoa; phylum Chordata; class Amphibia; order Anura; family Pelobatidae; genus Pelobates; species Pelobates fuscus. The sequence continues at coordinate 237,902,928 of NC_086321.1, read as the reverse complement.
ATTATTCTGGACATGGTGGCTTAGTGCATGAGACATCCGTCTATTCTGGAGTACGTGCTATGTACTTTCGAGTGGTGTGTGTATGCCCTTTCCCCTGGGTGGAGGGCTCTCCACACGTCACGGAGACCGAACGATGACACTAGTGTCCTATGGGCTTTGCTTTGTTTTTTTAGAGAGCTATAATGTGAAGAGGAGGAAGGTCTAGTGGAGTCCCACATTGGGTCAAATATGTGGTTAAAGTCCCCACACAACAGGAGGGTGCCTTTCCTCATCTTTTCCACTTTGGTGAGAACCCCGTGGAGGAAGTTCCTCTGGTTGGTGTTTGGGGAATAAACATTTACCAGCGTGTAGTCTGAATCGTTTATGGTAAATTGCCAAATGATGTAACGTCCCCCGGGGTCTAGTATGTGGCTGTGCGATGTTACCGTGATGTCTTTGCTGAGGAGTATGGAGACACCTCTAGATTTCTGTGGTGTTGTGGCGTGAAGTTGGTGAGGGTATAAGCGTGAGTTCAGTTGTGGATGTGCGTCTGTCCTAAAGTGGGTTTCCTGCAGGTATACCATATCTGCCTGCATCTTTTTGAGTTCTCTGTCTAGGACATGTCGTTTGTAGGGAATACTTAGGCCCTGTGTATTGTGGGAATATATTTTCATACTGAATGCGGATGGTGGTGAAGCGCGTTGTCCTGTCCCTGTGTCTCATGTATGTCATGTGAGATGCTCGTTTGGTGCGCATTCAGCAACTGTCTAGAGAGTGTGCTTTCGTGAAAGTTAGTCCCCTGAGAACGTATGTGGCTTTTGTGTGAACATATTCTGGTTATATGTTTGTGTGAGTTCCACACTGGGTGCGCTCCCTCGTCTCTGCCCTGCAGTAAGCATGTATAGGCTTTCACATCTGTGAAAAAAAAAACATTTAACATATATACACAAACATAAATTCAACTTCAAATTCAATTTATACCCTAAAGGTAACTAATAATGAAGTCTATCCTGCTAGTTTCTCCCACTATCTATAACCTGTGAGGGGGTGTAGGGGTCCAGGTCCAGCCTGCAGGCCGCTCAGGCACCCATAGCCCCCGTGCCTCTGGCTCTGAGTTGTGGCTCAATTAAAGAAAGGATCTGCGTTACTAAGGAAACCACTGCTGACTATGAACCGTGGGCGAATAAACTCTGTTTCCCACTGTTTGGCGTAGTATTGGTGACCCTAAATATTTAATGTCTTCCTCGGCTATATTGCAAGCACGTCGGGTTTAAGCAAATTCGGCAGGGGAGAGGGAGATAAAAAGCGATATGCGTTCTGACGGTTGGGAGGGTTCTGGGTTTGATTTTGGCCTGGGCCTTATGTTGGCGCAAAATGGGTCTCTCCCCTCTGTCTCTTTTGTTACTGCACCCTAGTCGGTGTGCAATTTCCCTCGGTTCTGTTATTTGTTTCCCCACGTCTGCTCCCCACATATAATATAGGTTAACATTAAACACAAAGGAGTATTCGTGCACATTATCCATTCCCGACCAGAGTCCGTAGTGCATAGACTTGCACTTTTCAATTGGACCTTTGTATCTTTAATGACCATATTGTTCCTTGTCAGGGCTTGGACCTATATGTGTCGAGAGGGTGCTACTTGTCGCCTTCATTTTCCCAACGATGTCTTAGAGGATTTGGTGTGTCTGACAGTCTGCCATTCCGGCTGGATGTCCGCTTGCCGTTTGGGCCTTTCGTCTGGGGTCTCTGTGACAATGCCCCAGCTGCGTAGCAGGCTACATGCGTTTTACCGTCCTTTGTAATCAGCAGCTTAATCGGAAAGCCCCAGTGGTATGGAATTTTTCTATTTCGTAGCTCTGAGGTTATGACACGGAAAGCTCTTCTGCGTCGAAGCGTCTCTGCGGACAGGTCTGCATATACTTGGATGTGTCTGTATTGCTCCGGTAAGTCATGTGTCGGTCGTTTGGAGCGGAGAAGGGCCTCTTTAACGTGATAGTAATGTAGCTTAGTCAGTACATCTCTTGCAGAGGATGCAGGTAAATGTTGGTGCTTCGCTACTCTATGTGCTCTGTCCATAAGAAACATATTGTTTGGGATGTCTGGGGCCATGGCTTGGAACAGTCCCGTGAGATATGCCATTAGATCCATCTTCAGGGTCCCCTCTTACCCATATGTTTTTGCGCCGTGATCTTCTAAGTCCATATTTTTCAGTTCATGCTTTTCTATCCATTCTTCCATCTCCTCCATTCTTGCCGCTAAGCTGTTCTGTGCTTCGGCATAATCCGCCATCTTGCTTTCCATGTGGGCTGTGCGGTTGCCGAGATCCATAATGTCTCGTCGGAGATCTGCAATAGCGGATTGCACCGAATTTTGGATCTTGACCGCCATGTCATCCAGCATTTTCTGGATCTGCTCCCCCTGGATATGGATAGTGTTTTGAGGGGATTGCGGCCTAGATCGATCTTCGTCGCCTCCACTGCCGTCGCCATCTTGGATCACCTGCACTGCTGTCCTTAGACTGCTGTGAAGAAGGAGTGCTTCTCCTTGGCTTCTGCCGTTTTTCGTGCCCCCCTTTGTGACATGGTGGGTACTCAAGCTTTGTGGGGTGGTTTCGTGCTGTTAAGCCGCTGTAAATTCCGCTTATTTAGTCGTCAGCCAGGGAGCTCTGTCCTTATGTGACCATTCAGCTTGAGCGCAGGCTCCGCCCCCACCATCTTACAGTTATAACATATTAGCAGGCTGTACATAGAAAATCTACTGAGACAATAAAACTTGATTTATGTTACACTCATGACTACAACACTACAGAGGTGAAATGCATCTATTCTGGAATTGGACAAGAATACATTGGGTATATTCCCCCAGACATGACAATCTGTATTAACATTGCATTATTTTTTACACAAAACAGAAATATACAGGGACATACAAAACTTAAAATATTATTCACATTAAACCAGTCAATATGAAAAAATTATCTAAGTCAGACAATTATTGTCAAATTCTATTTTAACTGAACTTTTGACAACTTACCACAACTTTTTATTTAGTGAAGTGAGATTTATGTAGCAACGATGTTTACAGACTTTTACACTTATGTAAATAGGATACACATGTATGTAAAAACAATAGCACGTTGACGCTCTTGTAGATGCTACAGAACACACTCATCAGTCTGGGAATTTAATATTTTTATACAGTCTTGAACAGGATATTGAAATTGGCTTGTGCAGGATTGACAAACTATTTACCACAGATAATAAAATATAAAAATCCTTTACAGTTTTCAGACAAAAAGATAAAATATAAAACATATGTGGAGATAGAATGTTGGGTGTGATTTTGTAATGCAGTTTCACATTGTGGTTTCTTGTAAGCTAAGAAAAAAAAAGCTAAATAATGAACAGTAAAATATGCCAGAAAAAATACCTAGCTATCTCTTCCAAAGCTTATATGTTTGCAATGCTTTCTTAACTATCTTTAAAGGAATCGTTTCACAGGATGGAAAACAGTTCAGGGAAAGAGTTGTCACTGTTACTGAACTACAATTCACATGATTAAAATAATGATGAATGGCTGAGCATGGAGGAGTGGGAGCTTGACAAAACCTTGAGATCCATGTATGACTACCACAGTTTTAAATTATTGGTTGGTAACACAGAACTCATTTGAACAGGTGTAATCAACTTAAAGATGACTTGTCATGTCTTCAATTTAGAACAAACTAAAAGCTATTGGTTGTGCTTTTTTTTTTTTTTATTATATTGCATGATAAAGTATGTAAATTAGTTATGTAAATTGGTTAAAGGAACACTCCAGACCCCTAAAGTACTTCAGCTTGCTCAAAAACGTTTTGAGTGAAGAATGTGTCTTCTTTTTTTCATTTTGCTACAAGTGCAGATTCCAATAGAAATGTACAATTTTATAAATTAAAGGAACACTATAGGCACCCAGACAACTTCAGCTCATTGAAGTGGGCTGGGTGCAGTGCCCCTATTGCCCCTTTTGCACTTAGTGTTTACATTACAATGTTTTCCTATGGGGAGGTCTAATGCGCGTGGCATTTGCCACACATGCGCATAAAAGCCTGCTCGTCTCGGGAGGGAGGAAGAGGTGCTGGGAACAGTTAAGTAAGTAAAGGGTTTTTAAGCCTTTATTTACTGACTGTAGGATGAGAGGGAGAGGGGAGGCAGAGGGAGCTATAGTGCCTGGAATACAGCTTTGTATTCCTGGCACTTATAGCATCCCTTTAACCTGGTTACACCTTCTTAGATCCCTTGGATTTCAAGCAGACAACCGGTCCTGTTACTTCCTGGTTTGTTTAGCTCAGTGGATCTAAACTCAAGAGGTAGCAATTGTTTAGAGCACATGCCTTGCAAATACTTTGTATTGAGCTGCATTGGGAAGTCGGTTATTGGACAGAAAAAGAAAGTTGGGGCAGGGTAAGAAGGGAGGGTTTGTAAAGGCAGTAGACAAGAGAACTGCAGTTTTTGCAAGCTGTTTTTAGATATAACTCCAATTAAAAAAAAAATTACGTTTTCATTTGGGGTATATCTACTAAATAGTTATCTTTATTATTATTATTTTTTTATATGAGCAGTGGAGTGTATCTTTAAACAGCGTCTATTTCTCTCACATCAGTTCCTGGGGACAAAAATTATAGCGAATACACAAAAAAGAACCAACAGGGTGTCAGCGCTATAGGATATAAAAATGATAGCAATCAGTGAATGTTTAATAGGAAACTTGTCCTTAAAGTATCATTACATAAAAATTCCAAGTGTAGAAAAGTCCTGTGGGATGGGCGGACAATTGATTTCAGTTATTTATACAAACCAAACTGAAAAAATAAAAAGTCACACATGACATGCATATCATCACATTCTAAGAATACCATCCTAAAACTAGCAATTATTAAATTACAGTAAAATGTACAGTAATACAGAAGCAATGTATCAGTAGTATGTTTTATGTAAATTGTTGATGTAACAATTTGCTTGTTTGCATATTTGTTTGTTTGCAAACTAAGAGGAATTTTATTTATTTTATTTGATATGTGTCATGTCTCATTACAATCATTTCCTAATGTAGATATTTAAATGAGGATACATGAGGATTTTCTAAATTAGCTAATCCTAACAACACTTTATATATGGTTTATCTAGCTATCAAATCGGAGTCCAAAAGGGCCCTTATCTAGGAGAGGGCAAATCATCGGGCTGCATACAGTGCCATTTGGACAGCAAAATCACGACATTGTTCACACTATTCAACAATGTCCAAATAAGCCTGAATTAGGGCCTGATTTTAGCTGGACATAACACTGCCAGACAGCTGAAATGCAGACAAGTCAACTAAATCCAGGCCTGGAGGCTTCAAATCGAGGCCTATATTTTAAAAAATCCAAACAATTTGCCTGTTGGCAGTTCTAGCAGCAGTGGACAAATAATTAAAAACTCTCAGGTTAATTATTTTGTGACAGGCCAGCTTTTACTAGCCAGCAAAAATAAATAAGTAACTCTATGGGGGGAGGGGTGGAGGGGGCTAATAAGATCCACATATTAATACCTGCCTGCCACATCTATAATAAATTTATAACTAGCAACTGGGCAGTAACGGGATTGTGCATGTAAAATAATTGGGGGAAGCATAGTCCCCCCACGCTCTCTCCTCATCAGCATTGGGTGGGGGACTTTAAATTAAATTATAAAAAGGGTTGTGGTCAAAATCATGTGGTTAGTGAATAACCCTGTTAGTCTTCAATTTACATATTTAGTTTCTTTAATAAAAAAAACCATTGTCAGTTCTTCACAGGTGTCAATCAATATCTGCCAAGTGACCCTATGTAGGGGGAACAGTCCCTATTCTGCTCTGTGTCAGTGTGTATCAGGGATCCTTCGGACAGGTGTCAATCCATATCTGCCAAGTGACCCTATGTAGGGGGAACAGTCTCTATTCTGCTCTGTGTCAGTGTGTATCATGGTCTCTGAGGACAGGTGTCAATCCATATCTGCCAAGTGACCCTATGTAGGGGGAACAGTCTCTATTCTGCTCTGTGTCAGTGTGTATCAGGGATCCTTAGGACAGGTGTCAATCAATATCTGCCAACTGACCCTATGTAGGAGGAACAGTCCCTATTCTGCTCTGTGTCAGTGTGTATCAGGGATCCTTAGGACAGGTGTCAATCAATATCTGCCAAGTGACCCTATGTAGGGGGAACAGTCTCTATTCTGCTCTGTGTCAGTGTGTATCAGGGTCTCTGAGGACAGGTGTCAATCCATATGTCAAGGTGTCAATATGTCATATGTCAGGTGTCAATCCATATCCATTGTGATTTAGGAATGTTAGGTGATTTATGCCCTTTATGGATTAAAAACAGACTCTGCATCAACTGTGTAATTTTCCATGGGAGTTTTGACATGGATCCCCCTCTGGCATGCCACAGTCCAGGTGTTAGTCCCCTTGAAACAACTTTTCCATCACTTTTGTGGCCAGAAAGAGTCCCTGTGGGTTTTAAAATTCGCCTGCCCATTGAAGTCAACCGAAAATTTCGTGTTCACGACATCACTATTGGTGATTAGTAAAACTCCCAACAGTTACCGATTTGAGTATTCAGCACTTTTGGCATACCTGCAGTGTCTGATAGGAACCAAATTACGGTATTCCTATTAGCTTCCTTAAGATATATCCTGATTGACATTCTTACTGAAGGGAGCTATCAAGCCCCTGATACGCGTTTTACTTTTCGGATCATCATATATATATATATATATATATATACATATATATATATATATATATATATTTGTATTTTGATAAGTGGGTTCATCTATAGTATTAGGGTGGAAATAGAATTTCCTTTAAAGTCTGTTTGATTAAAAGCTGATTTTGGGCTGATTGATGATATGAACTTGATAGTAGCAATATGTGATTGCATATGAGGAAATAAGTGAGAACATGAGGTGCATATTTAACAAGGTATAGCGGGAATTTTTATGTATGGTATTTGTATTATTATTTTAACTTGAAAGGTCCCTGATGAAGTTCTGATTGAACGAAACGCGTTGGACCAGTGCCTTTTATTGTATCCAAGAATAAATACCTTTTTTTACCATACTTTGTTCCTGCTCTACCTTTTGTTTCCGGATTTTAATATCCATTATATCCAGTGAATTCTCAGTGTGACCCCCCTACAGGAGTAGGTGGTGGCTATTTCAAAGCTATTTGCCTTCCTACATCTTGTGAGTGCACTCAAGAACGTGTCTGTTATTGCATACTTGTAACAGTCTTCACTATGTTTTATAAATTTTTTATAGGTTCAGACAGCGATTTCCCCTATTTGTGTACCCATTTGTTCTATTTTTGGCACCTATGTGGAAAGTTGCCGTTGGGAAGCTGTCGTTAAGTTAAGTTTATTTATTTATCTATTATGCATATTTAACATAACCTGCTAGTTATGTGATCACTTAATTTCATTTGTAATTTTTGCTGAGTTGAGTTACAGATAATACCATATGAGGTTAACTGTGACAAGTAATGATATATTTAAATGTTTAGTGGACCAGCGGGTCAGCTTGGGGGTTCTTGTCTCATTATGTGAGATCTAACTTAAAGGCATATCCGTGGGTGCTATATGTACCTGTCTTGTCTCATGAAAGTTCAAATTTCCTTCCGTGGAATTATTAGATTGTTTCCACTTTCATGAGAGGGAGTACTATGATTAGTGGGACCACAGGCAGAGAGGGTTCACTGGCCAGGGGGACAGTGTGAGTCAATAAGTTCTGGAGAGCCTGGGCAATATGATCCAACCAGGACGTAAATCAAGCTAATTTCTCCCTTATTCGCAGAGATCCGTTTTGTAATGATCCATGCTTGACCATTTTGCTCTTTTTTTTTTTAGTACCAGAGATCAGAGAAACCAAAACGCAAGTTCTAAAACTCTGTTATTGGATTCCTGAAAGAACAGGACAGGAGTCAGGACACATAGTTTCTATTGGAACTAGCACACAACACTTTAATCTGAGCAAGGGCTAACCTTTGGTGACTCGTCCTCAATCATGTGATGAAAAACTTTTATTTACCAACATACATAACCCTGGAGAACAAGCATTCACAATTAACACATAGTATATATAATACATGTAACACTTCAAACAGAAGAAAAATCATAATTATAATGCACAATAAGAGGACTAAGGTGATAATAAGAGGAATAAGGTAATTCTGCATTTGTACTTCATCACATTACTTATCCTGCTTATTTTTCCCCTCTCAGATTTTTACCCTAATGGAGTTTGCAGAAATCTATGAACTGCAAACTTTCTTTATCCTAGGGATGAACATAACCACATAGCAAAGCTGATGGGTATGTGGCAGCCTCCCGGAGAAATATTTGCTGCGTTAAAAATGCTTGTGCTGTGCTCTTGCACCGCAACAGCATTTTCAGCTAGTCAGGTGATCAGGGTAGCCGAGCAGCGCATGGCAGCCCTGATCACCACAGATTTTAAAATAGGGATACTGCGGATGGTTAACTGTCCAGAGACAAAGAACCCATTAATGTAGTATAGAAAGCAATATATAGCCATTACTACAGCTAGACCTGTAAAAACACAAAAATTACTATATATACTAAAAAAGAAAAAGCCACCACTGCTGATTAAAAGGGGGGTAACAAAAGTTTATTTTCCTACCTGATAATACAAATACACTCATATAAGGATAGAGGAACACTGTAAAATGACAAGAAAATAAGTTTGAGAACTGACAGTTAATAGTAACAAGTGAAATTGCAACAAAATAATAATTGCTGAAAAAGATGAAAAGGCAATAGGTCTCTGTGAGAAATATGATAATATCTCATAAGTAAAGAACATCTGGAGGATTCTTGATTCTGACTGGGCAGGTGGTTGTAATCTGAAAAGACAAACAGAAATTTTAAGCAAAGTAAAACTCATACAACCTTAATCGGAAAAATAGCCAAACCTGAGAAAATAGCCCACCACCACCAGGCACTACAAATACACCTGTGGAGGGAGGGATGGGCTCTGTTCCTTGATGGTTATGCTCATCCCCAGAACAAAGAAAGTTTGCAGATCATAGATTCCTGCAAACTGTGTTTTGTCTCTCCGGGAGGTATAACCACCTAGCAAAGCTAGAGGGTAGAACAGCACACATCTGGTGGTGGCCATAAGGAACTGTAAACGTTCAACTTCAGATGGTCTCCAGTACAACCTAACAAATGTTTTACTGGAAAACCACATTGCAGCTTTTAAAATAATAGGGGATAAGAGAAAGGCATCTCGCTGCTGCTTTTGAAGCTGAAGCTCCTCTTATAGGATGACCTTAAAAACTGTCACATCAATATCCACTGCAGACATAGCAGACAGTATCCAACCCTTGATAGTGTTTTCCTACAGGTGATAAATAATTGGATAAAGTCTTGTCTGACTGGTCAGAAAGATTAAAATAAGAGTTTAGCAGACTAACTAAACATAAACCTGGCTCAGCAGATTTCTGCACCAAATCCAGTTCTATAGGAGCAGGATAAAAATGGGAAGTCTTCTGTCTCCCTTTACGAAAAACATGAAACTCCCCTAGAGATTGAGACAACCATGGTTCAACAATATTTATCTGGGTTAATTCTGAGTCTCTGGCTGCCAGAGCTAAAGCTAGAAGAGAGTCCAGTTTAATAGCTGACCATTTTAGGTCAATCTGACCATTGGCCAACGAATTAAGGTAGTTCAATAAAATATCTACTTCCCAAGTGGAAGTGTATCTTGGAGTAAAAGGCCAACAAACTGATAACCCCTTTAGCAACCTGAGATAAAGATCATCTTGGGTCAGATTAGGATTAGAAAGTTTAATGCAGAAATACTGGTCTCCATGAGCCATCTGATTTTGGAATGGGGAACAAGGGTATTTTGGAATGGGGAACAAGATGGTCCATCTTGAAATGTACATATTTGTCAATTATTTCTTTGTTGAACTAATGCCAGTGAAGGGGAAGCATCTAAAACTGGATTTGCCTCTCTGCCCAAAGCTTGACTCTGGAATAGTGATGTCCCGAACTGTTCGCTGGCGAATAGTTCCTGGCGAACATCGCTTGTTCGCCACGGATGGCGAACACATGCGTTGTTCAGTCCGCCCCTATACGTCATCATTGAGTAAACTTTGACCCTGTACCTCACAGTCAGAAGACACATTCCAGCCAATCAGAAGCAGACCCTCCCTCCCAGACCCTCCCACCTCCTGGACAGCATCCATTTTACATTCATTGTGAAGCTGCATTCTTAGTGAGAGTAGGGTCAGTGTAGCTGCTGCTGATTTGATAGGGAAATTGATAGCTAGGCTAGTGTAGTCAGTGTCCACTACAGTCCTGAAGGACTCATCTGATCTCTGCTGTAAGGACAGCACCCCAAAAAGCCCTTTTTAGGGCTAGAACATTAGCCTGCTTTTTTTTTCTGTGTAATGTAATTGCAGTTGCCTGCCTGCCAGCCTCTGTGTCAGGCTCACAGCATATACTGTGCCCAGTGCCACCACTCACTCACTGGTATCACAATTTGCTTGCATTTAACAAAAAAAAAACTTTTGGGACTGTAATATAATAGCAGTCAGTTTCCTTCACTAGTGTGCGTTTCAGGGCCTGCCAGGGCACAGTGTCACACCAGTGCAACTCATATCTGGTGTAACAGTAGTGTACATTTAAAAAAAAAAAATGTTTGACTGTAATAGATTGAATTGCAGTTTTCTGCCAGCGTGTGTGTCAGGCTCACAGTGTATACTGTGCCCACTCACCCAGTGCCACCACTCATATCTGGTGTCACAATAGCTTGCATTTAACAAAAAAAAAACTTTTTGGACTGTAATATAATGGCAGTCAGTTTCCTTCACGAGTGTGCATTTCAGGGCCTGCCAGGGCACAGTGTCACACCAGTGCCACTAATATCTGTTGTCACAGTAGCTTGCACGCATAGTACCACTACTCGAAAAAAAAATGAAAGGCAGAGGCAGGCCACCCCGCAGGGGCCGTCGTGGTCGTGGTTCTGTGATTCCCTTTGGCCCTAGAATAATGCCCAGTGTTCAGAGGCCATGTACCCTGAACTTGAAAAGTTCTGAGGACATAGTTGACTGGCTAACACAGGACACCCAATCTTCTACAGCTTCCGCTCGGAACCTCGACGCACCATCCTCCTCCAGCTTAGCTTCGGGCACCTCTCAAGTTACCACTCGCCCGCCTGCCGCCACCACCAACACTAGCACCACAGCCGCTTCACTTGGTATGTCAGAGGAGTTATTTACACATCAGTTGGAAGAAATGAGTGATGCGCAACCATTATTGCCAGAGGATGTAGATAACAGGGATATGTCTCAGTCAGGCAGCATTACACGGTGTGATGATGATGATGTTGTACCCACTGCTGCTTCCTTTGCTGAGTTGTCAGATACAAGTGAAGCAGTTGATGATGACGATGCATCCGTGGATGTCACGTGGGTGACCGCTAGAAGAGAAGAAGAACAGGGGGAAAGTTCAGATTGGGAGACAGAGAGGAGGAGGAGGAGACGAGTTGGAAGCAGGGGGAGGTCGTCGCAAGGAGCTAGTGGCACAGTCAGACAGCATGCATCGGCACCCTGGGTCAGCCAGACAGCACGACAATCAACGCATGCTGTTGCCACCACCAGAATGCCGTCATTGCAGAGCTCAGCAGTGTGGCATTTTTTTTGTGTGTCTGCCTCTGACAACAGCGATACCATTTGCAACCTGTGCCAAAAGAAACTGAGTCGTGGGAGGTCCAACACCCACCTAGGTACAACTGCTTTGCAAAGGCACATGATCGCACATCACAAACGCCTATGGGATCAACACATGAGTACAAGCAGCACACAAACTCAAAGCCGCCATCCTCCTCCTGGTCCAGCATCTTCAGCCACGTTAACCACTGCTGTCCTCCTTGCCCCCTCTCAACCATCCGGCCCTCCGTCTCTCGCCTTGAGCAGTTCCTGCTCATCTGCCCACAGTCAGGTGTCTGTCAAGGACATGTTTCAGCGTAAGAAGCCAATGTCACAAAGTCACCCCCTTGCCCGGCGTCTGACAGCTGGCTTGACTGAACTCTTAGCCCGCCAGCTTTTACCATACAAGCTGGTGGAGTCTGAGGCGTTCAAAAAATTTGTAGCTATTGGTACACCGCAGTGGAAGGTACCCGGCCGAAATTTCTTTGCACAAAAGGCAATCCCCAACCTGTACTCGATTGTGCAAAAGGAAGTAATGGCATGTCTGGCACACAGTGTTGGGGCAAGGGTCCATCTGACCACTGATACCTGGTCTGCAAAGCATGGTCAGGGCAGGTATATCACCTACACTGCGCATTGGGTAAACCTGCTGACGGCTGCCAAGCATGGAATGCATGGCTCTGCAGAGGAGTTGATGACACCACCACGACTTGCAGGCAGGCCTGCTGCCACCTCCTCTACTCCTCCTACTCCATCCTCTTCCATAACCTCCTCGGCTGAGTCCTCTTCTGCTGCTGCGTCTTGTTCCACATCAACGGCACCCCCCCCAGCTCCCCAGGTACTGTTCCACATCCCGGATATGGCAGTGTCACGCCGTCTTGGGGTTGACTTGCCTGAACGCAGAGAGTCACACTGGACCAGCACTCCTGTCCACCCTGAACACACAGGTGGATCAGTGGCTGACTCCGCACTAACTGGAGATCGGCAAAGTGGTTTGTGACAACGGAACAAATTTGTTGGCGGTATTGCATTTGGGCAAGTTAACACATGTGCCGTGCATGGCACATGTGTTTAATTTGATCGTACAATGCTTTGTGCATAAGTACCCAGGCTTACAGGATGTCCTTAAGCAGGCCAGGAAGGTGTGTGGCCATTTCAGGCATTCCTACACGGCCATGGCGCACTTTTCCGATATCCAGCGGCGAAACAACATGCCAGTGAGGCGCTTGATTTGCGACAGCCCGACACGTTGGAATTCAACACTCCTAATATTCGACCGCCTGCTCCAACAAGAAAAAGCCATTAACGAGTATTTGTATGACTGGGGTGCTAGGACAGCCTCTGCAGAGCTGGGAATTTTTTTGCCACGTTACTGGGCGCTCATGCGCAATGCCTGTAGGCTCATGCGTCCTTTTGAGGAGGTGACAAACCTAGTCAGCCGCACCGAAGGCACCATCAGTGACATCATACCATTTGTTTTCTTCCTGGAGTGTGCCCTGCGAAGAGTGCTGGATCAGGCCGTAGATGAGCGTGAAGAGGAAGAGTTGTGGTCACAATCACCACCAGAAACAGCCTTATCAGCATCGCTTGCTGGACCTGCGGCAACGCTGGAAGAGGATTGTGAGGAAGAGGAGTCAGAGGAGGAATGTGGCTTTGAGGAGGAGGAAGACCAACCTGTCAGGGTACCTGTAGTCTCTACCTCAGAGGAGGTGAGAGACTTAGACGTTTGTCCTTCCAGGGGGGTTGTTTCTTCCGTTCCTCGCGGTCCTCTCGGCCATTTACAAGCCGACCGCGAGGGATCCACTTCCTTATATGACGCGACGCTCAGTAGTCGACGTCATGACGCCAACCCGGGTCGACCTGTCAGTCAAGTCCCGAGCACTAATCAGGACTCGTCGGGGGCGTGATTACCCTCTAGAATCAAGGTATAAAGTAAGGCTTTCGGCATCTGCTCATTGCCCTGTCGTGGTTCTAGCCTGTCTAGTCACTCAGTGCTCTTGTATTCTAGTTGTCTCTTTGGTTCTGACCTGGCTTGTTTGTACTACCCTGTTTATCTCTGTTACCCTTTGACTCGGCTTGTCTCTCGCTTACCTGTCCTCTCGTTCCCTCGACCTCGGCTTGTCCCTAGACCATTCTCTACTTACTCCTTACGTTAAGTCCGCCCATTCTAAGGTCCGGTAAACGTACCTACCACCTGTTTGTACTCTGCGTGTTGGATCCCTGTCCCGATCCTGACACAACCACAACAGACATCCCAGGGTGCTCGTTGTCACCTATCTGGTACCCGTGGTGTTGTACGTGGCTGGGGGGAAGAACATACCTTCAGAGCGATCACTGTGGACGAGGAACAGGGCATGAGTAGCTCGGCATCCAACCTTGTGCAAATGGGGTCTTTTATGCTGTCGTGCCTGTTGAGGGACCCTCGTATAAAAAGGCTGAAGGAGAACGACCTGTACTGGGTGTCCACGCTACTAGACCCCCGGTATAAACAGAAAGTGCCTGAAATGTTGCCGAATTACGGCAAGTCGGAAAGGATGCAGCAGTTCCAAAATCAATTAAAAAGTATGCTTTACACAGCGTATAAGGGTGATGTCACAGCACAACGGGAATCTAACAGGGGAAGAGGTGAAAGTAATCCTCCTCCTCCCACGACCACGCCGGCAAGGACAGGACGCTTTACACACATGTTGTTGATGGAGGACATGCAGAGCTTTTTAGGTCCTACGCATCGCCACAGCCCTTCGGGGTCCACCCTCAGAGAACGACTCGACCGACAGGTAGCAGACTACCTCGCCTTAACTGCAGATATCGACACTCTGAGGAGCGATGAACCCCTTGACTACTGGGTGTGCAGGCATGACCTGTGGCCTGAGCTATCCCAATTTGCGATAGTACTTTTGGCCTGCCCCGCTTCAAGTGTCAAGTGTCAAGTGTCAAAAAGTTTAGATTATCTCACCTTTATTAAGATGAATGGGGGATGGATCCCGAAGGGACTGACAGTGGGCAATACATTCGACTAAAAAAGGCCTGATGAGGGGGACTACTTGCATGCGCAGTGCCCCAAATTTGAAGTAGGAGGACCGACCAAGCATCTTTTTCCATCTCACGCTTTCTGGGTGGAGGAAGAGAGACCTTCAATGACATCAGTGAGGACAAGGAACGGGACATGGCTAGCTTGGTATCCAACCTTGTGCAAATGGGGAGTTTGCGGTTGTGCAAATGGACTGTTTGCGGTGCGTTAAACGGGGAGTTTGGTCTGTCACTGTGAAGCGGGCGTAACCCTTACACTACCTGATCGATACAACATCATACCTGATGTTTTAAAGCACGTTATTCCAAACAATTTAGGAATGTTAGGTGATTTATGCCCTCTATGGATTAAAACCAGACTCTGCATCAGCTACGTAATTTTCCATGGGAGATTTGCCATGGATCCCCCTCCGGCATGCCACAGTCCAGGTGTTAGTCCCCTTGAAACAACTTTTCCATCACTATTGTGGCCAGAAAGAGTCCCTGTGGGTTTTAAAATTCGCCTGCCCATTGAAGTCTATGGCGGTTCGCGCGGTTCGCCAGTTCGCGAACATTTGCGGAAGTTTGCGTTCGCCGTTCGCAAACCGAAAATTTTATGTTCGTGACATCACTAGCAACCTGGCGAATTTTAATGTGAAAAAACTGAAACGCAAACCTTATATTTGACTCTGTAACTTTTGAAAACACCATAAAACCTGTACATGAGGGGTACTGTTATACTCAGTAGACTTCGCTGAACACAAATATTAGTGTTTCAAAACAGTAAAACGTATCACAACAATTATATCGTTATATCGTTATATATGCCATTTGTGTGTGAAAAATGAAAAAAAATTTGTCGTTGTAATATATTTTACTGTTTTGAAACACTAATATTTGTGTTCAGCGAAGTCTTTCGAGTAAAACAGTACCCCCCATGTACAGGTTTTATGGTGTCTTGTAAAGTTACAGGGTTAAATATAGTGCTAGCAAATTAAATTCCCTGAACTTTCGGCCTGGGTTGTCAGGCAGGTCCTGCAAATTGTAATTAATAAAATGACCTAATTATGTAAAATTATTACATAAATATATACGTAGAATTATTTTATTTATATATATATATATATATATGTGTGTGAATGTGTATATATATATATGTATATATAGTGGTATATACTTATGTATATAGATATATTTATTTCGTTCTACATGTATTTTGATATCAATATATATATATTAATTTTAAAATACAGTTAGAACGAAATTACGCATGTTTATATATTTTTTTTATCTATTTATTTTTAATTTTTTAACGTATTTATATATATATATTTATTATATATAAATATATATATATATATAATAAATTATATATATATATATAATTAATCAATATCATTGTACGTGTATTTTGATATATATATATATATATATATATATATATATATATATATATAATTATGTATATATTAAAATACACGTAGACAGTGTATGGATATTTATGTTTATGTGTGTATATGTGTATCTATATACTTAGATCATATATATATAATAAATATATATATATGATCTAAGTATATATAATCTTATTTTTACACTGTTTTAACTTATTTTATTTTATTTCCAGGCAGCAGGGGGAGTACCTGTCATTACAGGCACTCCCCCTGCTGGCACTGACATGGACAGCTATGCCGTCCATGTGATCGCGGGGTCCTCACAAGGACCTCGCGATCACATGGTCCTGGGGGGCCGAAGAGGACGGAGGGGGACTCCCTGGGCTCCCAGGTAAGTCCCCCATACTGCGATCGCTGGCGTGGGATCGCCGGCGACCGGGTAAGTAGAAAAGATCGCAGGGCGTTCTATGCTGCCCTGCGGCGTTTAGAGCCACCAAAATGGGGACGGCATAGAACGCCCTGCGGTCTTAAGGGGTTAAACTTTTAAGATATATTTCCACTTTAAACAGTGAGCACTATTTTTTATAGTTCTATTTTTACTGTATGTATATTGAATAAATAGGTAAGAACACTCACCAAAAGGAATATCTGAGAGTGGTGATTATACCATGTCATGCTTTGACTAAGAGCTGAATTGGAAGCTCTTTGTTTGTGAGTGTATTTTTATCTTTTAATTTACTCTCTAGCTGTTTTATTAGATAATATGATTACATTTCTTACTACTTTTATATTTTTAATGTGAGTTGCGCATGTTGTGAAGGTGTCACTATACATATCGGTGTTCCTGAAAAGATTCTGAGTGTTTATCAACTACACATCCCATGACAAATTGTATTGTCAGACACTGATACATGAGAGCTAATATGTAGCTCCTTGTTTGTAAGTGCATTTTCTATAACTTTATTCCTCACCTTTGTCATATACAACATTAAACTATTTTGCCATCCTTGTCATTTCATATCACAGAATCCACATAAGCTGGTGAACACACTACAATACCTGCTTTCAATCAAATTTGGGACTATTCTGTAAATACTATTTCAACACTTTTTATTAGTATTTGGGGAAACCTGTTTTTTTTCCTACCTTTACTATACTCTCCTGGATTGTTGGGGTACCCACGTTTCAGTGTTTGCTGAATATTGAAACTAGCTCTGTATCAACATTGTTTCCTTTTCCTAGAAAGGTGATTTACTCACCTTTTTCCAATGCTGCGCAGGGCTCCTCGCTTCTGACCCCACCCCCAATCCGCCTCTTTGGCGGAACTCATCGGAATTGATGATCTCAACCAATTAGAATGTTTTCCCTTAGCATTGGATTGACTGAGATCCTCATTCTGATCAACTCAGTCAAGGAGACAGAGGGCGGAGCCAAACACCACCTTGTCCAATCAGCATCTCTTCATAGAGATGCATTGAATGAATGAAACTCTATGGGGAAAGTTCAGCGTCTCCATGCAGAGATGCTGAACATGGAGATTCTGAACATCACAGTGTGCAGCACTTACCCAGGAAAACTTTAGTAGTCTTCTGAGTAGTGACCACTAGAGGTGTTCCAAGCAGTAATGTAAACACTGCCTTCACTCTGAAAAGGCAGTGTTTACATTAAAAAGCCTGCAGGGACTGACTATCCTCACTGGAACAACTACATTAAGCTGTAGTTGTTCTAGTAACTATAGTGTCCCTTTAAGTCAGTGATGAAAGAAAAGCTCTTGAAAAATCTCCTTTAATTGGTGAACCCAATAAACATTTGTATAGCTCTATGGACAAGGGGGAAGCGCAAATCTGATAAAGCTGTTAACCTCATTTTTGTGCCAGGTCTAGTTGTATCCCTGGCATACATGACTTAGTCAGCGTTAAACTCTGTTGCTGACTCCCTAATGTTCTGTGCAAAAATTACAGCTGTTGTCAGCATGCTCTGCTAACTGTTGACAGATGGAAAAAGATTCTTCACTTGATACAGCACTATGAGTACACCTGCAATGTGAAGCCTGATTTGTGCCTCAATACTTCATCTCTCTCCCTTCACCTGTCACAACCTTCTATTTTCAGTTGTAAAAGACTCCCTCCTTCTCCAAGTGACATTCCTCACCCAATTAAATAATATTTTTCTCCAGTGACAGCCCTCAACCAATTGAATAATGGGCGTCACACGCTGTTCATATAAATCACAGCAACTACTGTGCATGCATAGTGAGGTCTATGACATGTTTAACATGTTAGGGGAGGGACCATATTTGGAAAATATTTTTTTCTTAATAGCTATAATGTTTGCTAGTAATTCTGTTAACACAATGGATACTTCATTTAAATGTATCTGCCATGACAGGTACATTTAAGATAAATGTTATGAATGTTTAAAAATGCATACAGTTTGAAATGCACTGCAGGATAGTGTTTCTTGCAGACTACTCACGTAGGGATTTTCCAAAAGTCTTTGACTGCCACAATACCGTCAATATTAAATTTCAGTATATTTTAATTTCCTGCCTCATAAGAGTGCCAGTTGGTGTGGAAATAATGACTTGACTATACTATGCCTAAGTTTGTAATATGCCCCGTATGCAATCCTTAGGAAAAGCCACATCTATTTAGTGGGTCATGCTACATAAATTCTCTGTATTATAGTTGGGTAACTTCTAACTATAATAATTCCCCAACCTAGATCGATGTCTGACACAAAGCATTATTAAAAATTGATTTGTGGTTTGCGTAGCTTACAGGCCAATCAACATCTATTTTTGTTATTCACTCAAAATTACAGAAGCAAAATCTCAAATATTATTTTTCTTCAATGTAAAATCGTTTACACCAATGGGAAGTTTTTTGAGTAATCAGCAATTTCAATTATGATGCTTAATAATAAGTCAGTCATCTGGTTGCTTGTGCAGCCAGCATGTGAGAATTTAAAATTTATAAAAATGAATAAATACTGCAAATCAATGTGACCATCACTTGAACCTTATAACCATGAGGAACTCAGAATAATTAGCAAAATCAGGGACCCAGGGATTTTCTTTGCCAACACGATAACACGATGTCCTTCAAAACATAAAATGAAGCAGTCGCCCATGTGAGAATGTATCGATGTTATTGTTTACTGTATATATGTGCATTTTAACATTTTTCAGGTTTCTCTTCATGTTGTGGTTTATTTTATACACTTTTTTGTTCACTTGATGGCTAGCACTTAATACTTAAATATTTCTTTATTCTATGTCTGCTCCTTTTTTGAGAGGTATGCTAGTATGGGTTATGTAGACACATGCATTTCCTACTGTGTGCTAAGAAAAATTTGAAAATGCACATATATACAGTAAACAATAACATTGATACATTCTCACATGGGCGTCTGCTTCATTTTATGTTTGAAGGACATCGTGTTATCAAGTTAGGCATATATAATTATTAAAGAATAACATTCACGCTGATTAATACAGGCTTTGTCTAGCTTTTACGTGAGATTAAGTAATGCGTGCATAGTCTGAGCTCTCACGTGAAATATATAGTAGGGTAGACATACTAAGCAAGATGCAGGCTGTGCGCAGCAAAAGTATTATGTCTAATGTGGTGCGTCATGTTGGGGTCTATAAGCTTGATTTATAGAATTAACAATAAAGCTAAAGACAAGAATGAACAGTTATGAAACTACTGCGGTAGCTTGAGTCGACAGGCTAGTCGCCACTCTAGGACACACATGCTTCGCTATGTGGGGGGTATCTGTAGAATTGAGGACCCCAAGGGGAGCAAAACCAACTTATTTACAACTATCTGAATTAACGATATAGAGCCTGAGGTGTTGTGACATGTCATTGGATGCTTAACAGCGTGTGCTGCACCTAAAAATCGCTAAAAGTCAGTGTCCGCTTGCGTGGGTTATGTGGTGCTCAGCAGTAGCGTTGCGGTTCTCCCTGGTGTCAGTTCTCGGACCGCTTTGTCAGCCAATTCCATCACACGGCATTGTCGAGACTGGACCTTGGGGGGTCCATAGGATGCAGGTAAGTTGCAGAAATGACGAGGCCTTCCCCCAGTCCCAGACCTTGAGTGGGGTCTGCATCTGTGTGCCACAAACTCATTGAGGCTAGGTTTTTCCCTACATGGTCGTCAAAGAAAGCCCCGGTGTTCTGCTGCCGCGAGCGGCGGTCAGGCTTCCGGTGGTGTGGTCGATGCTGCAGGGGTAATTTCCTTGTGACCCTCGGCCCGGGAGGGTGGTGAGTGCCTGTTGCTAGGGAAGGGGGGTATGCATTACCCAGGACAGGCCTACTCCTTCTCTGACTCCCCATCTCCCGTGGCATACCTTTGTGTGCCGAAGACGGCCTTGCGAGGAGTTGTTCCAGTTTGTCCCAGAAATGCTGAAATATCAGGTCCAAACTTGTGGGTTGATGCTCTATGGGTGCAGGCCCTGATAGGCGCTTTGCATCCGCCATGTTTCTGGGTCCGGAGCGTCCAGAGCCCAAGCTAGAGTAGGCAGCAGCAGTCCATGCGAATGTGTGTGTCGGATTGGTGGGGACCGGGATAACCCCCAGGCCATAGAGAGGGGGAACAAGCCATGCCTTGCAGTATGTTGAGGCAGCGGGAGAGCGGCCATCTCTCCCAGGTCCGCCATGCTTGTAGGCCGCAACATCGGGGAGGTCAGTACCGATGCAAGAAATCCACTTGTGTGGTGTCTACTCGCAGGTTTCGGTGACCCCTTCACCTGGTAGCCACTATAAGCCGGGTCACGGCCCCTGCCTAGCAGGAATCAGCACTTTGTGAAGTTAGATGTGGGAGCAGTTGCAACATGTGTCTGCTCTGCTTTCAGGTTACCAGTATATTTTACCACAAATTCAAAGGGTAGAGCCACTTTAGTTACCATGAGGTAAGGCACAATGTTTTGGCATTGTGATAATTAGAGTCAAGCTAGTGGTTTGCGTAAAATGTGGTTAACGTAAAATGTGATGCAGGTTTCCCTGTCACTCTAAGCATCATAAGCACTTTAGTTTATTAAAGTGGTTATGGTACAAATACCCTGTCCCTGCAGCCATTTTTTTTAAATGTTCAATTTTTTCTGTATGTAGGACCACCTCTCTGAGATGTCAATCACTACTTTCTTCATGTCTGACAAAATCTAAATTGCACAACATTTGTGTATAGTGTCCGCATGCACAGCTTGCTAACCATAAGCACAGTTGACAGGCTGTGCAGTTTCTCCCCGGGACTATTGCATAGCCAGCAATGGCAATGTACTAATATTGGCAGATGAGGTAAATGTATGCAGGTGTGAAGTAAGAGTTTTAGCCTGCAATAGCTTATAAAGTCACAATTCTAATGAATGCAGAAAAATGTATACTTAAAAAAAATATCACTCTGATATGCAACAGGTTAAGGTTCTCACTGTAATAGCACAAGTGAACTAAACCATGTTTGACACCTGAGTGTGGATACACTAAAGGGCAAGCTCTTTGAGTTGTTGTCTCTTTTAAGTGTTCCCATACACTCCATGTGTTTGACCTATAGACTTACAGATACGGCATGTACTAAATGGGAAAAAATCCTGATAAAAACTGAATTATTTTTTTTCATTGTTTGTAGAGCTGGATATGTAGTTGTTTTAATGATTGTGTTAAAATTGGGATTGTGAACACATATGGATTTATAAAACAAAGAATATGAGGATGTACAGAAGCTTAGAGCAACTTGCCCTTCAGTAAATCCCTGCTTACGTCTCAAAATAGTTTTTGCTCACTTGAGCTATTACAGAGAGAATCAGTTCCAAGGCATATCAGACTTATCCTACCCAGCTCAGACCAGAATCAAAATGCCAGCAAGTTCTCTCTGCATAAGAGACTGGTCGTCTTTGGGCCTCATCACCTACTTTGGACCTTGTCCGTGAGGTGTAGCTGATACCCCTCTAGGCACAGTGAGCACAGGGTTCATGTCTTGATTACCCTTTTAACTTGGGGAGAGTCAAGTTAATGCATTGCAACAAAAACAAAGAATAGCAGAACTCTGAGAAAGAAAAAAAGCTTAAAGAAACTCATTAGCTTGTCCTTCAGTAGCTGACTGGGGCCTCATGGCCACCTAACTTGCTTTAGGGAGGACTAATCCACTGTGTCCTTGGCTGTGATGCCCTTTATGCTGCCCGGTGTGAGTCCTCTCTGCCCGGGAAAGAGCCCAGCATCATCTCTGCGCGGGTGCAGAGCTGCAGATTATGAAGTGTCTCGGGAACTCTCAGCCAATCAGAGCATTGGTGAGGGTTACCATGGCAATGCTCTGACACTCCTGGAGATCGCAAGACACTTACAACGTTGTCTGCAGCTCAGCACCCAGCAGAGCTGCAGATCGAAGAGCCAGCCCACCGGACCACCAGAGAATCAATTAAGAAAAAAAGAACATCCCCCTCCACACACCCAGACACCCCCCACGCTGTCACAGCCCCCCCACACCCTGTCTCCCCACATACACCTTGTCACAACCCCCACCTTGTAACAGCCCTCACACTCCCTGTCACATCCCCACCCTGTCACAGCACCCCCACAATCCCTGTTAGTTTGCAAATTATGCCATAGCTGCAGTCAGAGAGCTCACAACACAGTGACAGAGAGCCGCGACACTGAGCCTTTGAACGCTGAATACAGAGACAAGCTCTCTGTATTCAGTGCTGCAAGCCCCCCTTCAATATAACTACAGCACCTTCTGCACATACAATGCAACCCCTATTTATTTTTTGACTTTAGGTGTTAGTGAGAGCCTCACATAGTCTAGAGGCGCCACTGACTAGTAGTGCCATCAAGATCTTATACCAATACCTATCAGCAAAGTATCTAACTATTTAATTTATCAATTTTAATCAGATCTACTGTAGATAACTAAAATTACTAATTATTGCCATTTCAGAAGCTGTGCGAAATATTGCAAGATAAAGGGCAATGTGTGCTGTCTAAAGCTATTCATTATCATTTTATTTTCATTATCCAAATATTTTTACAAGGTGTAAATTAAAGGATCCGGGCACTCCAAAATAGGTGATAGGCAGTCTTTAATGGGAATAACCAGATACAGCAAAAATGTTTCATATAATGTGGCCTTTGCCAAGTCTCATTGTGTGACCAAACATTGTTGCCTGTGTTATTCCTTTTAAAGTCTGCTTATCACCTATCATGGAGTGCTTATATCCTTTCCTTACTAAAAGCATTGTTTAAGGAGATTTGCCTTCTCTGACCACAGCAGCTCAGATGTTGATATTATTGGATTAGAATGTTTTCCCATGAGAAGTCCCAATCTCTTTGAAAACATTTTTCATAGACTGAACAAACAAGTACAAAATTTAATTTGTGTACATTGACATAATTAGAACTTTTGCATTTGTCTGTGAAGCAATATTCACACAAAATTGCTGTTATAATATGTTTATATATTAGCTATGCATCCCTTGATTTAAATATTTTTTTAAAAAATGTGTGCAATCAAAGTGCTCGGTAGAAAAGGGGTTAAGCCTTGATATAATTAGCAAAAAAAATAAAAAGTTGAGAATTTGGGAAATATAAAAACATAATAAAACCATAAGGTATTATATTATGATAAATAACAGAGGTTAACTAATAATAAGAATATGCATGACATTATAATGCTTCCCATTGTATAGTTTTGGTTTAGGTGTACTGTATATTCTTCATCATAAAAACAAGCACTTACTGAGCTTAAGGCAAAAGTTGAACTTTATTTAATCTTAGCATAGTTTGATTGTATTTTATGACAAAATAAATGTATAAAACGAACGAAGGAGGAAGTTTAAATATATTAAATCACAGTGGTCTATACAGGTTTTGCCAATAGTACAAACGTTCAACATAAACCCATCTTTTATTAATTTATGTCACTTCACACACATTACATTCTTCACCTTATCTGTTTTCCATCAACTTGCATTTCTGTCACTGTATCCCTAAGGAGAGAACAAAACAAAGCTAAACTTAGCTAACCTTTGTGAAAAGAAATGGGATGGAAACCAGTCTCCTTAGGACATATAGCCTGTGGATGTTGATTAGTCCCTGCAGTAGGGAAAATTTAATTTGGTGGTTGAGACCCAACATGCTTTCCTGGTTTAATAATGCTATGGCCATCTTCCAGTGGCTGACTACCAAGATTTGAGGTGCTTTCTGTTCTATACTCCCTTGCAGAGCACCTGGATGTCCTAGGGCAAATCAAATACTGTATCAAGCGTAAACCTCCTTCTTATAGCAATCATATATACAGACTGCTTCCAGGCTAAAATAGGTGTAATATGATCACAAGCTCACAAATTGGTATGTAGACGTTGCTACATGTGGCTTGTGCAAGTGTATGAATGTGTGTACGTATATTTTATCTATATGCAATAAATAATGAATGAAGTTAAAATGTATGGTGGAACTTAATTCTCAGAGTTCAAACAAAGGCTGCCATATAAAAATAAGGGGATGAAAAATTAATTAGTTGCAAAATGTAATAATACAGTTTAAAAATCTGAAAGCAATTAAGACACACGCATGTATCATTTCCCTCTTGTTGTGCACTGTGTTTTGTTTTTAATGTATTTTTTTTAAGTTATTTGCATCAGGTTGTAATGACTTTTGGCGAATTTGTTTTTGCTAAGGAGAAGAACTGAGAAGGACAATTAAGACATCAAGATAGCAGATAAACTCTATCTGCAGCACATGTCGATTCTCTTTGTAGTGCCCACCCAGTTAGCTTCTTCACATCCCCATCTCCCTGTTCACATATCGCTATCCACCTAGTTACCTACCGTCCACCCAATCACCTAGATCCCTGCATACAACAACCTATATATATCAACTAAAGTAGCCAAACTCACCTATGCAGTCAAACTCACCTACCCACCAACCATTTTCTAGATATATTATGCACAAGCTCACATACACTCATCAAATACAGGCTCTCATACACACATTGTACACAGGTGCACATATAGAAATGACATATGCATTAATATAAACACACGTGGAAGTAGTCTGCATCTTTAGGTTAGTTTAAGATGGTGGGAATAGGGAATGTCTTCCATCAACATCGGAAGTGTTATGGCTAATCATCATTACTAGTTACCACATTTCTCTAGATTTTTGAGTTCTATGATACATTCATACGCAGTACTGAAAAATCCTACATCAAGGTGACCCTGCTTGCCACTGAGCTGGTGACCCATGATAGTTAGTAGTAAATCATTTTTCTCATTGTTTTTTCTAACTCATTTTACAAGGTGGGCTGTTTTATAGTCTAGCTAGTAAATAAAACACTATGTGTGTGTGTGTATATGTGTAAGGATTTTTTAAAAGCATTTTACTTATTAATTATCCCCACACTTATGAAATGCACTTTATTATAATGGTGTTAGGACTATAGAGAATCCCAACATGCAAATCTATAACAGCAGTGGATAGAGGCACGCTTTATTGATCCTTAAAGGACCACTATAGGCACCCAGACCATTTCAGCTCAATGAAGTGGTTTGGGTGCCAGGTCCATCTAGGGTTAACCATGCAGCTGTAAATATCAGAGAAACTGCTATGTTTACACTAAGGTTAATCCAGCCTCTAGTGGCGGTCTCACTGACAGCCGCTAGAGGCGCTTCCACGCTTCTCACAGTGAAAATCACAGTGAGAAGATGCTGACGTCTATAGGAAAGCATTGAGAAATGCTTTCCTATGGACTGATTGACTGATTGAATGCACGCGTGGATCTTGTCATGCATGCACATTCAAAACTGACATCGGGAGAGGGAGGAGATTTCCCCAGCGCCAAGGGAGCCAGGCCCTGAAGAAAGGTAAGAGTTTAATCCCCTTCAGCCCCCTGCAGCCCGACAGGAGGGGGGCCATAAGGGTGGTGGGGACCTAAACACCCAACAAACTTTTTCCTGGCACTATAGTGGTCCTTTCAAGATGGTCGGGCTTAACGTATAAGAGAAATGCAGAGTGGTCAAAGAAATACAAAAAAGCAAAATAAGGTGAGAACAAGCCAAGGTCTGAGCAGAAAAAAATATGTGAAGTCAATGTATAAGCTAAGGTTAAAATAGATAAATCAGTAACACAAAGGCAGGGGCATACCGTGGGGTTGGTGAAACCAGCGCCTGATGGGGGTGCAGGCCAAGGAGGGGCACAAAAATCCCTTGTCTGACTGACAAGTGATTTTTGCACCCCCACGTTGTGTGCGGCTCCATAAGGGAACTGCACGCACTGTACACTAGGAGGGGGAACGCCTCTCGCTCTGCGTAGGAGCGCAGGGTGTCACGTGACTACCCAGCGCTCAGTCTTACACCGCACTTGCTACCACCGGAGATCAAGAGGCCCCCTCCCCTGCTATGTCAAGTAAGCAACATGGAGGGGAGTCAACAGTGTGTATGGCAGAGCAGGTCCCAATAATATTAGATTTTACAATATACTATTTAAGTACTATTCATGATTAATGCCATTGAGGAACCTAGTTTTGAGGGTGAATATCTAATGAGCTTATGTCTTTCTTAATAATTTCACCAAATCTCCTCCATTTGGGACAAGTCTACATACCTACCTGTGATGTGCCTGTGTTGTTCTTGTGATAAGGTGTGATGTGCCTGTGTTATGCCTGCGATAAGGTGTGATGTGCCTGTGTTATGCTTGTAATAGGGTACTATGCATGCAATATGGTGACAAGCATTCCTCTGGCACATTACCATCATCACACAAGTATAAATATGTGTGTGTAAATATATTTTTATGATTTGAGGCTGATAAATTATCATTGTCAATATTGTATATGTACACTAGCAAGTGGGAGGGTTTGCAGAAGTACTCCTTGCATTGATTTCATATAGTGCAGATGGCTTTGGGTGACTGGCAGGACTTTGTTCCTAAGAAATCTTAGGAATAGAGTTGAGCGAAGCCAAACTGAAAAGCTCGGGTTCGTACCGAACATTAGTTTTTCTTTTTTGGACCCCGGACCAGAACACGGACATATCACTCTGTATGTTCGGGTTGGAGTTCAGCGATTTAATGACGCATTTTGAAAGGCTGCAGGGCAGCCAATCAACAAGCGTTTGACTTGTGTGCCCTTAGAAGCCATCACAGCCATGCCTACTAATGTCATGGCTGTGATTGGCCAGTGCAGCAAGTGACCCAGCCTCTATAGAAGCTGGTTACTTGGTATTATTAAATTATGCCCCTACTCGCTAAACTGCAAGTAGGGACATGTCTATTAAACAGTGAGCAGTCTATGGCTGCTCACTGTTAAAAAAAAAAAAAAAGAAAAAACATGCCCCCGCCCACGACGTGTGAGTGGGGGCTTTTAAACTAAAGGGTGGGCCTATTGGCCCCCACCCCTGAGATAGGTCTCCCCCTTCAATAACAATAAGGTGGGGGAACCTATTATCCTCCCCCCCAGCCCCTACCCCTGCACGGCGGGTGGGGGCCCTAAATAACAATAAGGGGGGGGGAACTAAGGTCCTCCCCCCAGGCCCCCACCCCTGTGCGGTGAGTGGGGGCCCTAAATAACAATAAGGGGGGAACCTAATGTCCTCCCCCCCGGCCTCCACCACTGCGCGGTGGGAGGGGGCCATAAATAAAAAAAATCCCCCCTAGGTGACTAGGGGTCCCCAAATCCCTAGTTACCCCTCTCCCCCCCAAAAAATTACTCCTACCTACCCCCCATCCTAAAAAATAATGAGGGGGGACCCTTGTCTAAATACTTGTAAAAAAATGGACTTACCACTTGATGTCTTTCTTCTAAAATCTTCTTTTTTCAGCCCTAAAAAAGGCAAAAAAAATCCAGAAAAACCAATGCACTTTAAAAAATAAAATAAAAATAATAATCCTTCTTCACCCATGGAGGGCTCTGCACAGACTGAGCTCTGCAGGGCGGGGGAAGGCTTATAAAGCCTTGCCCCGCCCTGCAATTAGGCTCAGAGCACTCTGATTGGTGGGTTTCAGCCATCCAATCAGAGTGCTCTGACAGGTAAATGAAAAGACTGACAGGTAAGTCTCTACATTTACCTGTCACAGCACTCTGATTGGTTGGCTTGAAATCCACCAATCAGAGTGATCGGTGTCATTTTACACAGCGTGGGAAAGTTCATTGGAATTTTCCCACGCTGTGTAAAATGACACAGAGCACTCTGATTGGCTGGATTTCAAGCTAACCAATCAGAGTGCTCTGTCATTTTACACAGCTTGGGAAAGTTCTTTGTAAAGTTCACTGGCTGCTCACTGTTTACTAGACAAGCCCCTACTCACAGTATAGCGAGTAGGGGCTGAATTTACGAATACTAAGTAATCTTTACTTAGTATTAGTAAATGTGGCTGAAAGACCAATTTAGGTGACCAGTTTAGGTCTTTCAGCCTTTTGGTAGATAGCTCCCTAATACCGTGGGAATTAGGGAGTTATCTACTAAGCGGCTGCTTATTTTGTTATTTTAAGTGATTTCCCTATCCACATTTGTTTGCAGGGCACTTGTCCTACTCTTAGCCCCATTTTACTTCATTTTGCAGCCCTCTAGCCCTTTCCAGGAGTTTTTTAGCGCCATTTTTGTGGCCAAAAGTTCGGGTCCTTATTGACTTCAATGTGGTTCGGGGTCAAGTTCCAGCCCGAACCCGGACTTTTTTCAAAGTTCGGCCGAACCCACCGGACCCGAACATCCAGGTGTCTGCTCAACTCTACTTAGGAACCTCAATTCCTATTTATTCATTTTTTTATCGGACAGGGAGGATTAGGAAACAAAATATAATACTACATCTGTTTCTTTAGCTTCCCTTTACATGGTGGAACACGTATATAGGAGTCATGCTATGTGGAACATGACTGAGGGGGTGCCGATACAGCTTCTCGTTAGAGACCCTAGGTACCCCTCCGCACACAGGAACAGAATCTCAGGTAACTAAAGACCACGAGAGGGTACTGAGCTCTACAAGGAGTGGATTTCAATAGGGCTAGTCTCTGACATCATCACTATGGTGACAGAACATCAAAGAACTGGGATGCTGCAATGCAATATGTTTTGTAGTTGTAGCCTTCCACATGATTTTTGATGCCAGTATGACACATGGCATCAATACGGTGATGTGGACTCAGTGAAGAACATCTTGCATCAATATTGACACCTTGGGGCAGCATAGCGTTACTATCATGTCATTGAATTGTGTGTCAATATTGAAAAAGGAATGGTGCACTGAACCATTAAAATGTTGCGTGATAAAATGCCTTGTTTCAGTTTTGATGAAGAAGTGGCACACAGTATTACTCAGAAGGGCTAAAATAGGATAGGAGATTAGCAGCCATTTTGTAATTGATTCTAGTGTGAAATTAGATTACTAATATACAGTTGTTATAGGTTGTGTTTTAGTTAACTGTTTGGAGGAAAATTCATCTTTTGGAGAGTGTGAGACTAACAAAGGAAAGAAAAGGTTATTATTCCTAGTCTGTGTCATTGATTCTAGCTAGAAACTATTAACAGAGGCCCGTAAAACAATCGTGAGTGGAAGATAAGAGATTGGCAGGCATTTTGTCATTAAATCTTTGTGCGAGACAAGTAAGTGTACAGAGCAGGCCCGGACTGGCCATCGGGCATACCGGGCAAATGCCCGGTGGGCCGCGATGGCCGTGGGGCCGAGGCTGGCAAGGGAGATCACAGGATCTCCACCGCCGGCCGCTGCAGGGCCAGCACGATACCCGAGCACCGGCCCTGCTGTGTGTCTCCATGGGCCGGTGGGGAGATCAAAGATCTCCCTCACCGGCCCAGAGGCAGTTACAGGCGGCCGCTGGCAGGAGAGGGTGTAAGGGAGGCAGGAGAGAGGACCGACGGAGCTCTAGCCAGCAGCTCCGCCGGGTCCTCTCGCGAGGTCTGAGCGTTGCCGCAGTTAGCGCGGCAACGCTCAGATCTCGCGAGAGTGAACTCTAGCCTACAGGCTAAAGTTCACTCTCACCACTGGACCACCAGGGAAGGATGGCAGCACGGAACCCCCCCTCCCCCAGGCAGAACGGATCCCCCCCTCCTCCCAGGCTAAAGGTAAGAAGGGAGGATTTAAACACACACACAGCACCCCCAGACACACACACAGCCCCCTCAGACACACACACAGCCCCCTCAGACACACACACAGCCCCCTCAGACACACACACAACCCCCTCAGACACACACACAGCCCCCTCAGACACACACACAGCCCCCTCAGACACACACACATCCCCCTCAGACACACACACAGCTCCCTCAGACACACACAGCACCCTCAGACACACACACAGCACCCTCGCTCAGACATATACAGCACACTCCCACACACACACACATATATATATATTATATAAAATAACCCTCAGTGAGTTAACAAACAAAGAAAACTAGAAACCTAGAATGTGACGGCACATAAAAACACCCTCACACGCAGCACCCCTCTTACATACACACACACACTGCGCCCCTCACACATACAATACGTCCAAATATATATATATATATATATATATATACACACACACACACACACTACAGCACCCCTCACACTGCACCACTACACACATTACGCTCCAGATACACGCTATATCCCTTACCCTATATGCACTCTTAATCCTCTATACACACACACACACACACAATCTCCTATACACACTCTGTGTCCTTCACACAGTATATCTCCTACACACACACACAATACATTCCTTGTCAGCAAACACATACAAAATTCTCTAAACACACCCTCTCTACAACCCCTACAGACACTACGTCACCTATGCACACACACTACAGCCCGTATGCACACACTCGTTACATCCCCTATAACACTATGCCCCCTATACACACACTCTCTACAGCCCCTAGCCACACATATTACACCACAAACACAAATTAAATTGACCTATTTACACAATACCACACTATACACACACGCAATCCCACAAGCAGGCTCCAAACACATGCACCATGCACTTTCCTGGCTCTTTTGTCCTCTGGTATCCCACTTGTGGAGACACCAGAGACAATTTAAAAGCAAACACAGCGCAAGCATGCTATTAAATTTGCTTGCGCTGCGCAGAACAAATTCAGGAACTTTTTCTAATGCTAGAGCTCTACAGCAGGGCTCTGCGCATTGAACTAACATGCTCACTTTGAGAGGGGGCGTGCTTGTCATTAGTGATGACAAAACACACCCTCTCTGGCCCCGCCCCCTTCTTAGGGGGCCGCTCTGATTGAAAAATGCCTGGGCCTAATTTTTTTCCCAGTCCGGCCCTGGTACAGAGTACACTATCATTCATATACCTTACATACTTAATTGTAATAGGAAAAATATCAATATCAATACCAAATATTATTCCAAAAAACAAAATTGAGGAAGAATTTAGGAGGAAGGGTTTAGCAGCATGTCTGTTATGTCTGATTTACGACAGCAGGAATGTTTTTCCCATCCTTTTCATGCTGCATCAACTTGTGCTGACAATTTTACTGGGTCTACAGCTCCTTCTACAAAAAGCTTGTTCAAGCATTATACCTTCTTTTTGCCCCTTAAGGAAGAGCATAATTGAGTCTACTTTATGGGGATCATCAGAGCCATTATTTAAAGAAGTGTCACCAGCGTCTGGTGTTGATGGTGGTGGCGGTGATGCATCTGTGATAATAATTCTCTCTCCCCCACCACTGCAGATATAACACATTTATCTCAGGCCCAGGAGCTACTCAACTATGAGTGTGATGAGCCAGACAAATTAGAAGAGAAGAGTGTGAGGAAGACAGGCAGCACCCTAGTGTTTTCTCTGGTTGCTAATGTGCACTCGCCTCTTGCTTATCACCCATCTCAAAATCCATCTGTATCTGTTGTAGAATCATCTCATTTAACAGTGACAGTGGAGAAATCAGCTGCACTTGCTATCACTGACACAAGTAGCTCACCCACTGTCAGTGTTATCATTACAAGCACCACTACTGCCCCCTCAGCACCATTAATCATCAACATCACCAATACCATCAACATTTCCACTAGCATTAATCGACCAGGTGCTAGTGTACAGGCTAGTGTTGTGACAGTTTCCACTGCCACTAAAGTAAATCCATCTGCATTGTCAGCAAACACAAGGCAAAGAGTTGAGCGTACTGTATCATGCGCTTGAAGCAAAGTTTTGGATCACTTTGAGTGCCTCCAAGAAGGCCGACTTGCCAAGTGCAAATTATGCAGAAAGGAAGTGAGTAGGGGGTGAGTGAAAGGTCATGTTACTAGTGATGAAGCAACATCTGCAAAGAAACCATAAGTCTGTATTACAAAGGAAAGTAGCAGAACGAGAAGGTACTGGGCAGGCAGTGTGGCTACTGGTGCTATAAATAATTCTGTGCACTTGTCACTACCTACCACCAGCAGTACCTCCTCCACTACTATTACTCCAACACTCAGATTGTGAGGATAGTGTCAGTAGTTGACAGAGGTAGGTCAGGCAAGAAAAGTCACAAGCCTCATCATCCAGTAAATTGAAAATCAAAGAAAAAAAAGTAACAAGATGAAAACTTCTTGCCCAGCTGAAACTGCTAGTGTCTTACACCCACATTGATTCACTGACTTAGAATTCAGTGCAAGCTTCTTCCTTCAGTTATATACAGTGCGTGGTTACAGTTTACTGCTCAACTGAACTCTGCCTACACTAAATATGGAAGGTCTTCTTTTTTCTACTCTTTTTTTTTCTACTCTTTTTTTTTCAACTCAGAATTGTCATTGCAAACATTGTTGATTATGTCTAGCCATTAAGCTATGTAATATTGTAGAAATTTTTACATGTCTTAGTCCCCATATTTCCTTATGTTCTGGCTGTCTGAATGGCCTTCCCAATTTGTTTTGGTACTGAAATTCTGGCAAATATCAGCATGTACTAAATTATGCCAACCTGAAAACAAAACGTAAATTCTGTTTAAAGTGGTTTAAAAGAAATGAAACTTTTCGCCTTCCCAAGTCTGGTGAAATTTGTATCAGAAAAGCAGTTTGCATACTCGTTTTTTTGGATGGGGTGTGGGTTACCTGAACATAATAAAACAGTCAGCAAAAATAATAAAATACATTCAAGCACAACTTTTTTTTTTTTTTAAACAAAAGTAAATTATAGTAAGAAAAAACTAACCAATATAAGGTAGGATAAAATGAAAACGTTTTATTTCATGGTAAATGTTAGATGCAGGGCCTCCTAATGAGGCTTTAATGTGCCCATTATTCCTGATAAAATGCTGAAAGTATGTTATGTTTGTCCTTGACAAAAGTACAGTACTTCTTTTGAATGCATTTCAAAATCTTCCAGACCATTAAATAGTTTATGCATATGTTATATATTAGTTCCCCGCTTATGATGAAAAAAGTAAAACAAAACATACAAATAATTAGGCCTAGAAAAGTCATAAATCTAGAAAAGCTTTTAAAACTTTGCATCCTGTGACATTCGCTTATGCTGGTTCTTCTCTCGCAGTCGAATGACCTTAGTAGGAGTAAAAATGATGTTCTTTATATACACATCTTAGAGGGAGATTGACAGAGCTGATGTTGACATTTCTGGTAGCACAAAACTTTCATATGACCAAATAACACACATAAAAGAATAGGAGGGATTTGTTAACTACAGAAATGCTCACAGTTCTCAGGAAATTAAGTATTAGTGTTCTTATTAAATTATGCTTAAAAACGTACATATCAGCATTAATTTTGCAGAAAAGAAAAATATATTGTAACAAGCACATGGCCTACACAATATCTACATATTAAAATACAATAAGTACTATAGAATTATACATTTCAAACATCCCTGCACAGAATGCACTTTTTCAAGATTTGTATGTGGTCAAAATATATTTTTGATATTTTTTGATATTTCTATATCTTTAGTTGCCAGTTAAAATGAAGTATTTTAGCCGAGCTGTTAAGTGGTACAAACACTTCCAAATTATGTAAGTAAATAAAGCAGGTGAATGATGTTGGCTTTTTGTCACATGCTAAATCATTGATAGTGTAAAATTAATAAAATGCAATTAAACACTATAGAAATCTCATTTAGCGCTAATATAATGATGTGTAACTGACAATAATTAACTTTTTGTCCAAAGTGCTAATATAATATCTTTTCCAAAACAAAAATGAACATTCAAAGTACATTATAATATATTCCAATATCCATGCAGCTCCCATATGTGCTTGACATCAGCAAACTCATTAAAATACTTTCAAACCCAAATAAATAATTTATGGTGCCCAATAATAATGTATATATGTATACTTAATAAATATATTTTTTTCAAAAACACAAGATATAAAAGACACATACTGTATAGTGCAAAAACACAAGTGTAAATTCTAAGAACATTCTAACTTCTAATATCTTATACGAAGGTATCACAAACTTGATGTGGTTATGTGCCACTCAAATGGCTCTACTCTAAGAGGATCAGCCCCTGGGGTACGCTGGATTCAACAGAGGAAGTTATTCTATTCTTCAAAACTATGAAGGCATTGTAGGTATTCAATCATTATTTAGAAAAAACAACTTGCTCAATGCAACTTTGTAACCCATCCTCATGTACTGCTATCTCTTTTCTCAATGACAAAACTGTATTCACTAGATTTATGCAAGGCAGAAAAAATTCCATTGAGAAAGGTCCAGTAGGCAGAGTGAAACATGTTGTCACATCAGAGTCCAGAATTAAAAGTCAATACAGGAGAGGGATAACATAAATACACAAGGTCTATGGACTTTGTTATATTGTAATTGTAACTTGGTGGATACTGCATGTGAAGATATGATTTGTTTCGAATTGCAATTTGTCCAAATTTGAGATTGTTTGTATTCTTGAACTCCAAGCCAAAATTATACCAAAAAAAGTTCTACGGACAAACATGTTTGTTTTGATTTGTGAATCTGAACAGCCAGTAAATGTTTTATTTTATTCACAGATAAAGTGAAAAGTGACAAATAGAGGCAAAAAAAGAGGGGCACCAAGAATATTTATTTTTATACATTTATGGCTTGAATTTGTGGAAGGAGTTTTCCCTATATAAACTCAACCCCCTCCACTACTTACCTACACTGTTTCCTGTTCGAGTGAGGTTACCACGATAACCAGCACTTCCGTTTCAGTGCTTCCCGACAATTTTACACTGCTTGGACCCAGCAGCCCACAGACCCGACCTTCAGCGCCCCCCACCCTGGCCTTCAGCATCTCTAACCCGGCCTTCAGCGTCTCCGACCCAGCTCCCATATCGCAAGACGCCGGATTCCGGTCACGAGACACACCACGCTTACGTATGTACCCGTGGGAACCCGTTCACGGCCTACCAAACTAGGGGATTGGCTCCCATTATGTTTTCATACAAGTGTACAGTTCATTTGCTGTCATGTAAACATACCTGTGCTTAATACTCACATTTGCGGATTTCCGCTTGTTCCCATACAGCCTGTTCGCTCACTTATTCTGTTCATTCGTCTGATTCAAGCCGTACATTTGTTTACTTGTCCTGTTCATACGTTGGTTGAATCATGCGTTCATTTGTTTAAATCTCAACCTACCTAGACGCTGACACTTAAGCTTTCGTTTAAAACTGTTCGGTTGGGCATTCTCTTAATTTCACAGTTCGGATATTTTTATAAACCATAGGGCTTGGTACAGGGTTCACTGTTCGTTTCAGCATGCGCTGAATTTCCCTCCATTCGAGCAGGCTTTTCTGTTAAGTTTTTCCTGCACTTATTAATATATATTTGGTTTGATGAGATAAACTTGCTTTTCACGTTTTTTTTCCGCTCACTACCTTCAACTGTGCGTTTCAATGTTGGTCTCAGTTCAGTACGTTACCTATGTTCTTAAATACACTGCACGTTTTAAATTCACATATCCTTTCGCTAGGATTTATGCACACTAGGCTATATAGTCTATTACAAATTGGTCTAGTTCATCTGGGATTTCTGTTCACGATTAAATAGCACTTAGTAGTCACATACGCCTGATTTATAATAACACTAGGTTACACACTATTTCAGTGTATATGTTTTTATATATATATTGTTTCATATATATATTTGGGAGTCTAGCCAACACTTTGGTTTTGCACCCCTCCCTGTCACAGGTGCCTCATCCCAAGGCCCTATTTAGCCTTGTACTGCAGAGAGCCCCAGATGGAATTTATTTTCCCCCGTAAGTGGGTTAATCTCATAAGAGCAGACATTAGGCTGTTAGTGTAGGACCTGCCAAAGATGGGTACATTGATGTTGTGGCAGGCTTATGCAATGTATGATCATATAGTGTAACTAAACCGCCATTATTTTTGCCGAAATTAGGTGTTTTTAAAAAACAAAAAACAAATAAAATCTTTCAACATTGAAGTTGTTGTTTAGTGGATAGGTGAGTGTGCTGGATCTTGTGTATTGTATAATTTGGCCCCCAGCAGCACCCCCATTTATGCATGTTCAGCAGGGCCGGACTGGCCCACCGGGATACCGGGAAATTTCCGCATTAAGCTGGGGCCGGGCTGACAGCCCTAATGATTATTATGATAAATCCTCCCCTCAGCCTGTCAGTCCGAGGTGAGGGAGGAACTGGGGGCTGGTGTGGCTGGCAGCAGCTGCAGGGAGACCTGTCAGTCTCCCTGCACAGTCTCCAATCATTTCAGCCGCATGCCCGCCCCCAAACGGAAGCTCCGCCTCCCATCCACAAGCTCCGCCCCCACACATGGTGCTGGAAAGCTGCCCACCGGACCAACAGGAAACTAAAGGCATTTACTGTTTTACAGCCCCATACCCACCATTCAGGACCCCCCCCACCCACCCACCATACAGCCCCCCTACCCACATCACAGCCCCCCCACATACTATACAGCCCCATACTCACTATACAGCCCCGTACCCACATCACAGCCCCCTACCCACTATACAGCCCCCTACCCACTATACAGCCCCCCTTCCCACCTCACAGCTCCCTACCCACTATACAGCCCCCTACCCATACCACAGCCCCCTACCCACTATACAGCCCCCTACCCATACCACAGCTCCCCTACCCACTATACTGCCCCCCTTCCCACCTCACAGCCCCCCTACCCACTATACAGCCCCCTACCCATACCACGGCCCCCTACCCACTATACTGCCCCCCTTCCCACCTCACAGGCCCCCTACCCACTATACTGCCCCCTACCCACTATACTGCCCCCTACCCACATCACAGCCCCCTTACCCACTATACTGCCCCCTACCCACTATACTGCCCCCTATCCACATCACAGCCCCCCTACCCACATCACAGCCCCCCTACCCATTATAATAACCCCGTACCCACATCACAGCCCCCTACCCACTATACTGCCCCCTACCCACTATACTGCCCCCCTACCCACATCACAGCCCCCCTACCCACATCACAGCCCCCCTACCTACTATACTGCCCCCTACCCACCTCACAGCCCTCTACCCACTATACTGCCCCCCTACTCACTATACAGCCCCACTAACCACCTTACAGTCCCCTACCCACATCATAGCCCCCCTACCCACATCACATCCCCCCTACCCATTATACTGCCCCTGTACCCACCTCAGAGCCCCCATACCAACTATACTGCCCCCCTACCCACATCACAGCCCCCCTACCTACCTCACAGCCCCCTACCCACCTCACAGCCCCCTACCCACCTCACAGTCCCCCTACCCACATCACAGCCCCCCTACCTACCTCACAGCCCCCTACCCACCTCACAGCCCCCTACCCACCTCACAGCCCCCTACCCACCTCACAGTCCCCCTACCCACATCACAGCCCCCCTACCTACCTCACAGCCCCCTACCCACCTCACAGTCCCCCTACCCACCTCACAGTCCCCCTACCCACCTCACAGTCCCCCTACCCACCTCACAGTCCCCCTACCCACCATACAGCCCCTCTACCCACTAACAGTTCCCCTACCCACCTCAGAGCCCCCATACCAACTATACTGCCCCCCTACCCACATCACAGCCCCCCTACCCACATCACAGCCCCCCTACCTACCTCACAGCCCCCTACCCACCTCACAGTCCCCCTACCCACCTCACAGTCCCCCCACCCAGCTTACAGGACACCTACCAACCTCACAGGCCCCCCATCCACCTCACAGTCCCCCATCCCCACCATATTATATATATATACACACACACATACCAATAATATGTAAGGCATATATGTATATGTATGCATGTCTTGCCACCCCAGATGATTGAGTAATATACACACATAAAAAAAAAAAAATATATATATATATATATATATATATATATATATTACTCAATTATCTCGGGTGGCAACACATAGCCATACGTATTACATGTGACAATACATGGCGTAGTTACTTATGGGGCTGGCATTGATATTTTTCCAGGGCGGCTTTGTATCCCCAATGTATCCCCTAATGTTCAGGTGAGTGCAGCCAACCCCTCCTTGCTTCATATATATATATATATTTGGGAGTCTAGCCAACTCCTTGGTTTTGCACCCCTCCCTGTCACAGGTGCCTCATCCCAGGGCCCTATTTAGCCTTGTACTGCAGAGAGCCCCAGATGGAAGTTTTTCCCCAAGTAAGTGGGTTAATCTCATAAGAGCAGACATTAGGCTGTTAGTGTAGAACCTTCCAAAGATGGGGTACATTGATATAGTGGCAGGCTTATGCAATGTATGATCATATAATGTAACTAAAGCCCCATTATTTTTGCCTAGATTAGGTGTTTAAAAAAAAAAAAAAAATCTTTCAACATTGAAATTGCTGTTTAGTGGATAGGTGAGTGCGCTGGATCTTGTATATTGTGTGTGTGTGTGTGTATATATATATATATATATTTATATTTATATTTCCCCAACTCGTTACTCACTTTGTTCTCCTATTATACCACGTACTCTAGGTGCCCATATCAATTTAGTAGCAAACGTACTGGAGAAACCAAGAACACCGGTGATCCTCCAGCAATCTTGTTTATGGGGTTTTATTCCTTATATTTATATTTTTCATTAAACACGTATATTAAGTCCTCACTCTGCCTTTTACGTTTACACATTGTGCTTAGTTAGGCATTTCAACAGACCCACGTTAGGTCCTTAATATGTTTACGTTGATACAATGACTTCTGTACTACTGTCTGCTTTCAAGCACTTACAATTACTCCATTAGGCCGCTGGGTTTACTATTCATTACTTTTTTTTGTAAATATATTTTTATTATCATGTTTATATTTGTTGTGAGACTCTCGGGTCTCTAACTGTAACAGTAACATATTCAACGTTCAAGTCGAGACTCGCAGGTCTCTCTGAGAATGGTAGAAACGAAGCACAACATGTGCTACAATATGCATAGAATACAGGTTGGAATTGGAGCACGCAGGCCCCCAACAGTGGTGGACACGCAGGTCCTAGATCATGTGAACCTTGGCTAGGCTTTTATTGTGCGTCCCTCTTGGTTTAACTACACATGAGGTCACCACTGGTGATTGTCAAGGTGCCTAGATTCAGTATGTATGTGGCTTCGGTTCGTTGGATGAGGGGGCTGGATAACCGTTAGTGCGTGTCAACCTCCAAGTCACTGTAGGCGTGCATTACGTGTCTATATGACTTCCAAGGCCTCTGTTAAGCATTCGTACGGGTCACCTTGCCGTCGGGGTATTTGCCTACGATCTGAATGGGGGAGGTAGGAGAGATTAAAGGGGAGGAAATGGGGGGGTAGGGGAGATCCTGAAGGGGGGAGGGGATTTGGGCGCTGTGGTAGGTTGGGTAAGTGGGGTGGTGGGGTCAGTCCGGTCCGTCGTGTGGGTCTCCTGCTTCCAGGTGAGTGGTGAAGTCTGTCTGCATGGTGGATATAATCCAGTGTGTCCAGGTCTCCATGTATTTTACAGTGGTATTAGTTGCCCCCGAGTGGAGTTCTTCTATAGCCCTGAGGTCCTCCATTTGGTTGAACCAGGCTCTTAGGGGAGGGGGTCTGTCCTGTCTCCAATATTGTGGGATGATTTGCTTTGCTACATTGAGGATCCTAATGGTCAGGGATTTTTTATATCTAGATCTGGGTATGGTCGTGTGGTGTAATAGCATTGCCGCTGGATCTAGCGGTGGTGGGGCGTCTGATAGCCTCGACAAGATAGCGTGGATATCTTTCCAGAATGGTTTAATCTTACGACATTCCCACCATAGATGTAGTGTGGTGCCTGTAGCCTCTCCACACCTCCAACATAGGTCGGAGTGTGAGGGGTCTATGGCATGTAGTCTATGTGGGGTACGGTACCAGTGGCTCAACAGTTTAAATGCCGTCTCTTGCGTCTTTGAAAAGGTGGAACAGTGGTGTGTGAGATAGCAAATTTTGTCCCATTCCATCTCAGTAAATGTCCTCCCCAGGGTCGTTTCCCATGTTCCCTTAAAGGCAGGAGTCTCGGTCGGAGTCTCCCTCTGTAGTAGTGAGTACAGGATAGATATGCTGTGGGGAAGGGGGTCTGGGTGGATGCAATGTTCCTCGAAGGTGGTCGGTTCCCTAGCGTGGTTCTGTCCTCCGGGCAGTTAGTCTATGTAGTTCGAAAGTTGTTTGTATTTGAAGGTTTGCATGAATGTAGGGTGTGTATGTTCCGTCAGTTGTATGAGTGTCTTCCGTCCGTTGTGTGTGTATATGTGGTGTAGTCTGGGGATGGGTTTGTGGATGAGGTCTCTGAAGGCCTTCGGGTCTAGACCTGGTGGGAAGTCCCGGTCGTGGATGAGTGGTAATAAGGGTGAGGGGTGTCGGGTGAGGCCATGTACCCGGGACGCTCTATGCCACACCCGTAGGGTATGTTGTGCCAACGAGGAGCATCCCCGGCCCAGGCCACCTCCGGAGCACCACGGTAGGGTCGACAATGGTCCTGCTATCTCTGTCTCTTCCACTGCTTTCCATTGCTTGTGGACATTGGTCTTGGTCCAGTCCAAAACTCTCCGTAGGTGTCCCGCTGTGTAATATAGATAGAAGTCGGGGATGGCCAACCCCCAACCCCCCCCCTCTCCTTAGGTAAAGTGAGAGCCTGATATTTGAGACATGGTCTTTTCCCGTTCCATATATAGGTACTAGTCAACGTGCGTAAGGCAGTGAAAAATATTTTAGGGATTGTTATAGGGAGTGTCTGGAATAAGTAAAGTAATCGTGGGAGGAGGTTCATTTTAATTACCTGAACCCTTCCCAGCCACGAAATATGTGGGTGGGACCACTCGGCTAATTCTTTCTTGAATGTGTTCAACATAGGGGTTAAGTTTTCTTTGTATATGTCTTCTTTCTGTCTGGTTAGCCATGTACCCAGGTAGCGTATTTTGTTTTCTGCCCATTAGAATGGGAAGCTAGGGCGGATGGGGGAGGTTCGGTTGTTAGGTAAATCTATGTTCAGTATGTGGGATTTGGAGTAGTTTATTTTAAGGTTGGATATGTGTCCAAATGTCTTGAAGGCTTGTAGTATATTGGGGAGGGAGATCTCCTGTTTCGTGACATAAAAGAGGAGGTCGTCCGCGTAGGCGGCCACTTTGTGATGTGTGTCTCCCGTGCGTATGCCCGTTATGTCCTGGTGTTCCCTGATGGCCAACATAAAGGGTTCAAGGGCAAGGACGAAGAGCAGTGGGGAAAGTGGGCATCCCTGACGGGTGCCGTTGTGTATCGGAAACTCGTCCGTCAGTGCCCCGTTCACTATGACGTGTGCCGTGGGCCCGTCGTACATGGCTGTGATCCAGCCCTGCATGTGGGGTCCCAGTCCTATTTGACCGAGGATCTGGAATAGGTATTCCCATCCCACTCTGTCAAAGGCCTTCTCCGCGTCGGTAGACAGTAGGAGAAGGCCTCCAGTATTGTAGGTCTTGTTATGCATAAGGGCAAGGGTCCGGATGGTATTGTCCCTTGCTTCACGGTTTGTGACAAACCCGACTTGGTCGAGGTGTACCAGTGTGGGGATGTGCGGCTGCAGGCGCCTGGCTAGCATCTTCGCCATCAACTTAATGTCACAATTGATGAGGGAGATGGGCCTGTAGTTCCCGCAGTGCTCTGCGTCCCTGCCCTCCTTTGGGATGATAGTTATATGTGCTGTCAGCGCCTGTTTGGGGAAATGGTGACCTTCTCTAATTGCGTTAAATGAGGCCAGCATCGGTTGGTACAGTTTGTCTGCGAAATGTTTATAGTAGCAGAGAGGCAGGCCGTCAGGGCCCGGACTCTTGCCAGGTTTAGTTCCTTTTATTGCCCCCGCCAGCTCCTCGATTGAGAAGGGTTCGTCTAGCTGGTCTGCTACCTGTTGATCTAGTGTGGGTAGTTTGTGGGTCAGTAGGTATTGTCGGATGGAGTCTTTTAGGTGGGCAGTCGCTGTCTCCGACGTCGGTCGGGGAAGCGAGTAGAGTTCTGAGTAATAGGTTCTTATCGTTTGCAGGATTTCGGCCGGTAAGCGGCGTGTCACTCCCTGTTTGTCTCTTATTTTATTGATGTATGTCATTTGGCGTCGTGTCGCCAGCATTCTGGCTAAGAGTTTGCCACTTTTATTGCCATGTAGAGAAAAAAAGGCCCTGTGCCTGAGAGCCTCTCTATGATGTTTGGACTGAATCAGGGAGGTCAGGTCTCGTTGCAGTTGTAGGAGTCGTGTTTGGTGGGCTGGGGATTGTTTTTGTTTGTGAAGCGTGTCGTGTTTGTGTATGTCCGCTATGAGTTCTGTGATTCGGGCTTCCCTTTGTTTCCTGAGTTCTGCACCCTTTTGTATGAAGTGTCCCCGTATGACGCTTTTATGCGCTTCCCATCTGATCGTCGGGGAGGTGTCCTCGGGTGCATTGTCCTGAAAGTAGTTGGACAAAACTTTACTAAAGTGTGCGGCCAGGTCTTGGCGTGACAGCAGGTATTCGTTTAGTCTCCATTTGGTTATTGCGGGTCTAAGAAGCGGGGATCGGAGGGTGATAAGGACTGGGGCGTGGTCCGACCAGGTCGCTACTCCTATCTTCGTGTCTCGTACTAAGGGGAGGTGATAGTGTGTGGTGAGAAAGTAATCTATGCGGGTGTATGTCCGGTGGGGGTGGGAGTAGAATGTGTACTATTCATTACTTTAATTGTGTTTACTATTCATTACTTTGGTTAACCATTAGGGGGATTACAGTACATCCAGTTTCTAAATTACCATGCGGTGATTAATTCCATCTCTTAAATATCGTATCTTCCAGGTATAATACATCCAGGTGCACTCTTTCATTAATTTCAGTGCCATTCAGATTATAGTTTTTTTTTATTTATTTTTTTATTCTTTCTTTTTGTTGTGCAAAAGTTTAACAGACAAGTTTTTTTTTGCCACGACAGCAGATATAGATATTTCAAAAGGCATAATACTGTGGCGTATAAGAGAACTGCACATTTTTTTAACGTAATAAACAGGTTAGTAAAAGTTATGTCAGGTAATGGTAAGGCAATAAGCGTGATTGAGACATCATGTATATGCTGACATTAACATTGTCAAAGAAGAGAGATTTATATAACATGCTAAACTATGTTTAATTCTGGAGCTTGGTAGCCGCTGGGTACTTAGGTTTAAAACATAGGGAAATG
The DNA here is from genome assembly GCF_036172605.1 of Pelobates fuscus. NCBI lineage: Eukaryota > Metazoa > Chordata > Amphibia > Anura > Pelobatidae > Pelobates > Pelobates fuscus. The sequence goes on along the minus strand of NC_086321.1, from coordinate 237,859,224 downwards.
GCATATTTTAAGATGGTGGTAACATTAGCATGCCCATCATGAGCCAAACAGATATCGACAGCAGCAGGAGGAATGCCTGCTAGATTGTTTGGTAAGGTCTAGGACCTATGCTTCCAAGGGAAGAATCTCACATGGGCCAATCTGGCTGTTTTGCGGCACTGCAGAAATAAGATTAGCTGTTTTTTTGTCAATCTTCATCCCTGTAGTGCTTAGGGTAACAGGTAAGCAGAAAATAACATGTCATCAAGGTTGCAGAAAATAAAAAGAGTTGCCAGTAGAATATATGACATGAGAGGAATGAGCACTTTTTTTTTCTTTCAGCGATGCACAAGTTTTAGATGTAGGTCATAAACATGTTTGATTAACAAGAATATTAACAAGAATATCGGTTTACCACACTGCTTAGAGCATATGAGTTGAAAGTAATACCAGCACTAGGTAGGCAAGAATAGAATGCATTATAAAACAGTATAGTAAGACAGGACAGTAATAAGACCCCGGAACTGAATGGACTATTAAAGAAAATTAAAAGATAAGAAATTAGATGATATTGGGAAGTTCAGAGTAGCCACGGGAAAGTCCTGCCACACTTACAGTCCGGCTTCAGGCTGTGTATAACGCCGTTACTTGCTTTCATGCTGTGCTTGGGATGTTGCTTGCCTTCTGGTGTGCGGACCTCAAACAGTCCTCTGCACTTGGGTTCTTTGCCCTCCGAGGTCCAGGTTTTGTGAGAGTGTATGGCAGCAGGTCCGCGGATCCTCCGTCTGAACTCCACGCGATCACAAGCTTGGCATCGGGTGATCCTCTGGGTTGTCAGTCGGTAACGTTGGCGGTTAGGTGGGGATTTTCTTCCGTGACTCCCTATTGCAGAGCTTGGGCGAAATCTTGGCTCAGCAGCTCGGGCAGCAGGTTTATCACGAGGAGTAGAGGCTGGAGTTCTGCTTGTTGGCTACTTTTTCTCACTTGGTTTTTACTTGATTTGTGAACCAAATGGTGTGAAATTTTCTATTTCTTGCACCTTTGGGTTCATCTGATTTGTTTTCCCAAATCTTTTTTTATTATTGAAATACGGCCTTCCAGAAAAAATATATATATTTTTGGGAAAAGTGGTTCGGCTGAAATTATTTTTTTGCCATGCACATGTCTAACAAATATAAACACATGAGGTACGCAACAAAATGCCTTCAAACGTGAGCACTATCTGGATATAGAATTTTAATCTCTTGAAATTTAGAAATAAATGAAAAATCTTAAAATGATGTTAAAAGATAGAACTGCTCATGGGTTTCCATATGTGGGCTCAAGTTGACATTAGTGAAACTTTTCTAATGTCTAACTGTTTCCAAATGGGCAATTTGAGCCAGGTCAGTGATGAAAAAAGTAAGAAAGAAGGGGAGGAACCATTGGTAAAAAGTGGCAATTTCTGTATCCATTTGTTCACATAATACAACTAGGTAAATTAATATGTTGTTTTGTGAAATACTGGGAGTTCCTTTATATGCTATACATTTCCAGGAGTATCTCATTTAGAGGAACACTCCATTAAATGTTATTTTTTTAACAATTTAGTAGATATACCCCCACAGAAAACATTTCTGTCTGCAAATAGGGTGTATATATCTTGTATATACATATATAAAAATTCCACCTATGAATATTTTTCAAAAGTGCTTTAACACAAGTGCTGAAATATCATCAGATTTGGTTATAACGTAAAGTGCTTGTGCCTTAAACTAATTGTGCTGAACAATAATCGCAACATTAATCACAACAATATATAAGTTGTGCTTATAATACGACATATTAATTAGCAAATTTACAACAGAAATTTTTACCAACAACCAATTGTGATACACAAATGTGCCTTACGATTTTCACAGTTATATGTTGAATATGCAAAACCTGTAGCAATACAATTCACTCTTAATCGGTTAAATGAAAATCAGCTTGCAAAAGACTTGCTGTCTGCAGCCTTAGCAATTCATCTCATGGAGAAGCCTTTGTGCTGTAGGCATGGAGGCAAGGACGCATGTGTGAACACACACTGTTGGGGCTTTTCAACGCTTCTGTAGTACAGCTTGAAGAGAAGGGGTAAGAGCTCCACAGAACTAAAGGAAGTTGTAAGTACACTGGATATACTAGCTATGGAGCTAAGGGAAGTGGAAGAAAATGCCCCTGGCTTTCTGCGTAACAGGCAAGGAGGTATTTCTACCCCCGGTTATTTAAATGTCAATTTCAATTGAATTGCGCACTTTTATAAACTGTCACAAAAGTGACAGACTTCAGACATGGAGAACTTCAGCAATTCAAACATTCCTTGACAAAATGCAGTTTGGCAAGAATTTTATTTGCTTCCAAATTAGATATGTAAAATTGCATTGGACCAAAGTAGTCATGTATATTTAAACTCTAGCTGATCATACTTGTTTCAATCTATACTATTGTAAATATATGTGTATTTACAGATTAATTGGAATGATTCCATAAATTTCTTCAAATTCTACAATTAATCAACTTAATCAACTCATTAAGGAAGTTGAATTATGAGCAGACAACTTAGTTTGGGTATTACGATGATGTCCATATTTAGTCACAAAACAATATAGGCTTAAAAATAACAAAAATACAAAATACTTTTCTTTCTGAAATAAATTCAGAAGATATCTTATATACGTGTGATATTAAGGCGTGTAGCAATCCTTTCAAGGTTCAATATTAAAGGACTGTAAAAGGCATATCATGATAAAAAATGTTAAGGTCGAAAAATTGATATAAAAACATATTTCGAAAATTGCAATGTTTATGTCTTCATTTCTCGCAAATTAAGTTAAAGCTAGAAAAAAACCGTATGCTTGACTAAGAAAACTATCGGAAATGACTAATGTGGAAACTTTAATTTGTTTCAGGATGGAAATAAGCCATTTTTATAGGATATGCCAGGTGAGACAATGTATACATTGTAAAAAGTATTTTTAAAGTATATCTACTTTTACAGGTCACATAAGGAAACTAAAAGTAATGAACCATATTTCCTATTTTATTATTATCTTGCTGACTAGTTACTCATTTAATGAAAGAAATAGTATATATATTTTTTAAATAAGTCCCTGAAATGTGTAATAGTAACTTAAATGTTAGTGAATTATACAGCATTCAATCCACAGTGTCAGCGCTTAGTAGATATGTCCCTGTGAGATATTTTCCAGGGTTTCACAAAAACAAGTACACACAATACAACAGTAAGTCAGCGCTAATTAACAAACAATATGTAAAAGGGCAACAACCCAAACAAAGGAAACTCCTCAAATCCTTCAACAAATAGAGAAAGCAATACGAAATATGGAGTAGGGCTGCGCCAACAGAAAATAAAATAAAATAGTCCCAAAAATCTCACTAGAGCAGCAATAGACAGTCAGGGATACTTCATAAAATGTGGATGAGTAGACTTTTCAGTGGAAATAGGTGAGTCAGAATGTCTCAGAGTGTTTGTTAATTATATGGAAAAAAGAGAAACAGAGACAGACAATAGTGCAATAAGTCTAAAATCCAAATTGCAAGAAAATAGTAGGAGGTAGAAAACTCACATTGAAAAGAGCTATGGCCAGCTCTGGTGTGAAGGCTTACAGCGGTATAATCCCCGCTTATAGAATATATGAAGAAAGTGCCTCTATCAGCACCGCCTGGTCATCCAAGGCTCCAAAGAGGAATACAAAAGGCAACAATAGTGCTCTCAATTATGATGAAAATAGGTAAAAAAAAAAAAAGTAGATAAAATAATACTCACAAGCATAGAGCAGAAGCACTGCTCTATTGGTAAAGTGTTGGTGGTATGATCCACACCTCTGATTACTCTGAGTACAGGAACAATAAAATGCCAGGAAGGCTAAAAAATATTAAAAGCATGGAGAATACAATAAAAAGAGGATTGGCACAGCAAAGTAACCAAAATACTTTTATTGATATAAAATACACAACATAAAATAACCATAACGCTTTTCAGCAATATAGGCTCTCTCAAATGGAGGGTATCACAAAAAAACCTTGTAAAATCCGAGATCCAGATTGGGTATCATTAAATTCTTATAAATTAAAATAATAATAAAAGGGTAAAACCAATATCTATGTCCACTTCTGTGTTGAACCACGTAGAATGCTGTGTATACCTTAATAATGAAGGAAACAGAAAATAGCATAACACTGTACAATTTAATACCCTGGTATAACCCCCCCCCCCCCCCAATCAAAAACTCTTACAAGATAAAATAGTGGTACTTATCTCTAAGGACTGAAACAGCATAGTAAACACTTGTGCCAGCTAGACTATCAGGTAGGTTATCAGTTCCTAGGGAAGAGACAGCATCTGCTTCATACACTAAAGATGACCGTCTACGATCTAGATTCGGAGTGGTCTCCTGTGTGGTCACCAGATGCTGCAATATATGTTCGGCACCTTCAACGCGCTTTACCCTTCTCAAGAGGGCTTTCTCAAGATAGGTGCCGCGGCCGCTACCATGCAGTTTTATACTCTGCCTATCAGGCGGCATGGATGATTTCTTAGTTATATACTCATGCTAAACATTTTGCCTTGAGTTGTTATTATATATATAACTTTAGTAGTGAAAAACAAATTATAACAGAGAATGGATCTGATTATAAAATATATACGAATGAAAAACATAACATGTGAATGGAAAAAAGAATAAAATTAAAATAAAATAAATTAACTTAAAGAATAAAATATAACAAAATAAAACCCATTATACATTAAACTTCCCAAATGGTTGCTTACATTAGTTTCCCATTATCAGAATGGTAACGTTTAGACATATGTGTTTGTACAATATTAATGTAATTATCTTTACATGAGTCAGAATTAGAATAACTACTGAACATAGAAAGGACTTCTATAGATCATAGTAAACCCTATAGAATAATATATATATTTTTAGTTTGTATGAGTGATGGGACTGAATTATACACATCAAATATATTCCAAATCCCATTCTGTCTTTCTCCGGATCAGATCATAAATTGATGTGATACAGGCTTCTTCCTCTAGTCTAGTATAAATACTAATGCGGGTATCTCCCGTATCATGGAGCAAGAACCCGGATCAACTATACATAATAACACTGACCTTAACCTTATGCAACTGTGTATCAATTGGTAAACAACCTAATTGGTGTCTTTAGATCTCAGATATTCCACTGCCTAGGGAGAAAGTTGGTTTGAAATGAAATGTGTGTAGGTTAAAAAGTATTTTACATGGCAATTTTTGCTTAAGCATTGTACCTCTCTTACATAAAACCCTGAAATGATATATATACCAGCTGCTAAAACACATAAAGAACCTTCAGAATTCCAAAGTTAAAAATGCAATCCACAGTGTCAGCGCTTAGTAGATATGTCCCTGTGAGATATTTTCCAGGGTATAACAAAAACAAACTTGTAAAATCAGAGATCCAGGTTGAGTATCAATAAATTCTTATAAATTACAATAAAAATAAATAAATAAAATGAATTTCTAGTGATTAACTCCACAGTGTTCATAGCTGCATGTTGTTTTAGCACCGACACTATTACACCGTTCTTGGTATATATTTCATGCCTATGGTACTTTGGTTTATTATTCAATTTTTTATATTGTTCATTTTGCAGATTAAGGTTTGCATTAATTGATAATAATTCACATACTATCGCTATTTTTTGCACTCTCTTTTTAGTAATATTTTTAGAATTATAAAGCATGCAAACACTTGAGTTTGGCATCTAGGTATAAAAATAATTTTGATCTGCTTCATTTTTATTTAATTTTTGTTTAGCTTTTAATTGAATATCATGAATTGTGTCTTTCTATCTATTCTTTTATCCAACTGTCTGTGTTTCTGACTTTGTCTGTCTGTCTGTCTGTCTATTCGTTTGTCTGCCTGTCTGCTAATATCTTACCTATTCTGATTTTAAAGCTTTTTATTCTAAAATGCTAGACACATCATTGTACTCTACATAAATACACTTGCTTTTATTCAAGATGGAACCAGCCTGTCCCAGTAGCTGATGTAAGAATCATGTAATATAGAATTATTCATATCCCTAAAAATTTCCTAAATACAATGACAATGATTCTTTATTTGACATATATCAGAGGTCTGTGTTCTTTTTGGGTAGATGTATCATAGAGCAACTCCCAGTGGGTCAATGTTGTTATTAAATGTAAAAATGATACCTAGAAGAAAGTAAATATATGTGGAATTGTTTAGTTTAGTTTTTTGTGAGCCATTGCAAAATTCTAAAATGGAGAATTATTGAGAAGGAATGTGAAACTGTTTCAGAAACTGTTCAGATTGCAGACAAAACTTTTTCCAGAATGAAAGTTTTATTTTTAACTAAAAAGATTATTCTTTTAGAATGACATTAAACAAAAAGTTATTTAAAATACTTTATGATTTAAAATATTTAAAATGCAAAGCCATCTGTAAAAATTATATTTGTATGATTAGATTCATGCAGATGATGCAAAAGATAAAATATCTATTTCAGAATAAAGACAATACAAAGAAAGACATGTATACAGAATGATGTAAAATCATCTGATTTCACTTGGTGGGCAGTGATGCTCTCATTATGATAACTAATAACGTGCTATTACACATTCAATTAAATATTACATAGAGTTATATAACTCGTAACAAAATTTGCTTCTTTACATGTGTAGATTATTTCTAAAAATTTTTAGAGAATTATTTTATTTTCTAGGTTCTTTTTTTAAATTCATATATTCATTCACTATACACCTAGAAGCAATAGGTCAGAGATGAGATGAAAACTTAACTTTAACTTAACTGCAGAGTTTGGCAAGCTGCAGAGATCAAATAATTAGTATAGCATATACTTGTATAATAGTATATTAATCTGTCATATATTTGCTTGTGAAGAAAAAAGCATGCTAATTGGGACTTTTTATTGCCATTCGGGACTTTTTATTGCCATTCGGGACTTTTTATAGCCATTCGGGACTTTTTATGTTTTATTGGTTCGGCAGCTGTAACTATGAACACCGACCACCCCCTGGCTCATTATCTTCAAAAGAAACCATCGATTAAGCGATCTCCCTGTGTGACCGCCGTTTGTATAACCGAACGCCACGTGCAAGAGAAAATGGCAGCCATCTTGTTCGCAAGAAAGGCAGCGGGAATTGGTCGTCGAGTGTCTGGAACCAAAATCAGATACTCGACTTCCCGAACAACGGTCAAAGTATACAACACCTGCTTCCTTTTCCCGAACAGCCAGGAGAGCGCTGTTTGGTAGTTTTGTTCCCACGAACCAGGGGAACAATCTCTACTATGACCCAGGGGGTTCTGTTTGTGCATTTATTCGGTTTTATGACTTTTCTAAATAGACCGACCGCACAGCTTAAACTCATGGAACTGTTTCTGGGCAGGAGCCTCGTGTGCGGTCGGTACAAATGGGACTTCCATAAAATTCAAAAACCCCTGAACTGATCTGGGTGATTTTTGGATATGTTGGTCACCCAGATCATGGCTATCAGGAGATATGACATTTATGGGGATGTTATGTATTTAAGGGTATTTTCTAAGTTTTGGGGAAAATATGTTTTTACTGCCTGGAGATAATTGAGTTATTAATCTAGCTGACTCAATTATCTCACAGGCAGAGAGGAGGGGATTATCTGTTTGTATTGGGAGTGTCATACTTTGTCACTGTAATATTATTGGCTGTAAACTTTGTGTCCCTGTTCTCCACAAGGTCCATATGGGAGTGCCCCTTGCATGGGGATTTGCATAAAAGCCAGTGTGGCACCATTAAAATTCATCCCTGTTGTACCATTCATGAAGTCTAGGCTCATGTTTGGGTAACTGTCTACTTGCTGGGGAGAAACTACTGGGATGCTGCATTTGTCTGGAACTATTCGAATATACACTGGAACTGTAGCTATAATCACACAGGCTCATCAGTTTGGGAGGAATAGCCAAACAGGGTATCTACAATACCAGCGTTTGTAACACTGCTGTTATGCCATCTTGGGGCACAATATCAGCTGGTTAGCACAGAAGTCATATCACTGACTTATAACTGGGAATCCCAGGTTTATTCAGTCTGGCTCAAACGTGGCTCAAATAAACAAGGTCTAAGTGGGGAACCAGGGCAATCATTCTGGTTCATTTATGTTTGAATCATAATGGTTTGGACGTAAGCCGAATTAACTAGGTTTAAGTCAGATACTAGGGAACCAGGGCAATCTGATTGAAATGTATGTAAGAACTATGGCTGAATAAGAGACCATAATCTACACTAACACCAAAACAGCAAGTTGCACAATGTTTCAACATTGTCAAGAGGAAGCCAGTGTCATAAAAGATCACATGTGAGTCATGAGAAGGAAAACAATCTCCTACCCAATCATACACCTATACCTATCAAGGATTTCCAACCTGCACTTGTGCAGGAACATGAGCAAGTGCACAAGTAGTAAGGAATGCAAGAGGACCTAAAAAGGATGTGGAAAGTGAAAACAACAGTAGTTCCAGTTGTGATAGGAGTACTCAGCACTAAGGGCATAAATAGAAACCTCAGGGCTCTGTTGCAAGAATCTGTTAAGCCACTGTAGAGCAGAAATGGCCAATAGGTAGATCCTCGGCTAATAACATACAAATCCTATTGTGCTTTGCCAGCTGTGGATCTACTACTAACCCATCTTTGCAAAGATCTACTTGTATACAGTAGCTATGAATGTAGGTTCGTATGGAGTATATTTGTGTGAATGTTTGCATATAATGCTGACGTTTGAATGCAGGGGGTTTGTTTGTGTGCAGTGTTGGCATTTTATTGCAGGTGTGTGTAGTGTTTGAATGCAAGTTCTATTTTTCATAGTGTTAGTGTATGAATGCATGGGTGTGTTTGTAATGTTGGCAAGTGAATGCAGCAGTGTGTTGGTATGTTTTGGTGGTGTTTGAATGCAGGACTGCTTTTGTGTACAATGCTAGCATTTGAATGCAGGGGTGTGTTTGTGTGCAATATTGTCATTGCATGTATTGCATGTATTCACAAATACATATGCACTGCCACACCATACCGAAAATTACCTTACACAGAAACACCCATATACTGCCACACATGAATGTCCACAGACACATATACACACATAATCACTCAGAGAGAGATACACACTTAGATTGACATATACAGGTACATTAAAACATACTGACATACAGTCACATATTCACAAACACAGATCCACAAACGCTGACACATATGCACAGATACGTGCACTGACACACACATGAACAGATGAATACATTGACACATACACTGGCACATATGTACAGATACATACAATAACACACAAAAACTAATGCACATGCACAGATATATACACTGATAGAAACACTGACACACATAAACAGATACTAAAATGGACACACATACAATTACCCTCTCTCTCAGTCCAGCTCGCTCCCACGGCTAGATCCGGGTGTGTCTGGCGACAAAGGAGCCTGCTTGCAACCCTGCCTATATCCCTGGTGGTCCACTGTCATGATTCCACTCCTCCATGATTACCTGGTGATCTGGTGGTGTAAGTGACACTTTGTACCCCCTGCTGTGTTCCTTTATGATATCCTCTCCCTCATGTTTCTGCCAGTCAGTGCTGAGGCAGAGGGCAGACTGGGAAGAGTGCAATTCTAGGAACAGTCAAGATACTGTGTAAAACCCTCAGACTACCAAGCCTCAGGAAGAGGACCAAGTATGAGGAATACACAAAATACCACCCGTAAGGGTGAGAAAGTTGATAAACAAAAAGTACAACAGAATCAACTTCTTGACCTCTCAGGTCTTGTATTTTCTCTGCCATTTTATGATTTAATCGCTGGCTCAAAGGAAGAAGCAGAAGAATCTGTAGATGCAGCATTGTCAGCTAGGCTCACAGTTAGCAGAAATATGTAAAGCATGCGGGTAGAGTTGAGCGAACCAGAACTGTAAAGTTCGGGTTCGTACCGAACATTAAGATTTTTTTACCACGAACCTGAGCCCGAACATTTCAGTAACAGTTCGGGTTCGAGTTCGGTTTTCAGCAATTTAATGGCGCATTTTGAAAAGGGGGAGGACCTATTTCCCTTCCCCCGGCACCCACCCCAGAGCGGCGCGTGGGGGCCCAAAAGTAAAATAACGGGTGGGACCTATTGTCCTCCCCCCCGGCCCCCACCCCTGAGCGGTGGGTGGGCGCCCTAAATACCAATAAGGGGGGGAACTATTGTCCTCCCCCCTGGCCCCCACCCCTGAGCGGCGGGTGGGGGCCCTAAATTAGAATAAGGTGGGGGGACCTATTGACCTCCCCCCTGGCCCCCACCCCTGAGCAGTGGGTGGGGGCACTAAATAAAAATTGGGGGGAACCTAATGTCCTCCCGCCTGGCCCCCACCCCTGAGTGGTGGGTGGAGGCCCCAAATTAGAATAAGGGGGGGACCTAATGTCCTCCCCCTGGACCCCACCCCTGAGCGGTGGGTGGGGGCCCTAAAAAAAAAAATTTGGGGGGGGGACCTAATGTCCTGCCCCATGCCCCCTGCCCCCCACCCCCGAGCGGCGGGTGGGGGCCCTAAATAGCAATTGGGGAGGACCTAATGCCCCACCCTTGCCCCCACCCCTGAGCGGTGGGTGGGGGCCCTAAATAGCAATTGGGGGGGACCTATTGTCCTCCCCCCTGGCCCCCACCCCTGAGCGGCAGGTGGGGACCCTAAATAAAAATGTAACCCCCCCAGGTGACTAGGGGTCCCCAAACCCCTAGTCAACCCCCTCCCCCAAAAAATGAACCCCTACCTACCACCCTCACCCTAAAAATAATGATGGGGGGACCTTTAACTAAGTACCTGTAAAAATAAACCTTACCATTTGATGTTTTCTTTCTTCTTAAATTTTCTTTTTCAGCCCCAAAAAAGGCCAAATAAAAATCCATAATAACCGACGCACTTAAAAAAAAAAAAAAAAACGAGTGCAAAAAAAAATAATCCATCTTCACCCATGGAGGGCTCCGCGCAGACTGAACTCTGCAGGACGGGGGAAGGCTTATAAGGCCTTGCCCCGCCCTGCAATTAGGCTCAGAGCACTCTAATTGGTGGGTTAAAGGCATCCAATCAGAGTGCTCTAACAGGTAAATGAAGAGACTGACAGGTAAGTCTCTATATTTACCTGTCACAGCACTCTGATTGGTTGGCTTGAAAGCCACCAATCAGAGTGCTCTGTGTAATTTTACACAGCGTGGGAAAGTTCTTTGGAATTTTCCTACGCTGTGTAATTTGACTCATAACACTCTGATTGGTGGATTAGGTCCCCCCCTTATTCTAATTTAGGGCCCCCACCCACTGCTCAGGGGTGGGGGCCAGGGGTGAGGACATTAGGTCCCCCCCCTAATTGGTATTTAGGGCCCCCACCCACTGCTTAGGGTTGGGGGCCAAGAGGCGGACATTAGGTCCCCCCCTAATTGGTATTTAGGGCCCCCACCGCTCAGGGGTGGGGGCCAGGGGGAGGACATTAGGTCCCCACTAATATTTATTTAGGGCCCCCACCCACCACTCAGGGGTGGGAACAATAGGTCCCCCCCCTTATTCTAATATAGGGCCCCCTCCCACCGCTCAGGGGTTGGGGTCAGGGGGGAGGACATAGGGAGCCCCCCGTATTGGTATTTAGGGCCCCCACCCGCCGCTCTGGGGTGGGGGCCAGGGGGAGGACAATAGGTGTGTCCCCCTTATTCGAATTTAGGGCCCAGCCCACCGCTCATGGGTGGGGGTCAGGGGGAGGACAGTAGGTCCCCCCTTCTTCTAATTTAGGGCCCCCACCCACCGCTCAGGGGTGGGGACCAGGGGGGAGGACAATAGGTCCCACCCCTATTGGTATTTAGGGCCTCCACCCGCCACTCAGGGGTGGGGGTCAGGGGGAGGACAATAGGTTCCCCCCATTATTTTACTTTAGGGCCCCCATCCGCTGCTCTGGGGTGGGTGCCAAGGGGGAGGACAATAGGTGTATCCCCCTTATTCGAATTTACGGCCCCCACCCACCGCTCATGGGTGGGGGCCAGGGGAAGGACAGTAGGTCCCTCCCCCCTTATTCTACTTTATGCCCCTACCCGCTATTCAGGGGTGGGGGCTCAGGAGGGGGGAACCATAGGCTGCTCACTGTTTAAAGGAACACTATAGTCACCTAAATTACTTTAGCTAAATAAAGCAGTTTTAGTGTATAGATCATGCCCCTGCAATTTCACTGTTCAATTCACTGTCATTTAGGAGTTAAATAACTTTGTTTCTGTTTATGCAGCCCTAGCCACACCTCCCCTGGCTATAAGTGACAGAGCCTGCATGGAAAAAAAAAACTGGTTTCACTTTCAAACAGATGTAATTTACCTTAAATAATTGTATCTCATGTTCAGATGGTACATTACCCCGGTCCAATTGTATCACATGAAAAAAAACACCTACAGATCTATGTTGGCGTAACTGCGGAGAAAAAGGGACTTACACCCACATGTGGTGGTTCTGCCCCACAATTAAACTTTTCTGGAAAGATATCCAAAAGCTAATATCACAAATTCTACATAGACCGGTAGACCTAAACCCATGGACATTCCTGCTGGCCAGGCCCCTCGAAGATTGGCCTAGACTAGAACAACAATTGCTAAACAAGATCGCATTAGCAGCTAGAAAAGCCCTAGCCCAAACGTGGTTGCAACCTCCCCCTCCCCCAATGACTACAGTACTCAACAAGATTAAAGAGTGTCACCTCATGGACAAATTGACGGCCCAAATAAGAGGCTCTATGAAAACATTCACTAAGACGTGGGAACCATGGGAAAAATACATAGACGACTATTAAATCACAAGAGACGTCCAAGACCCCCCCCCCTTCCTCCTATACCTCCCCCGCCTCTCCCTACCACCCCTCCTTTTTGTTTCCTGTTTTTCTTTTTCTTTTTCCACATCACTAGGCCGAGCTCACCGGTATCCCGGCCTATAAGTTCAACACGCCAAAGCCACCGCAATATGATGGCAACTTAAATATACTGTTAAGATATACTATTTAAGTTTTACGTTACCGATTGTTGTTCTTACTGTACTGTTAAAACCAATGACAGACAAGCCTTTAATACAAATTATGTAAATGGAATGTCATGAACACCGCGTGAACCTCCTAATGGCAACATATACGCTTCAAATTGACAATGCAGCTTCTGCGCAAGCCATATGACTGCATAGCTCAATTTTACCTGTCATTGACAAAATAAAGAATTATAAAAAAATAAAAAAATAATAATTGTATCTCAATCTCTAAATTGAACTTTAATCACATACAGGAGGCTCTTGCAGGGTCTAGCAAGCTATTAACATAGCAGGGGGTAAGAAAATCTTAATTAAACAGAACTTGCAATAAAGAAAGCCTAAATAGGGCTCTCTTTACAGGAAGTGTTTATGGAAGGCTATGCAAGTCACATTCAGGGAGGTGTGACTAGGGTTCATAAACAAAGGGATTTAACTCCTAAATGGCAGAGGATTGAGCAGTGAGGCTGCAGGGGCATGTTCTATACACCAAAACTGCTTAATTAAGCTAAAGTTGTTCAGGTGACTATAGTGTCCCTTTAATAGACATGCCCCTACTCGCGGTATAGCGAGTAGGGGCATAATTTACTAATACTAAGTAATATTTACTTAGTATTAGTAAATTTGGCTGAAAGACCAATTAGACGTCTTTCAGCCTTTTAGTAGATAGCTCCCTAATACCGTGGGAATTAGGGAGTTATCTACTTATTCATTCCTGTCATTACATTGACTGGCCAAGTAACTTACATTTTATATGAATAAGTGTGTGTTACTTGATTGTTGTAAGTGTTGCAAATGCGTACAGCTGAATCATGGCTATGTTTGTATACTTTTTATTTAAAATTGTATACAGTGTAACATTCTTCTTCTTCCACTGGGTAAGTATATTAGTACTTAGGCAATACATTTTACTTCCTTTTGCAGCCCTCTAGCCCTTTCCAGGACTTTTTTAGAGCCATTTTAGTGCCCAAATGTTCGGGTCCCCATTGACTTCAATGGGGTTGGGGTTGGGGTTGGGGTTCGGCGAACCCGAACATCCAGGTGTCCGCTCAACTCTACATGCAGGTCATCCCCAAACACATGCTGAGGATACCTTTAGCAGCAGCAGCAGAAGTACAACTTGCACTAGACCTTCTATACCCTCCCAAGAAGCAACTAAGAAAGAGATCCGCAGAGTCTAGTTTGCCAGTGCCATCAGTGACAACCTTTACTGATGATGTACTGCAGAGTACAAAAGTACAATGTTTGGTGATGATGAATCTAATGATATCGCTCTTTCAAACACCACTGTAGACACAGCTTATTAAATTCTTGCCAAAGAGGAACTCAACAATGAGACAGAGTAATTACAAGAGGAGATTCTGAACAGGCAGCAGTCCACTAGTATTTTCTACAGCAAGTGTGCACTTTCCTACACATG